>NC_139654.1:47502358-47782358 GCF_951799395.1 Argentina silus
CCGGCGAATGTTTAAGATGGGTGTGCTTCTGCCATTTCAGTAAGGGAGCTAAGCTGGAGAAGCTGACGGCGAGAGCAGAGGAGAGCCGAGCCGAGCCGAGCACAGGACCAAAAGACTTTGAACGAGGCTGGAAAGCCGAGCCGAGCCAGCAAAACCCCTTTGTTAAAATAAACGGGAGAAAATCCCTTACCTCCATCCTGCGTCTGCCTCTGTGTACAAACGGACATTGCTACATTGGCGCCCAACCTGGGACACAGAGGACTAGATGGACGCGCTAGCAGCGGCAATCGCGAGGATAACGCTCGTGTTAGAGCAACAGTCAGCCCTGCAGCAGACCCAGCAGGCGACTCTAACGGAGCTGACGGCGGCGAGGCTCGCGGGCGGGGCCGGCGGGCCGGCGCCGGGGACCGGAGCGGCACCAGGTCCCCCTAAGGTCCAGCTGCAGAAGATGGGGGACCTGGACGACCCAGAGGCGTTCCTCGCGGTGTTCGAGGGGACGGCGAGGATCTCGGGGTGGCCGGACCGAGAGTGGGCCTACCATCTGCTGCCCCTCCTGTCAGGGGAGGCGCAGCTCGCGGCCCACAGTTTGCCGGCGGCCGCCCAACGGGATTACCCGTCCCTGGCCCGGGCGATTCGGGACCGCCTGGGCCTGACACCGGAGGAACACCGACGCCGGTTCCGGGCCATGACCATGGAGGAGGGGTGCCGGCCCTTCGCCTTCGCCCAGCGGCTGGGGGACAGCGCATGGCGGTGGCTGGACCCCGAGAACAACTCGGCGGTGGAGGTCGGGAACCGGGTGGTATTGGAGCAGTTCCTCGCGGGGCTCCCGGCCCGCACCGCCGCCTGGGTCCAGTACCACCGCCCCCAGGACCTAAAGACCGCCGTGGGTCTGGCGGAGGACCATCTCTCCCTCCCACCGCGAGGGCCACAACGACCAACCCCGGCCCCGCGGCAAGGGGGGGGGGGACAACGCCCAGGAGGAGCCGGGGGAGCAGAAGGAGGGAGGCCGGCGCCCGCCCCGAGAACGAGATGGCAGGAGCGCGCCGATCCGGAACCAGCCCCGGCCCCGCAGAGAGAACCGCGAGCGACAGGGGGGGTGTGTTGGCGGTGCGGACGGCCGGGCCACGTGCAGGCCGAGTGTCGGGCGATGGACGTGGGGCAGGTCGTCCGCATCGGCGACATACCGGGCCCTCCCCCCGGACCAGGAGCGGCGTATCGTATTCCGGTAAGGATACAACGTGATACGCACCAGGCGTTCTTGGATTCGGGCTGTATGCAGTCCATGATCCAGGAGCGCCTGGTTCGACCGGGGGCACTGTTGAAGGCATCGAGGGTGCGGGTGAGGTGTGTGCATGGGGACATTCACGAATATCCGCTGGTCGCTATCGAAATTCATTTTGAGGGGAGAAACCATAGGGTACAGGCGGCGGTTAGCCCACGCCTCACGCATCCCCTGATTCTAGGTGTGGATTGGGAGGGGTTTCCTCAAGCGGTAAAGAGGGCTACCGGGATGCGTGCACGACAGCTAGGGAGGTGTGTGGCGTGTAATGTGCTCTGTGCCGAGGCGGCGCCTCGCGACACTGCCGGGGAGCCGGAGCCGGCGGGGGCGCCTCACCCCGAGACTTCCTCGCCGAACTATCCGCTGCTAGGCGACTTCCCCCTCGAGCAGTCTCGTGATGAGACCCTCAGATCAGCCTTTGACCAAGTGATAGCAATTGATGGTACTTTGATACGGCCAGACACAGTGCGCGCCCACCCCTATTTCGCGATTATCAGCGACAGGTTATACCGAGTAAGTCGTGACTCACATAGTCAGGAGGAGGTAACCCAGTTGCTGGTTCCCCGCAGCCGCCGCGAAATGGTCTTCCAGGCGGCTCATTTCAACCCCATGGCGGGCCATCTAGGGTATGACAAAACACTGCACCGTATAATGGCTCGATTTTATTGGCCGGGGATTCGGGCAGAGGTGCGTAGGTGGTGCGCATCCTGTCGGGAATGTCAGTTGGTAAATCCCCCG
The DNA here is from genome assembly GCF_951799395.1 of Argentina silus. Taxonomy (NCBI): domain Eukaryota; kingdom Metazoa; phylum Chordata; class Actinopteri; order Argentiniformes; family Argentinidae; genus Argentina; species Argentina silus. The sequence continues at coordinate 47,504,376 of NC_139654.1, forward strand.
GCCATCCCACGGGCCCCCTTGCGGCCCTTACCATTGGTCGAGAACCCCTTCGACCGCATTGCGATGGATATTATCGGGCCATTTGAGCGGAGCACACAGGGTTATCGATTTGTGTTGGTCTTGATAGATTACGCCACCCGATACCCCGAGGCAATACCTCTGCGCAATACCTCTGCCAGGAGTGTAGCGCAAGCATTGTTTCAAGTCATCTCCCGCGTGGGAATCCCGAAAGAGATTCTCACCGATCAGGGCACTAATTTTATGTCACGCACCCTCAAGGAACTGTATGGCTTGCTGAACATCAAGGCGATTCGAACCAGTGTTTACCACCCGGCCACGGACGGCCTTTGTGAGCGGTTCAATCGGACCTTGAAGTCAATGATCCGGAAGTTTGTCCACGAGGATAGTCGGAATTGGCATAAATGGCTAGATCCCCTGTTGTTTGCGGTGCGGGAAGTTCCCCAAGCTTCCACCGGGTTTTCCCCGTTTGAATTACTCTACGGCCGTAAGCCCCGGGGTGTCCTAGACCTGTTTAAAGAAAATTGGGAGGAAGGGTCTAGCGACAGTAAGAATGAGATCCAGTACGTCCTCGACTTGCGCACAAAGCTCCACGCCCTAGGGGCTATCTCACGTGAGCATTTGCTGCAAGCCCAGGAGCGTCAGAAACGCCTGTATGACAGGGGGGCTACCCTACGAGAGTTTACACCGGGAGACAAGGTGCTCGTACTGTTACCCACCTCCAGCACGAAATTACTCGCGAAGTGGCAAGGGCCGTTTGTGGTCACACGTCGCATGGGGGACGTGGATTATGAGGTTATACGCTCGGACCGGGGGGATAGCTTGCAGGTGTATCACGTCAATCTCCTAAAAAAATGGAACGACGTGGTCACTGTTGCTCTGGCTACGATAGTTCCAGAGAGAGAGGAGTTCGGTCCGGAAGTCCCAAAATCGAAAGGTAGCACTCCGGTCGATATTGATACCCATCTCTCTGCTAGCCAGGCCGCGGACGTTGCAGATTTGCAGCTTAAGTTCGCCGACGTGTTCTCTCCCCTGCCCGGTCGGACTACGCTCATCGACCACCATATAGAAACGCAGCCGGGTTTAACGGTGCGCACGCGTCCCTATAGGTTGCCGGTGCACAAACGAGACGTTGTGTGCCGGGAGTTGGAAGCCATGCTGGAGCTGGGTGTGGTCGAGGAGTCCCGCAGTGATTGGTGTAGCCCCATCGTGCTTGTCAACAAGCCAGATGGGACTATACGGTTCTGTGTGGATTATAGACGGGTTAATGCGGTCTCCAAGTTCGATGCCTATCCGATGCCCCGGGTCGACGAGCTCTTGGACCGGCTTGGTACGGCCAGGTACTTCACGACATTGGATTGCACGAAGGGATACTGGCAGATTCCACTCTCGCCGGTGTCCCGGGAGAAAACGGCATTCTCCACTCCGCTCGGGTTATTCCAGTTCACCGTGCTCCCTTTCGGGTTGTTCGGAGCCCCAGCCACTTTTCAGCGCCTCATGGACCGTATTCTGCGGCCGCACGCCGCCTATGCTGCGGCCTACCTAGACGACATTGTCGTCCACAGTGACACCTGGCCGCAGCATGTGCGGAGGGTGGCTGCTGTTCTGCGGTCCCTGAGGCAGGCGGGGCTAACGGCCAACCCGAAAAAGTGCGTGATCGGGCGGAGGGAGATCCGGTATCTGGGGTACCACTTGGGACGGGGGGAGGTGCGACCGCAGATTGAAAAGACTGCGGCTATCGCCGCCTCTCCCCGGCCCAAGACAAAGAAGGAGGTGAGGGCCTTCCTGGGGCTGGCGGGATATTACCGCCAGTTCGTACCGGGGTTTTCAGAGCTGGCCAGTCCCTTGACGGACCTCACCCGGAAGGGGGCCCCGGATCCGGTCCAATGGTCGGGCCAGTGCCAGGGGTCGTTCGAGGCCCTTAAGGGGGCTCTTTGTGGAGAAACGGTCCTGTATGCGCCTGATTTTAACCTCCCTTTCTCCCTACAGACGGACGCGTCGGATAGAGGGCTGGGAGCAGTGCTGACCCAGCGCGTGGAGGGGGCCGACCGGCCGGTGCTGTACCTGAGCCGTAAGCTGTCGGAGAGAGAGGGCCGGTACAGCACTGTGGAGAAGGAGTGCCTGGCCATCAAGTGGGCGGTCGGCACCCTCCGCTACTACCTGCTGGGTCGCGCCTTCACCCTCTACTCCGACCATGCCCCCCTCCAGTGGCTCCACCGCATGAAGGATGTAAACGCGAGGATCACCCGGTGGTACCTCGCGTTGCAGCCCTTCAACTTTTCCGTCGTGCACAGACCGGGGGCGCAGATGGTCGTGGCAGACTTCCTCTCCCGGGCAGGGGGGGGGGAGTAGGTCGTCGGCCGTCGGGTCCCCGGCCTGTGTCGGGCGGTGGGGGTATGTGGGGGGACATGCAGCGTTCGGCCTGTAGAGGGAGCTACAGGACCGTGGCCGGGGTTGTGTCGGCGAGACTTTTGTTGCACACCTGCTGCGAATTAAGTCTCGCCGGCGAATGTTTAAGATGGGTGTGCTTCTGCCATTTCAGTAAGGGAGCTAAGCTGGAGAAGCTGACGGCGAGAGCAGAGGAGAGCCGAGCCGAGCCGAGCACAGGACCAAAAGACTTTGAACGAGGCTGGAAAGCCGAGCCGAGCCAGCAAAACCCCTTTGTTAAAATAAACGGGAGAAAATCCCTTACCTCCATCCTGCGTCTGCCTCTGTGTACAAACGGACATTGCTACACTTACGCACGGTACTGTATAACCTTCTGTGGAAAGGGTTCTACATGGAACCCAAAAGGTTTCTTCAAAGGGACAGTGGAAGAAGAACCCTTTTTGGTTCTAGGTAGCACTTTTTCAAAGAGTGCAGGATCTGTGATGGGTCTGTCTGTCTCTATCTACGGTATATTTGCTTGAATGCCACAGCCTATTTAAGTATTGTTGCTGACCATGTGCATCCCTTCATGGCCACAATTTACCCACCTTCTAATGGCTACTTCCAGCATGATAATGCACCATGTCACAAAGCAAAAGTCGTCTTAAACTGGTTTCATGAACATGACAATGAGTTCAGTGTTCTTCAGTGGCCTTCCTTGTCACCGGATCTGAATCCAATAGAACACCTTTGGGATGTGGCAAAACGGGAGATTCACATCTTGAAAGTGCACCTGAAAAATGTGCAGGAATTGCGTGATGCAATCATGTCATCATGGACCAGAATCTCAAAGGAATCAATGTCACGAAGAATTGAGGCTGTTTTGAGAGCAAAGGGAGGCTCTACCCAGTATTAGTATAGTGTTCCTAATAAAGTGTTGGGTGAGTGTATATCTAACTATCTTTGTTTTTGCTGGTCTGTAGGATCTATGATGGCCGTCAGCCCGTCCTGTGTATCATGGACACAGCCATGATCAAAACCATCCTCATCAAGGAATGCTACTCCCTTTTCACTAACAGGAGGGTAATACGCTAAATTGAAGTTGTTGTATGGGGAAAAAAACATAAGGGCTTATTAAATAGATAATATCATTGTTATTATAGCATTATTAATATTCGGTTAATTTTGCAGTATATAATCATTGTTATTTTTCTAGAATTTCTATCTCAACGGGCCTCTGTATGACACCGTGTTTATCGCTGAGGATGATACATGGAGACGGATCCGCAGTGTCCTGTCTCCCTCCTTCACCAGTGGGCGGATCAAAGAGGTACAGTCCCATCTCTCCTCTCCTTCTTTTATTCATTCCAACAACACAAATAAATGAATGACTAACAACTCTGACGTGTGTGTGTGTGTGTGTTTATGTGATTTGTACTATGTGTATAGTGTGTATTCATTGTTGTTTGTTGTTGTGTGAAGCAGCAACTTTAATTGTCCAAGACAAATTTCCATCCGGGACAAAAAAGTATATTTAATCTTATCTTAGATAAGTTCAGTGGTCAGATGACAGAGTTTAGAATAATAGTTCATCTTTGGAGTCACTTATTCCTTGACTATATACATAATGTATCCTGTATGAATGTATATTCTCAGGCTATATAAACATTAAAATAATTCCTGTTTCAAACATGATATTAACCCATGTTTTGCACATATTAATCCATGTATCAATCATCATATTTTTCCATGTATCCTTCCCAACTCAGATGTTCGGGATCATGAAGCAGCACTCTGGTAATTTGGTCAGCAATCTGAAGAAGACGGCCGATAACGAAGAGCCCATTGAACTAAAAGAGTGAGGATTTCTCTCCGAGAAGATAAGGTGAATTTGTAATTTCAGTGAACTCCCCCTTTAATTTTGTGGTTGTGGTTCTGGTGGTCAAAGATTGTGTGGTTGTGTTCCAGGTTCTTTGGACCATACAGTATGGATAAGGTCGTCAGCACTTCATTCAGTGTCGACATCGACTCCCTCCACAACCCCTCTGACCCCTTTGTGACCAACATCAAGAAAATGCTCAAGTTTGACATCTTCAGCCCACTGTTCCTCACAGTCGGTACAACTGCCCCCATATAGCTTTCAGTCTAAATCATTTTGTGCTCAATAAATGAAGCTATCGAATTCATTGATTAGACTGACATACACTGTGGAAACACTCTATGAGACCACCAGTAGCTCTCTGTCCTTCCTGGCCTACAATCTGGCAACCAGCCCTCACATCATGACCAAGCTGCAGGAGGAGATAGACACTGTGTTTCCCAACAAGGTAACCCCTCTGCAGACTCCTATATAGTACTATTCATGTGGAACAGGAAATATGATAGTGACAGTATTTTAGAGGGTACTGATGAGTGTGTAACCCCTGTGCACTGCAGACTCCTACAGTATCTATTACTATTGCTTTGGAACAGATGGTTAGATAGGTGACAGTATTTTGCAGTATGCTAATGTGTCTGTAGCATCCCTGTGCAGACTTCTGCCAAGTGCTATTCATTTGAAACAGGAAGTAGATAGGTGTTGTTGGAATCTTCAGAATAGTTAAAAGGCCAGTACCTGAGGACCTGAGGGATCTACAGGGTATATACTTTAAAAGCATGTCTGACATGCAGTGGTGTGCGTGACCATAGAGTGATTTCTAAACTAATACAATTATCTTAAAATAAATTATAAAACTAACAGGTTATCAGTGCAGAGACTTGTATGATATGTGCTCTCCATCTGACTCGTGCTGCTGCATTCTGTATCATTTGCCAAGAGCTTTCTTTGGTCGACCAGACAGGAGAGTGTTACAGTAATCAAGGCTGCTAGTAATACAAGCATGCATTTGTCATTCAGTGTCAGCCTGGGAGAGGAAAGGTTGCACCTTTACAGCTGTGTTCTGTAAAGGTCCATGTAATATTCAACCTTTTTAAAAGCTTCCTAAAGGTTGTAATGACTATCTTTAATCGGTAGCGATCAGGGAACGAGATCCCCTGAAATAAATATTTCATTTACAAACGCTGTTTTGGTTCGGAAAACACGCTTTTTAAAATGGAGTGTCCTATCTGGACACTCGGTTTGCATATAAACATGTTGTTACTGCCAGGGGTGTTCTAGGGGAGTGGACTCACCTTTCTGTCTCTGAGGGCTGCCTCTTCCAATCGTGTGCGCATGCAGAAACACAACAGCTAATGTCCAACACTGCAAGTTCATTTCGGGGGGTTATATTATTATAAGGGAGGATGTTGTCGTTTGGACAACTTCAGACAGAATTTCTCCACGATGGCAGATTTCCGACAAACTTACTTACTCTTCTTTAAGTGATACAAATATGTTTTAGTCACATTCTTGATATGGGTTTCAAAATTAAGATCTGAGTCAATGGTGACACCTCTGTTTTTTGCCTGGTGCTTAGTGTTACTGTAAGTAGAAGTGTCTTTAAGTATGCAGACAGTTTCTCTCTTTCGGTTTTTGCTCCAATGACTAGTTCTGTGACATCCATATGTCCGCAATGCATTTCACCAGGAAATCAATCAAACTGTTTGACTGGTGCTACAGAGTCGATAGTTGCCCTTAGTTTGGTGTTGAAGCTGGTTACTAAATCATTATCACAGGAGGAAGCTGTTGATGGTGTACTATTCATATTCATCATCATGAATCTCATCTGCTCAGCGACATGGCTAGATAAAGAGGATGCAACAGGAGTAAGACCCTTTGTAATCACTAGGTCCAGGGTGTGGCAGTGGTTATGGGTGAGCCCAGTAACTCACTGAATAAAGTCCGTAGAATTCAAGAGATTCATCAAATCCATGGCTGTCGAGTCAGTCTCATTGTCCACATGTAGGTTAAAATCACCAATGATAATAATCTTAGCATAATTTGAATGAAAGGTAGATGGGCCTTGGATGAAACCGTGATCTTTACATTTCTCATCCTTGTCATCAGGTGTCTTTATCACTCATTACTGTGCAACAGGAGGCTGATGGAGGTAGAAATGGTAGGACAGCTCATTGTAATTAGAGCTTGACAGATATATCTGATATTGGCCTTAAAGAAATATCTGGAGAGTTATTCACCATGTTATATATAATATAGAGGAAACTGGACAGCACTTATTATGGATCATTTAACACAATTACACATGACACAACTGTGTTAACAGAGACACAATACGTCCTGCTCCTGTACATGTTTGTATATACTGTACATTTTCCCCTATGTCTGCTAAGGGCTTCACTGCTTTTTCCACTGTTTATGTGGCACATAGGATATTTATATGTAATTGGCCACTTACGTAAATGGGCGATTCTTAGACTACGGGCACTTTCATGTCCTTTGATCATATTTTATAAAAAAAAAAAAAAGAATTGGGAATATTCACACTTTCATAGTTATCTTTACAATGAAAGTACTTTAGGAACTTTTTACCGGTAGTCTATGATGATTTTTTCACCTTTTTCAACATCGTTATAGATGCAAATATTGCTGTTTTGTGCCTGTCCCACACCCAGACTTCTGATCTTCAATAATGAAAATGAAGTGTAAAAAAATGATTTATCTATTTTTTTTAAATGTGACTGAATAAAGTATCAGTAAAATAATCAACACATAATTGGGGTATTTAAGGTCAAACAACTATTTATGTGATTTTATATACAAAATGTAGTTGTCCCACAGTATTGCCATCATTTCCACCACAACACTGTAATGTCCCTTTAAAAGGTTTGTGTGAAAGATGGTTTTGGTAGTTTCTATGGAGATGAACAGTTACATCACAGCACATGTCTGATATGGAGGATATTTTGGATTTCTTCACCAACTTTTGAAGAAAACTCAAGGTAAATATTGCTTGAAATGAAAATATTTTTATTGTATGTCATTTCCAAACATGACGTAACATCAATTGAGTTTGTAAATAAATCGATTTTTTAACGTACATAGATGTATTTTGCATGCATGAAATGCTAGGTACCAATTCATAGCTAATCTGTGATGCTAGCTTGGATTTTCTTACAAAATACTGTAAGATTGTCATTTCCACCTCCGTCATTTCCAACACATGACCTTCTTGGGTGGAAATGACAAAGGTGAGGTGGAAATTACATTTATGCTTACAAGGTGCAATTCATAGATTGTGAGGCTACATATGTGTAATTTATTTATTAAAATGTACAATGTTAATGTTTTATTCAAATGCATATTTGTTGAAATGCATTTTCATCTATTTTTAAGATGCCACGGACCTCTACTGCAGAAAGGTCTCAGGCCTATAGGGACAGAATAAAAGAGGACCCTGTCAAATATGAAGAGCGACTGAAAAGAGACAGGGAGAGATACCTGAGGAAAAAAGAAAGAGGGGTTGACCCAGAAATGACCCAGAAATGACCCAGTCATTTCCACCACCTCATACCTTTTTTTAAAAATAGTTACAAAATTCTAATCACTCATTAAAAACTTCTGCATAGTTTATGGGATAATGTTCCACTTAATGTAATAACACAAGTAGTTATTTCCTGAAATGTATCTAACCAATCCAATATTATATTTCAGGTTGTGGTTGATGTAAGCTTTGTGTTTGGTCCTCATCTCAATTAATTTACCTAATCCACAAATGTATGGTAATTGCAATATAGGTATAAACTGGTAAAACTATGTGTGAAAGTGGTCTTACACTGTTGAGAAATTATGTATATCATACTTTTTTAAAATAATAATCAAATGTTTACATATGATGGAAATTACATTTGTTCAATGCGGGTCGGACAATATGTAAAAAAAAACATCAATTTGTCTTGTAATGTTAGTGCGTTCTCTTATGGATCATGAAACTAGACTACTTATATTAACCTATTAGACTGTGACAATTTAGATTTGAACATTTTTTTTCCCCTCAAGTTCACAAGGCCAAAAGTGCCTGTAGTTGAAGAATCGCCCAAATGTGTTATTTTATATGTATGCACTTTATCTTGCATGTTTACAGACTCCCCCCATTCAATTTCACGCATTTCTATTTGGAGTATAAAAGGCACTAGATCACCTGCGGGTATATAAGCTGTGGCTTGCGCTGCGTTCTTCAGTTGGCAGTTAATACCTGAACCAGTAAAGACTGAGGACCAGACGACTCACTAGTGTGTTTTCCATTTATTCTTAAGCATAAGCATTAATACAGTTTGTCATTAATGTAGGCTTTCTATTTAGTGTACCGTTAGGCATAGTAGCATATGAAGTTTGTAGTCTATTAGCGGTAATTGCGCTAGCTTGGTATCCTAAACGAGGACGAGTTAGCACTAGTTTGCCGTTTACGATGAGTGGTTGTTGTCAAATGACACCTGACAAAACATGTCGAAGGGAGTCTGGTGTAACGTTTGCCTGACTCCACTGATACAGATGTATGTGTAGGATTTAATGTTAGAGTGTTTTGTAGTTTACATTTTCTTTGTTTTTCTTCGTTTTCTCCTAACGGTTAAGAGAAGGTAGACGGTTAGAGCCAGAGCCCGAACCGCTGATGAACAGCGCTGTAGTTTACCGTTGCCAAGGCAACCAGGCAGCTCACAGGTTGTACCATATTTCTAAATCATTATTTTGATATAATACTGAAATGTTGATATTATATTGTTATTGTTTTACATTGTAATTTGTATTGTTCCAACTAAGTTCAGTTGGCAGTTAATACCTGAACCACGAGTATGTTTTCCATTTATCCCCCCCCCTATACTAACCCTAACCCCAACCCCACCCAGAGACCTCTTCATCCCCGCTACCCCCCTTGTACAAGTTCTCTCCTGCTAATACAAATAAAATGAAATAGCCGACTGCCTATGGCCCCTGGTGTGAGCATTGATTACTTTGTCTTATGATGACTGTTGGATAGATGATTCAATTACTTAAACAAATGTATTGTTGTAAGTCGGTTTGGATAAAGGCGTCTGCTAAATGCCATGAATGTAAATGTAAATTACAATGGAGGGCCATGTCCAGAAACGACCCCGAGCCCCTACCACTGATCTATATACCTATATCTATGTCTGTGTTTTGTCTATTAATTAATAATATGATGATGATTAATCCCAAAGACGTATATTTTCCAAGAAACAACATGAGCATATCTGTAATCAAATAAATATCTCCTGCGTCATAATGCTGTTGTCTTGATGACGCTGCTAGCAATGACGTAAATTTATGTAAAAGTCACTTTGGTCACTTGAACCTCCAGTTGTTGTCAAATAGCCTTTGCTGATTGTCATTTGTAATGTGGTACGCTCATTAGTGGAAATAGATTCAATTACATTTCAACACAATGGAGAAAAACTGGTGGGACCCGCCGCAGGTAAGTTTGCCTTGCTCTATTTTAGTTTAAATAAACGGGAATACTTTACATTAAATTGCCCCAATACTTGGGCCAAATGTCCAAGGACGTAGGATGTATCTTTCGAGAGGGGGTGCTGCCTAAATGTTGTGTAAAGGGCTGTGCCATGGCTGCTGGTGGGCCGGTCGATCTGTGGGCTGCGGGGCCGGTGAGCGACACGATGTGTGGGCTTCGCGCAGATCCCCCCTACCTTAATCGAATAAGCACTAGGCCGACAAGCTCCTGTATATTTTCAGCCTACCTCAAGTCCGTGAACTGCCTTCAAGTAAACGCAAAGCTGTAAGAAGCAGGGCTGAAAATTAATCAAATTTAATCAAATCAAGCTCTATCATCCGTGGTGACAACATGTTACTGTACACTTGTTTGTATTCGTATGTTATCGTCCAGTCAAAGTAGCCTACAATTCAAAGCAACATTTCCCCCACAATCAGGACCTAGACCTACTGCAAAGAAATACTCTTAATTGGCTACACTTTGTTGTTAGATCGCTGTGAAGTAATTCATCCGACTCGGCAGACAGTTTGATCCCAACATCAAGTCAAATCGCGGTAATTTCGGTGAGGGCGCAATTCCAAAAACAGCTGTTTGTCAGTGAAAGAGCAGCGTAACAGCCTAAAAAGTGAAACGGGACGAGCTCAATCGTTGTTACAGAGAGAAATGTGGCTGCAAAATCAACCATTTTAAAGATCAACATTAAAACGAGACAGATTCTCTTTTTAGCTTGACAAACGCAAATAACCTATAGAGGAGGGACTATCGAAGAACGATGATTGACAGAACAATATCAAAATGGTTAATTTGATGTTTTCAGGTAGGCCCTATCTAAAATATAACCAAACATAGTTGGCACTAATAGGTCTTAATCGACAGGACCTTTCCTTAAGTAAGTCGTAAGTTGACTTTGCAAAGGGCCTACAATTACTTACTGTACAGGCCTACATGATTTGCAATATAAATTGTGTCGGATATGTTGAATAAAAGGTAGATGTAGGCCTTTTTTAAAGGCAAAACTAGAGAGCCCCTTTTGGGAAATTGGGAACGCAACAGCCTATTCTTGAGAACATTGTGAGGTACCGCAATCTCTTTGCGAGGGAAGCCTGTTATCTAACACAATCATATTTCTTGACGTTTCCCTGTCATTGTGTCTGTCATCTCCATCAGGAAGTTTCAAAGCCCTATGCTACTGTATTTGATAACTACCCACTCACCCCATTCAGGATGGCTAAACATAGACAATATGTAAAGATCACTGGAGACAACTGAATGGTTTTATACTCAGAAAAGACAAATACATTCATAGAGACATTCTCGAGACTGCACCTGTAGTGTGTTCACTGTATGTCCACAGGAGTGTAAAGAGGATCAGGCTGCCCTGATGATGGAGGCAGCAGGACCGGCAGCTTTCGCAGCCTACACCCCACTCCCACAGAGGACATCAAGACGGGCCAGGCACACGAGAGAGAGGGCCAGAGTGGCTAAAGAAAGAAAGGAAGAGGTGAGAGCGGAAGAGGTGGAGGGAGCCCAAAACCTTCTGCATAAGGTGAAGGAGCACACCGATGCAGAGAAGGAGAGGCTGATGGAGGAGAGAGAGAGGGTGGACAAGGACAGAGAAATGGTGGAGAGGAAGAGGAAGATAGTCAACCATCTTAAAGATAATATGGAGAGGAAGAGGAAAGTGTTGGATAGAGACACTGAGAAAGTGAATGAATGCAATGCAATACTCAGTCGTATTCAAAAGACGCAGGAAAATAACAAAAAGGATTTGGAGGAGAGGATTGTCCAGTTGGAAATAAAGGCGAAAGAGGTGGAGGAGGTGGAGAAAGTGACAAAGGAGATGGAGGAGACTTTCCAGAGGGAGATGGAAAAAACAAGAAATGAGATGAAGAGGAGAGAGAAGGAGGTGGAGGAGAGAGAGAGGGTGGTGCAGGAGAGAGAGAAGGAGGTAAAGAAGAGCGAAGAGAGATTAAAGATGAGTGAGAAGGAGACCGAAACAATGGAGGTGATGAAGAGAAGGGTAGAAGAGGTTGACAGAGAGATGGAGAGAATCCTAGAGGAGAAAGAAATGGAGGTGAAACAAGTGAAAGAGAGGATGGAGGTGATGAAATGGGCAGAGGAGGAGAGAGAAAAAGACAGGAATGAGAAGAAGAAAGAAAAGGATATTGAATGGATGAGAAAGGAGTTGGAGGCGATGAAGAGAGTAGAGGAGGTGGAGAGAGAGAAGGAGAAAATCCTGGAGGAGAAAGAATGCGACGTTAAACGTGTAAGAGAAGAGATGGATGTGATGATAAAGAATATGGTGGAAAGGAGGGAGAGGGAAGTGAAAGAGGAGATGAGGATGAAGACAGAGATGGAGAGAGAGAGGGAGAAGATTGAAAAGGAGAAAGAAAAGGTTATTGAATGGATGAGAAAGGAGATGGAGGCGGGTATGAAGACAGTAGAAGAGATGGAGAGAGAGATGGAGAGAATCCTGGAGGAGAAAGAAAGGGAGGTGAAACAAGTGAGAGAAGAGATGGATGTGATAAAGAATATGTTGGAAAGGAGGGAGAGTGAAGTGAAAGAGGAGATGAGAAAGATTACAGAAGATGTCGTGAAGTGGATGAAGACAGAGATGGAGAGGGAGAAGGAGAAGATTGAGAAGGAGAAAGAAAACGATATTGAATGGATGAGAAAGGAGATGGAGGCGGGTATGAAGACAGTAGAAGAGATGGAGAGAATCCTGGAGGAGAAAGAAATGGAGGTGAAACAAGTGAAAGAGAGGATGGAGGTGATGAAATGGGCAGAGGAGGAGAGAGAGAGAGACAGGAGTGAGAAGGAGAAAGAAAAGGATTTTGAATGGATGAGAAAGGAGTTGGAGGCGATGAAGAGAGTAGAGGAGGCCGAGAAAGAGATGGAGAGAATCCTGGAGGAGAAAGAAATGGAGGTGAAACAAGTGAAAGAGAGGATGGAGGTGATGAAATGGGCAGAGGAGGAGAGACAGAGAAACAGGAATGAACAGGAGAAAGAAAAGGATATTGAATGGATGAAAAAGGAGTTGGAGGCAATGAAGAGAGTAGAAGTGGTCGAGAAAGAGATGGAGAAAATCCTGAAGGAGAAAGAAGATGACGTTAAACGCATGAGAGAAGAGATGGATGGGATGATAAATAATATGGTGGAAAGGAGGGAGAGGGAAGTGAAAGAGTTGATGACAAAGATTACAGAAGATGTCGTGAAGAGGATGAAGACAGAAATGGAGAGAGAGAAGGAGAAGACTGAAAAGAAAAGAGTAATGGCGGCGAACCTGGAGTTTGCCAGAGAGAGCATGGAGAGGGCTTTCCATAAAGGGAAACAAAATACAGGTATGCCCTCCATTATCTGCTTACAGAGCATTCTAATCATGATCCTTTTGGCTTCTCAAATCACCTCAAAATAATTTAGATTTTATCTATACAAATGATAAGACAATTTTTCTCTTTCAGATATTTCAACACAGAGACAATTCTGGAAATCCACAACTATCCCGAACTTACTACCACAATAACTACCCTGCATACTACCACTATAACTACACTTGCCATTTCAATTCTCTTTCATTAAAGTCATATTCAAAGGCAAACTGTGTGTCATGTTTGAAATGCTGTATTTTACAAGTTGCATAGCTGTAAACTATGTTGAGTGATGATGAGTTTAGGAAGAAAAGGTATGTAAAAAAATGAATACTCCTGCACACACGATTGTTACCTCTGCTTATTTATTGTGTCGACGTTTCGGTTTATGACCTTTATCAAAACATTTTTATCTGTGAGGTCTGTATTCCTAACACCACAAAAAGACAAAGTGGTGGTGTTTGTGTTTTTTACATTTACAAGTTGAGGAAGAAAAAACATGGCACATGTATGCACATGGGTTAGATTAGAAACAATCTGGGTAAACCTTAATTTGAAGAGGTATGCATGAGGTCTGTTATGTTTTTCTCTATATCCCATAATATTGATTACAATGATCAACATATTTGTACCCTGAAAAGAACCCAAACTGAACAAGTTCCCCATTATAAGTACCTGGGCATTTAGATAGATGATACACTTTTAAAATACATGTTGAAAAAGTGATCAAGAGTTTGCGAGTTAGACTTGTACTTGTTTTGTAAAGAAATGTCTTGCTTCACCTTTGATAATAGGAGGAAGATTGTCTTGGCAACGCTCCTCCCTGTCCGTGATTATGGTGACACAATTTAAAATCACACGACAGCCTCAATTCTTAAACCACTAGACCCGATTTATCACTTCATTTATCAGTTCATTTGTAGGCATGTTTTCTGTACCCACCATTGTCTTTTGTATCAGTCTGTGGGTTGGGATTCTTTGACGTTGAGAAGGGCTTATCATTGGATTTCATCTGTATATAAAGCAGTTCTTTTAAAACTCCCATTTTACCTCACATCATTGCTTTTATGGCGACTTAGTGGCGATCAAACTTGCAGCTTGTTACTATTTAATGTCCTTCAAGTGATTACAGAATTGAGAAGAACTTTTTAGCTGCTGTGCTCCTTAGATATGGAATGATCTTCAGGCTAGACTGAGGTTGGAGCACTTGGTCCCTTACACTTGTACCATCATCTGCTTTTTAGTGGACAATATATGTGTGGGGGGACATGCAGCGTTCGGCCTGTAGAGGGAGCTACAGGACCGTGGCCGGGGTTGTGTCGGCGAGACTTTTGTTGCACACCTGCTGCGAATTAAGTCTCGCCGGCAAATGTTTAAGATGTGTGTGCTTCTGCCATTTCAGGAGAGAGGCGAGGTGAGCTGGGAACGGCGAACGAGAGAGAGAGAGAATTAGGCTGTTTGAGAAGCTTTTGAATCCTAGGCAACGTGCCCAGTGGAGAGGGGAGGAGCCGGGGGAGCAGAAGGAGAGAGGCCGGCGCCAGCCCCGAGGACGAGATGGCAGGGGCGCACCTATCCGGAACCGACCCCGGCCCCACAGGGAGCACCTCGAGCGACAGGGGGGGTGTGTTGGCGGTGCGGACGGCCGGGCCACGTGCAGGCCGAGTGTCGGGCGATGGACGTGGGACGGGTCGTCCGCATCGGCGACATACCGGGCCCTCCCCCCGGACCAGGAGCGGCGTATCGTATTCCGGTAAGGATACAACATGATACGCACCAGGCATTCTTGGATTCGGGCTGCATGCAGTCCATGATCCAGGAGCGCCTGGTTCGGCCGGGGGCATTGTTGAAGGCATCGAGGGTGCGGGTGAGGTGTGTGCATGGGGACATTCACGAATATCCGGTGGTCGCTATCGAAATTCATTTTGAGGGGAAAAACCATAGAGTACAGGCGGCGGTTAGCCCACGCCTCACGCATCCCCTGATTCTAGGTGTGGATTGGGAGGGGTTTCCTCAAGCGGTAAAGAGGGCTACCGGGATGCGTGCACGACAGCTAGGGAGGTGTGTGGCGTGTAATGTGCTCTGTGCCGAGGCGGCGCCTCGCGACACTGCCGGGGAGCCGGAGCCGGCGGGGGCGCCTCACCCCGAGACTTCCTCGCCGAACTATCCGCTGCTAGGCGACTTCCCCCTCGAGCAGTCTCGTGACGAGACCCTCAGATCAGCCTTTGACCAAGTGATAGCAATTGATGGTACTTTGATACGGCCAGACACAGTGCGCGCCCACCCCTATTTTGCGATTATCAGCGACAGGTTATATCGAGTAAGTCGTGACTCACATAGTCAGGAGGAAGTAACCCAGTTGCTGGTTCCCCGCAGCCGCCGCGAAATGGTCTTCCAGGCGGCTCATTTCAACCCCATGGCGGGCCATCTAGGGTATGACAAAACACTGCACCGTATAATGGCTCGATTTTATTGGCCGGGGATTCGGGCAGAGGTGCGTAGGTGGTGCGCATCCTGTCGGGAATGTCAGTTAGTAAATCCCCCGGCCATCCCACGGGCCCCCTTGCGGCCCTTACCATTGGTCGAGAACCCGTTCGACCGCATTGCGATGGATATTATCGGGCCATTTGAACGGAGCACACAGGGTTATCGATTTGTGTTGGTCTTGATAGATTACGCCACCCGATACCCCGAGGCAATACCTCTGCGCAATATCTCTGCCAAGAGTGTAGCGCAAGCATTGTTTCAAGTCATCTCCCGCGTGGGAATCCCGAAAGAGATTCTCACCGATCAGGGCACTAATTTTATGTCACGCACCCTCAAGGAACTGTATGGCTTGTTGAACATCAAGGCGATTCGAACCAGTGTTTACCACCCGGCCACTGACGGCCTTTGTGAGCGGTTCAATCGGACCTTGAAGTCAATGATCCGGAAGTTTGTCCACGAGGATAGTCGGAATTGGCATAAATGGCTAGATCCCCTGTTGTTTGCGGTGCGGGAAGTTCCCCAAGCTTCCACCGGGTTTTCCCCGTTTGAATTACTCTACGGGCGTAAGCCCCGGGGTGTCCTAGACCTGTTTAAAGAAAATTGGGAGGAAGGGTCTAGCGACAGTAAGAGTGAAATCCAGTACGTCCTCGACTTGCGCACAAAGCTCCACGCCCTAGGGGCTATCTCACGTGAGCATTTGCTGCAAGCCCAGGAGCGTCAGAAACGCCTGTATGACAGGGGGTCTACCCTACGAGAGTTTACACCGGGAGACAAGGTGCTCGTACTGTTACCCACCTCCAGCACGAAATTACTCGCGAAGTGGCAAGGACCGTTTGTGGTCACACGTCGCATGGGGGACGTGGATTATGAGGTTGTACGCTCGGACCGGGGGGATAGCTTGCAGGTGTATCACGTCAATCTCCTAAAAAAATGGAACGACGTGGTCACGGTTGCTCTGGCTACGGTAATTCCGGAGAGAGAGGAGTTCGGTCCGGAAGTCCCAAAATCGAAAGTTAGCACTCCGGTCGATATTGATAACCATCTCTCTGCTAGCCAGGCCGCGGACGTTGCAGATTTGCAGCTTAAGTTCGCTGACGTGTTCTCTCCCCTGCCCGGTCGGACTACGCTCATCGACCACCATATAGAAACGCAGCCGGGTTTAACGGTGCGCACGCGTCCCTATAGGTTGCCGGTGCACAAACGAAACGTTGTGTGCACGGAGTTGGAAGCCATGCTGGAGCTGGGTGTGGTCGAGGAGTCCCGCAGTGATTGGTGTAGCCCCATCGTGCTTGTCAACAAGCCAGATGGGACTATACGGTTCTGTGTGGATTATAGACGGGTTAATGCGGTCTCCAAGTTCGATGCCTATCCGATGCCCCGGGTCGACGAGCTCTTGGACCGGCTTGGTACGGCCAGGTACTTCACGACATTGGATTGCACGAAGGGATACTGGCAGATTCCACTCTCGCCGGTGTCCCGGGAGAAAACGGCATTCTCCACTCCGCTCGGGTTATTCCAGTTCACCGTGCTCCCTTTCGGGTTGTTCGGAGCCCCAGCCACTTTTCAGCGCCTCATGGACCGTATTCTGCGGCCGCACGCCGCCTATGCTGCGGCCTACCTAGATGACATTGTCATTCACAGTGACACCTGGCCGCAGCATGTGCGGAGTGTGGCTGCTGTTCTGCGGTCCCTGAGGCAGGCGGGGCTGACGGCCAACCCGAAAAAGTGCGTGATCGGGCGGAGGGAGATCCGGTATCTGGGGTACCACTTGGGACGGGGGGAGGTGCGGCCGCAGATTGAAAAGACTGCGGCCATCGCCACCTCTCCCCGGCCCAAGACAAAGAAGGAGGTGAGGGCCTTCCTGGGGCTGGCGGGATATTACCGCCAGTTCGTACCAGGGTTTTCGGAGCTGGCCAGTCCCTTGACGGACCTCACCCGGAAGGGTGCCCCGGATCCGGTCCAATGGTCGGGCCAGTGCCAGGGGTCGTTCGAGGCCCTTAAGGGGGCTCTTTGTGGAGAAACGGTCCTGTATGCGCCTGATTTTAACCTCCCTTTCTCCCTACAGACGGACGCGTCGGATAGAGGGCTGGGAGCAGTACTGACCCAGCGCGTGGAGGGGGCCGACCGGCCGGTGCTGTACCTGAGCCGCAAGCTGTCGGAGAGGGAGGGCCGGTACAGCACCGTGGAGAAGGAGTGCCTGGCCATCAAGTGGGCGGTCGGCACCCTCCGCTACTACCTGCTGGGTCGCGCCTTCACCCTCTACTCCGACCATGCCCCCCTCCAGTGGCTCCACCGCATGAAGGATGTAAACGCGAGGATCACCCGGTGGTACCTCGCGTTGCAGCCCTTCAACTTTTCCGTCGTGCACAGACCGGGTGCGCAGATGGTCGTGGCAGACTTCCTCTCCCGTGCAGGGGGGGGGGAGTAGGTCGTCGGCCGTCGGTTCCCCGGCCTGTGTCGGGCGGTGGGGGTATGTGGGGGGACATGCAGCGTTCGGCCTGTAGAGGGAGCTACAGGACCGTGGCCGGGGTTGTGTCGGCGAGACTTTTGTTGCACACCTGCTGCGAATTAAGTCTCGCCGGCAAATGTTTAAGATGTGTGTGCTTCTGCCATTTCAGGAGAGAGGCGAGGTGAGCTGGGAACGGCGAACGAGAGAGAGAGAGAATTAGGCTGTTTGAGAAGCTTTTGAATCCTAGGCAACCTGCCCAGTGGAGAGGCGAGGTGAGCTGGGAACGGCGAACGAGAGAGAGAGAGAATGAGACGACTGCAAAGTCGCCGAGTTATCATTGAGGAGGCTGGAAAGCCAAAAGGACATTGTTACCAGAACTATATGAATAAACGGGAGAGATTCCCTTACCGTAACGCTGCGTCTGCCTCTGTGTACAACGGACTTTGTTACAATATGCAATAAATACCTTTTTTACACAAACATCTTGAATCAGAATGGGTCAGCCCTAGCCTCTTACACAAACAGGGTCACAGTCAATGGGTACAAAACTGGAGCAAACGTGTGTATACCAAGATACTGTACCTCGACTCCTTTCCATTCCAAAAGAAATGTGTGCTTCCCTTTCCCTTCACTCAAATGTTGTGGATGACATGTACATAAAGCTATACACTGGTGCAGGTGTGATGTTATGAGAGCTTTAGCATTTAGCATTTCCTGTGTCCAGGCGTTCTATTCACTTCTAATAGGACAAATGAAGGTACACTTGCCTCATAAGGCTCATTCTTGTTTCATTTGTCCTATTAGCTCCTACTGACCTCACTTTACACAGACATAGAGGAGGAGAGACTCAGACTCATTAGAAGTTTATTACTGGATCAGTTTACAAAACAAAACAAAACTGCATGGAGCGTACAGTACAGCAGAGCTTGGAGTACCAGACATGAACACACACCTCACATGCACACACACATCGGAGCTGTCACAGTGGTATACCTTGGATCACACACAGACACACACACACACACACACACACACACACACACACACACACACACTCACTCTCTCTCAGGGCTGCTTGCGGATAGCTCCATCCAGTTTGTTGACCTCTCCATTGATCATGGGGTTCTCGACCAGTGATGTCACCAGGTGGGCAAACTCTGCAGGGTCTCCCAGGCGCGAGGGGAAGAGCACTTGGCGGGCCAGGAATGAACGCACCTTCTCAGGTTAACCCGCCAGGAGAGGAGTGGAGAACAGACCTAAGGAGAGGGAGAGAGAGGTTGTCTGATATGGAGAGGAAGGGGGGGGGGGGAGGAGTGTGTGAAAGAGTGCGTATGTATGTGTGTGTGTTTACTGACTGGGTGCGATGGTGACCACACGGATGTCCATGGGTGCCAGGTCTCGGGCGATGGGTAGAGTCATCCCAACAATACCCCCCTTAGAGGCTGAATACGCAGCCTGACCCACCTACATTGAGAGAGAGTGAGAGTGAAGGAAGGGGCTGTTGAGACAGTGTTTGTGTGTTTGTGTGTGTGTGTGTGTGTGTGTGTGTGTATGTGTGTGTGTGTGTGTGTGTGTGTGTGTGTGTGTGTGTGTGTGTGCGTGCGTGCATGGTGCAATGGAGGTCTTGGCGATCTGTTGGTTCTTGTGTGTGATTGGCTGACGGTACTGCAGCATGTTGACCTCTTCCTCACTGCAGGGTCTACTACAGTTGGAGCAGTCAGAGAGCACAGCCTGGGCCCCTGCAACCAAACATACACCCTGAAATATGGTTTGGACAAAGGATCCCAATGTCAAGATAATATTGCTGTAGGGAGGCTAGTCTATGACACAATACCATGTGGAAATGTCAATGATTTTCTAAAGATGAGTGGATAGCGGATAGTGGATAGTGGATAGTGCCTGGTGAGGTCGCAGACTTCAGGCAGATTGTTGACCTAATACGAAACATTAGTATTTTATTTGGACATTATATGATACTTTTGAAGCCCTGAAATAGTGGGAGTATGTTTACAAATGTTTTTTTAAAAACCCATTGAATTAAAGTTGAGAATCTCTACTTTGACCCCATAATAATTGTTTGATTTCAAATCCAAGTGTAGAGCTAAAAGAACAGAAAATGCTTCCTCTTTCCAATACTTATGAAGAGCACTGTATTCATGTTAATCAGTTGCTTCATTACTGTAATATGTGATGTGTTTTGAACTAGTATTTTGAAATACTGTTTTTAGGAGCCAATGATATAAAACAAGTGCATACATGTAAAGAACATAACACATTTTTAGAGGAGTTCAAATATGTAAAATTCAGTATTACTCGAAAGAAAATATTTGGCCAAAAATATTTGCCCCATAGTCCTTCTTGAATCAATGGGTCTGCAAACTATTAAAACCCGATAGGGATCAAACAGGCAGCAACTATTAGCAGGATGTTAAGATAAAGGCCGACAATAACATCACTGAGTGTTGCCCTCTGCGCAGGGATCCCCTTTCAATCATTCACTAGCCATGGCTTCAACTTCACCTCTCACATACTCTTTCGCCTGTGTTTCATGATCTGAAACACAGGTGTCATGACGGGATAAAATAATCACTTCAGCAGACGTGTCCGGGGTTACTCAGAAGAAGCGATTGAACCTGTAAAGATGGGTTACCTTCCGTACTTCTCCACCGAGACATGGACTCTCCTTGTCTTACTCATCTCTCTGATCGTAGTGTAAGAAGTTTTAATAAAAAATATTATTTGTTAGTTAGTTAGTTGTGATAATACATACAAATGATAGTATTGATAATTACAGTTATCTAACAGTTTCAATGATACCTATGACTTGATCGTTTTGCTTTTGTTTCAAGTCAGATTGTTGATTTATATTTATTCTGACCAGGTATGGATACTGGCCATATGGAATATTCAAAAAACTAGGCATTCCTAGTCCTAAACCCATCCCTTTCCTCGGGACGATAATGGGATATAAGAAGGTTTGTAGAGATTAAGCCCATAAACAACAACATTGTAGACTCATCCATGATGTGTGTTGTTGTGGTGAAAGCCATGGGAGCTGAATATGAATTGTTTTACCCAGAAAAATGGGCAATAAAGCTTTTGAACGAAAACGAAAAGAGAGGAGTGAGAGCCGGTCTGTAGTGGAAAAGGGCCATCATAGACTAAGCCACAGTTCAGGTTTATGACAAGCATTTATGAACTGGCTATTTTTTATTATTTTTTTTTTGTTCCCAGGGTGGTTTCACCAATTTTGACACAGAGAGCTTCCAGAAATATGGGAAACTGTGGGGGTGAGTCTGCTAAACTGATCCTGGTTATTGTTAACTATGATGGATATATATATCTCTCAGTGTCTACAGTATACACTCTTAAACCAGGCGGACACCGTGCGATTTTCACAAACACAGACGATCCAACCGACGAAATGGTCTCATACACCAAGACAAATGATCTGTCTTGATGCAAGTACACTGCCCAAGCAACAATTTCATGCTTCCACATTAATAATTTGAATCTGTTATTGAGCGATTTAAGTTTTAAGCTTTTAAGTATTCTGTAGTATGGTCCCAAACACAACTTGTGCGTTGCCAATGTTTGACAACATCCTGGATTCTCATTGGTTGAGGCTCCTATATTGCCTCTGAGCACGTCTCAAACTGCATGAATAAAGAGGAGCCACGACATGTCAGAATTCAAATCGGAAGTGATTGTGTCTTCCCTCCATGTCATTGAAAGGGCAAAAATGTAATTAAAAAAATAAAGAAAAAAAGGGTTCTAAAAGGATTCTTTGGTTGAATAACTCTTATGGGTTCCATTTGCAGTGCCCTGCGTAAGTAATGGGCCAAGCATTTTTTCTTCTTTTGCATTATGCAAATGTCCAAATTAAGCACTCATGTTCAGTATTTGGTCCCCAATCCTTTGTATGCAAAAGTGCAAAAGTCTGTGACCCATTGACCCAACCAGACGCTGGGTATCTTCTCTGGTAATGCTCTGCCAGACCTATATTGCAGCGATTGTTGTTTGTTTTTTTAGGATGTTTTGCCCTCCTCTTCAGCAAATTAAATGCATGTTCTATAGGATTCTATAGGATTCTCTTTTTGGCCCTGAATAATTTCCTAGTTGCTATGGCAGTATGTTTTGGGTCATTGTCCTGCTGTATGGTGAAATGCCGTCCAATGAGTTTGGAGCAATTAACTTGTACTTGGACTGACAAGATGTTTCTGAACACTTCTGAATTCATCCTCATCAAAGGAGACAAGTGAGCCAGTTACAGTGGAAGCCATACATGCCCAAGCCATAACACCCCCTCCCCCATATTTCACAGATGATGTGGGATGCTGTGGATATTGGGCAGTTCCTTTTTTTCTCCACACTTTACAGTTGCCATCACTCTGGTACATGTTTTTCCAGAACTCTGCAGGCTCTTTTAGGTACTTTTTAGCAAACCGTAACCTGGCCAGCCTGTTTTTGTGGCCAAGTAGTGGTTTGCACCTTGCAGTGTAGCCTCTGTAGTTCTGCTGGTGATGTCTTCTGCGGATGGTAGTCTCTGACTCATTGACGCCTACCTCCTGGAGAGTGTTCCTAATCTATGGGGCATTTTTTTTTATTTATTTTTTTTATTATGGTGAGCATTTTTTGGTTATCCACTGGAAGTCTTCCTTGCCATTTGCGATTTCTTAGCTCACCAGTGCTTTCTTTCCTTTTAATGAAGTTCCAAACTGTTGATTTTGGTAGGTTTAAGGTTTTGGCTATGTTTCATTTTTTTCTGATATTTCAGCATCATAATGGCTTCCCTGACTTTCAATAACATCTCTTTGGTCCTCATGTTGACAAGACACCAATAGCAGACTGCACAAATTATGTGATGGAACACACCTGACGAACACACCTGTCAAGCCAATTGTCCCATCACTTTAGTGTAGCCTGAAATAGGGGGATTATGCATAAAAATGTTGTAATTTCTGAATGATAAACCAATATGTACACAAATAACATCAAATAAAAGATGAGAATCTCTACGTTCTCATTTCAACTCCAAAAAGAAGAAAAAATGCTTCACTGTCCCATTACTTTCGCACGGTACTGTATAACCTTCTGTGGAAAAGGGTTCTACATGGAACCCAAAAGGTTTCTTCAAAGGGAGAGTGGAAGAAGAACCCTTTTTGGTTCTAGGTAGCACTTTTTTTCTAAGAGTGCAGGATCTGTGATGGGTCTGTCTGTCTCTATCTACGGTATATTCGCTTGAATGCCACAGCCTATTTGAGTATTGTTGCTGACCATGTGCATCCCTTCATGGCCACAATTGACCCATCTTCTAATGGCTACTTCCAGCATGATAATGCACCATGTCACAAAGCAAAAGTTGTCTTAAACTGGTTTCATGAACATGACAATGAGTTCAGTGTTCTTCAGTGGCCTTCCCAGGATCTGAATCCAATAGAACACCTTTGGGATGTGGTAGAACGGGAGATTCACATCTTGAAAGTGAACCTGAAAAATCTGCAGGAATTGAGTGATGCAATCATGTCATCATGGACCAGAATCTCAAAGGAATGTTTCCAACATCTTGTGGAATCAATGCCACGAAGAATTGAGGCTATCTTTGTTTTTGCTGGTCTGTAGGATCTATGATGGCCGTCAGCCCATCCTGTGTATCATGGACACAGCCATGATCAAAACCATCCTCATCAAGGAATGCAACTCCCTTTTCACTAACAGGAGGGTAATACGCTGAATTGAAGTTGTTGTATGGGGAAAAAAACATAAGGACTCCTTAAATAGATAATATCATTGTTATTATAGCATTATTAATAGTAGGTTAATCTTGCAGTATATAATTATTATTATTTTTCTAGAATATCTATCTCAAAGGGCCTCTGTATGACGCCGTGTTTATCGCTGAGGATGATGCATGGAGACGGATCCGCAGTGTCCTGTCTCCCTCCTTCACCAGTGGGCGGATCAAAGAGGTACAGTTCCATCTCTCCTCTCCTTCTTTCATTCATTCCTTTATACAACACAAATAAATGAATGACTAACAACTCTGATGCACGCGCGTGTGTGTGTGTGTGTGTGTGTGTGTGTGTGTGTGTGTGTGTGTGAGAGTGTGTGTGTGATTTGTACTATGTGTATAGTGTGTATTCATTGTTGTTTGTTGTTGTGTGAAGCAGCAACTTTAATTAATTAATCCAAGACAAATTTTCATCCGGGACAATAAAGTATATTTGATCTTATCTTCGATAAATTCAGTGGTCAGATGACAGAGTATAGAATAATAGTTCATCTTTGGAGTCACTTATTCTTTGACATAATGTATCCTGTATGGATATATATTCTCAGGCTATATAAACATTAAAATAATTCCTGTTTCAAACATGATATTAATATATGTTTTGCACATATTAATCCACGTATCAATCATGATATTTTTCCATGTATCCTTCCCAACTCAGATGTTCGGGATCATGAAGCAGCACTCTGGTAACTTGGTCAGCAATCTGAAGAAGACGGCTGATAACGATGAGCCCATTGAACTAAAGGAGTGAGTATTTATCTCCGAGACGATAAGGTGAATTTGTAATTTCAGTGAACTCCCCCTTTAATTTTGTGGTTGTGGTTCTGGTGGTCAGAGATTGTGTGGTTGTGTTCCAGGTTCTTTGGACCATACAGTATGGATGTGGTCGTCAGTACTTCATTCAGTGTCGACATCGACTCCCTCCACAACCCCTCCGACCCCTTTGTGACCAACATCAAGAAAATGCTCAAGTTTGACATCTTCAGCCCACTGTTCCTCACAGTCGGTACAACTGCCCCCATATAACTTTCAGTCATTTTGTGCTTAATAAATGAAGCTATTGATTTCATTGATTAGACTGACATAAACCACACTGCCAATGGTTTGCGCTCTACTCATTTGACAAACACATGGGCCCTGTCCAGAACCAACCTCTAGTTCCTAAATGCTGGACACTTGGAGATCTGAGTGGATTGGATACAGAAGTGTCTAGGGATAGAGCCTAGGAGTTGTTTCTGGACAGGGCTGTGCATTGAATAGGATTGGAGTCACGTATCATGGTATTTCCTGTTCCTGTTTGTAACCGTGGCATTTCCTGTCCGTCCAGCATTCTTCCCCTTCATGGGTCCTGTTATGGCAAACAAGGAGGTATCCCTATTCCCTGCCTCGGTCACAGATTTCTTCTACGCTGTCTTTCAGAAGATCAAGTCCAATCGCGTGGCTAGCACCAGGAAGGTATGTAAATATATCTGATCAAATATACGATCTTCAGCCAGTATTGTGTAATACAATTGTAGAGATTTGGTAGCATCTGGTAGTTCTCATGTGATTTTGATCTGACGTAAGCCTGCTTCCAGAGTTGGGTAGATTTCCTGCAGCTGATGATAGACTCGCAGAAAGACAGCAACTCAAAGGGAGAGGAGCAGAGTAAAGGTGCCTGCCTTAAACACACACACACACACACACACACACACACACACACACACACACACACACACACACACACACACACACTGTATACTAGCATCTAACACACACACATACAGTACCTGCCTCAAACACCTATACCTACAAACACACCTACCACCCCATTTCTCCCATCATCATAGGATTGAGTGACCATGAGATCTTGTCCCAGGCAATGATGTTCATCTTTGCTGGCTATGAGACCACCAGTAGCTCTCTGTCCTTCCTGGCCTACAATCTGGCAACCAACCCTCACATCATGACCAAGCTGCAGGAGGAGATAGACACTGTGTTTCCCAACAAGGTAACCCCTCTGCAGACTCCTATATAGTACTATTCATGTGGAACAGGTGATAGTGACAGTGACAGTGTGATAGTGACATGATAGTGACAGTGTTTTAGAGGGTACTGATGAGTGTGTAACCCCTGTGCACTGCAGACTCCTACAGATGGTTAGATAGGTGACAGTATTTTGCAGTGTGCTAATGTGTCTGTAGCATCCCTGTGCAGACTTCTGCCCAGTATTATTCATTTGAAACAGGAAGTAGATAGGTGTTGTTGGAATCTTCAGAATACTTAAAAGGCCAGTACCTGAGGACCTGAGGGATCTACAGGGTATATACCTTAAAAGCATGTCTGACATGCAGTGGTGTGCATGACCATAGAGTGATTTCAAAACTAATACAATTATCTTAAAATAAATTATAAAACTAACAGGTAATCAGTGCAGAGACTTGTGTGATATGTGCTCTCCATCTGACTCGTGCTGCTGCATTTTGTATCATTTGCCAAGAGCTTTCTTTGGTCGACCAGACAGGAGAGTGTTACAGTAATCAAGGTTGCTAGTAATACAAGCATGCATTCGTCTCTCAGTGTCAGCCTGGGAGAGGAAAGGTTGCACCTTTACAGCTGTGTTCTGTAAAGGTCCATGTAATATTCAAGCGTTCTAAAAGCTTCCTAACGGTTGTAATGACTATCTTTAATCGGTAGCGATCAGGGAACAAGATCTCTTATAATAAATCCCTTATGAATAAATATTTCATTTACGAACGCTGTTTTGGTTCGGAAAACACGCTTTTTAAAATGCAGTGTCCTACCTGACATTCGGTTTGCATATAAACATGTTGTGAGTGCCAGGGGTGTTCTAGGGGAGTAGACTGACCTTTCTCTGGTGGCTGCCTCTCCCAATCGTGTGCGCATGTAGAAACACAACAGCTAATGTCCAACACTGCAAGTTCATTTCGGGGGGATATATTATTATTAGGGAGGATGTTGTTGTTTGGACAACTTCAGACAGAATTTCTCCACGATGGCAGATTTCCGGCAAACTTACTTACTCTTCTTTAAGTGATACAAATATGTTTTAGTCACATTCTTGATATGGGTTTCAAAATTAAGATCTGAGTCAATGGTAACACCTTGTTTTTTTGCCTGGTGCTTAGTGTTACTGTAAGTAGTGTCTTTAAGTGTGCAGACAGTTTGACCAGGACAAGGACAAAGAGCATTTTGGCATCAGCATTAATTAATTAATTCTAAGGTCATTAAGAACCTAGTTAATAACTTAACAACATAGTGCTATCTCAGTGCTATGATCGGCACAAAAGCCAGATTGGAACATGTCAAAGGTACAGTTGGGAAGAAGGAGATTATTTAACAGTTTGAACACCTTTTTTTCAAGAATTATTATTTTTTTGCTTAAAAAGGGAAGGTTGGAGATTGGCCTAAAATCGCTAAGGACTGAAGAGTCTAAGTTACTTTTCTTCAGGAGGGGTTTCACCATGGTAGTTTTAGGTGCAGATGAACAGACCCCCACTTTGCTGAGCATTTCTGTATGACCACTGCAAAAGAGTTCATAGTGCTTCCATGTGGTGGAAGGTGGGGTAACAAGTCATCAAACACATCTTCAGGTCTTGCCTGAGTGATCCTCCTCACCTAATATTGGTTCTCTTATCTCAGAAGTATGTTGCAAATTCCTCACATTTGTAGGTGGAGAGCAGATCACCAGGTGTCTTGTGGGCGGGATTTATAAGGCTGTCAATCGTTGAAAAGAGCACTGTTTGAGTTGTTATGATTCATTATCAATTTTGAGAAATGATCCCGTCTGTCTTGGCGTTTTTTTATTGCCTTATTAAAAACAGAAAGATGCTCTCGAAGAATATCAAGGTGGACCTGCAGTTTTTGTCCGCTCAGACTTTCTGCAAATTCTTTTAAATTTGGCCACAGCCTTTTTCAGTTTGACTGGTGCTACAGAGTCGATAGTTGCCCTTAGTTTGGTGTTGAAGCTGGTTGCTAAATCATTATCACAGGAGGAAGCTGTTGATGGTGTACTATTCATATTCATATTCATCATGAAATTCTCATCTGCTCAGCGACATGGCTAGATAAATAATAGAGTGAAAATATATTTTTCCCCACTTCTAATAGACTGACATGCATTCATGTTTAGCCAGGTTTCAGATAAAAACATTACAGTGCAGCTTTCGCTCTGAGATAAGATCAATAAAGGTTTTGCCAGATAGGGACCTAATATTCAAAAGCACCATGGTAATGTTCTCTGGGCTGTTCGGTGCTGCCCGGCCACAGTTAATGGAATGGATACCAAGTTATTCACATTTGAACCACCTGACAGTTTTCTTGTAGTCTGTCGACTGTGATAGGAAATAATAGACTGTAGCACATTCAGTATTCCAAGCAGTCAATCCACTAAAAGCAGCCCAGTTTAGTGGCATTTTGACTTCTGATTGATCCTTGTGTACATCTATCATTTACATTGTTCAGTGGAATCTAAATGTATTTTCTTCTAACTATCAAGATAACATTATTTAGCGATTTTTTTGTTTATTCATGTATAACAAAAAAGCAAGACACTATTACACACGTACATTGAAAGTAATGGCGTTCTGTATGCGGGTGTCATGAAATTAGGCTATGCAGATTAGAATAAGTATAGTACTGTGTTCATTTCCCCCCCAAAAAACACAAAAAACTAACAGCTCTTCAGATTTGCGACGAAAAAGAGTTAGTTCTGGGCTACGGCTACGTGAACGACCAATCACTAGTGCTCATGTGAGTGTAATATCCCTGTGCAGGCTCCTATCCAGTACGAGGCTCTGATGCAGATGGACTATCTAGACAGCGTTATCAACGAGTCTCTCAGGTTGTACCCCATCGACTTGAAAGAGTCGCCAAGAAATCTGTTGAGATCAGTGGCATCACCATCCCCAAGGGTATGGTTGTCATGATACCCATCTGGACCTTGCACCGTGACCCCGATGTGTGGGAAGACCCAGAGGAGTTCAAACCAGAGAGGTAATGGGCCACATCTTAACCACAACCACAATATCAATCACAACAGCAACGATAAGAGCAGTGTTCCACAAACAACCATAAAACAAACCTAAATGCGACGACCAAACACAAACAGGTTTCTTCAACCATGTATAACCATCATATTACTGTGATTTAATTGATATGTTCTTTAACCCCTCCTCCTCTGAACTCTCCGTGTGTAGGTTCAGTAAGGAGAACAAGGAGAGCATCGACCCATACACCTACATGCCGTTCGGGTTGGGCCCACGGAACTGTATCGGGATGCGATTCACTCTGGTATTGATGAAACTGGCGATGGTGGAGATTCTACAGAGGTTCAACTTCACCGTCTGCAAAGAGACAGAGGTGAGACAAAATAATGATACAATGATTGTAAATATAATTTTGTACCTATGACTTTGTTGCGTTTCTATATGTAGCAGAGGTGATTTTGGAATCACACTCGCGTGATGAGGTAGCCCTGCCTGAGACATGTAAACTGAAGTGTCGCCTCAGACCTTGAGGATGTCCTCTTGGCTTAATAGTAGCGTTTGTGTCTTCCACATGGGAGACCCGGGTTTGAACCCCCATACTACAATTCTGTACTTGCGTACTGCATGAGTATGTACTCCCCATTTAATTTCCCAGATTGCATTTTTCAGTACTAGGCGCCAATCATCCTCAGTATAGGCTACCTACTAAATGATGGAAGTGTGAGATTTAAAAAAAAGCTATTTGTATTTCTGCAAAACTCCCTCGAGACTTCATAGGGCCATTTTAATGTATGTCGACCCAAGAGAGGTTGTCCAGGAGTTTGAGTTTATTTGAATTTATAGTGCAATGCTACCCGAACGTAACAGTGACACTGTGTTAGGTAACATTCATAGTGTAACGCTGACATCTGTTTTACTCGTTCCTTCATACTTTAACTGTGTGTCAACTCTCACCAGATCCCCATTGAGATGGACCTACAGAACACTCTGATGCCCATACGGCCCATCAAACTCAAGCTGCTGTTCCGCTGCCAGGAGTCCAACGACAACCAGCTCAAAGCAGACAGCCAGTGATGAGGACCTGCCCTGCTGCAGGTCTCTCAGTTATTATGTTACACATAGATCTAGGATCAGCCCCAACACTGGCTACTTTCAAAAATGGGCTTAAAAAAAAAAAGGGCTTCGCTTTTGCCTTAAATTGAAACTAAATTGGCGCTAATAATTGCACTGTGACCCTAAAATGCACTGTGACATTTATTCTTTTTTTTATGTCTTTTATGCGTTTTTATTCTAATTTTTTTTTCATGCTTTCCTTTTTATCTATTTTACGTAAAGCACTTTGAATTGCCTCTGTGTATGAAATGTGCTATATAAATAAACTTGCCTTGCCTTGCCTCGCCTCACCTCTGGGCTCTGCTGCTACTGTATGCTGCTCTCTTTGTATCTGTCTATTAGTGGAGGTCCAGGACTAGTTGTATAGAGACAGTTGTTGTCTGTCGTCTGCAGTGACTTGTGTATGTTTTGTACTCGTCTGGTAGTGGGTCTCTATCATCACGCTAAAAACGTGTGTATAATCACAAACTAAATCATAACATGAGAATGAACAACATGCCATCAAAACATGACAATAAATAGGTGTTAGATTAGATTCAACTTTATTGTCATTGTGCAGAGTACAAGTACAGAGACAACGAAATGCAGTTAGCGTCTAACCAGAAGTGCAAAAAAGCAGAAAAGTGCAATGTGAACAATATATATAGGTAGAGCAGTATAAGCAATATATGAGCAGTATAAGTAGTGCAGTATAAGCAGTATATGAGCAGTATAAGCAGTATATGAGCAGTATAAGTAGTGCAGTATAATGTTAGAAATTATTTTTATAAAAACAGTTGCATCATAATGCTCAATAGCAGACAAGTAAATAAAGCTATTCAGTTCTTTATTTAGGGTGATTAAATTTACTAATTGTATTTGATATTCCATATGCAAATCAATTGAATTTATATGTTTTTTAATCATCTGAAATTTAAATACATGAAGAGGTAAGGGTTAGGTCATCAAGATAGATGCTCCAACACACACATAACATAAGAATGATGTAATGGAAAAATACTAGGCTAGGACAAATCAGAGTAGGTGTATGTTTTCTTCAGCAGGTCAACTCGTTCCCCAGAGGGAACGGACTGGCGATATCTCTACCTGGAACGGATCGAGTGTCAGGGGCTGGGACCAGGACCAGGACCAGCCTAAAGCACCAACGAGAGGAGAGCCAAGTCTAAACCGCGGCTCCTCCCCAACCAAATAGCCAATCACAATCATTCTGTTTACTGTAAAATGCCTTGTTTGACTGTTTGAATGCATCCATTTTTGGAAGGTTGGTTACAGATTAACAGCTTGCTGACTGTGATTTTCTTCGCCAAAAGTGGTCCTTGTACAAGTCTAGAATTTTGACATATAAATAAATAGCTAAAATTAAGAAGTAGTTTGTCTTCTCCTTCAAATAAAGAACACGTTTTCTTACAAATTTGGTGACGTCCCGACGTGATTTGAAGAGAAGAAATTGGACCGAATTGAACTGACGGCGAAGTCCGGGAGACGGAAGCCAGACGGAGTTGTTTTCTTGTAACCCCTCAACACTCACAGAGGCTGGCCAAAAACAAAAAGGTAAGCAGAAACCTGTTGTTATAAACCGAATTCTGCATAGTTAACTTTGAATACTGTAGACTGTGAGTGTGGAGGAGGTAAGAGTAAACCAACTACCAAATTTAGAAATCTATGTATACGTAATGAAACCGGTAATGAAAATGTAACAATCAAAGCAATATATGTCAAAAATTCTCTTTTATTTGGGTAAATTGTTTTCTTTTATTTGGGTTAAAATCCCTCAGGTGAAAGGCCTGTAAATTGTTTTCTTTCATTTGGGTTAAAATCCCTCAGGTGAAAGGCCTGTAAATTGTTTTCTTTTATTTGGGTTAAAATCCCTCAGGTGGAAGGCCTGTAAATCGTTTTCTTTTATTTGGGTTAAAATCCCTCAGGTGGAAGGCCTGTAAATCGTTTTCTTTTATTTGGGTTAAAATCCCTCAGGTGGAAGGCCTGTAAATCGTTTTCTTTTATTTGGGTTAAAATCCCTCAGGTGGAAGGCCTGTAAATCGTTTTCTTTTATTTGGGTTAAAATCCCTCAGGTGGAAGGCCTGTAAATTGTTTTCTTTTATTTGGGTTAAAATCCCTCGGGTGAGAGGCCCGTAAATTCTTTTGTTTGGGTTAAAATCCCTCAGGTTAAAGTCCTGTAAATTTTGTTGTGTGTTAGAATCTTGTTATGAGTAGAGAGCGTATAGCCAGGTTGTGTAAATAGGTAAAGCATTGAAGCTGAGGGAGGTGAGAGAGTTTGGAGAGTAATTGTGTTTGAAAGTAAAAGAAAGTGACATATTGGTGTAAACTGTTATAGAAATTGTGCGAGAGTTGTTGTTGTCTCTAGTAGTTGTTGACTCTACTGTTGTTGTGGTTGTTCAGTAAGTGGGAGGCCGGCCCCACCCTGAAAAGTTTTCTTTGTCTCGTTACTTCCTTAAAATGGAGTAACTAGTGGTTGAATCCATTTAATGTTCAAGCTTAGAAGCTACTGTTTTGGCTCCATCTTGTTTTCATATTTAGCATCTATTGGCTAAGCTACTGTTTTGGCTCCATCTTGTTTTCATATTTAGCATCTATTGGCTAAGCTACTGTTTTGGCTCCATCTTGTTTTCATATTTAGCATCTATTGGCTAAGCTACTGATTGGCTCCATCTACTGTTCAAATTTAGTAACTATTGTTTGGCTCCATCTAGTGTTCAAATTTAGTAACTATTGTTTGGCTCCATCTAGTGTTCAAATTTAGTAACTATTGTTTGGCTCCATCTAGTGTTCAAATTTAGTAACTACTGTTTGGCTCCATCTAGTGTTCAAATTTAGTAACTATTGATTGACTTCATCTCGTTTTCAAATTTAGCAACTATTGGCTAGCTTCATTGACTAGCTCCATTTAATGTTTATGTTTAGCAATTATTGATTAGCTCCAACTAGTGTTCAAGTTCAGTAATTAAGGATTTAGCTCCAATTAATGTTCATGTTCAGCAGTTACTGATTAGCCCCCTCTAGTGTTTAAGTTAGATAACTACTGAATAGCTCCATATAGTGTTCAAGTTTTGGAACTACTGCTTGACCCCATCTATACAGGCCGCTGATTGACACTAATTTGATTAAAATCAAAATTCATCCACACATGACCAGCATGGTGGAAAACTATGTGACAGAATGTGACACATGCAATGACCACGACCCAAAGATGGTCTACAAGTGTCCCATGGGAAAGTTCCCAGTACCAGACGCACCATTCAAGGACATCAGATATGGGTGCAGACAACAGAGTGAAAGGCTACAGATACCTACTGGTAATGGTGGATAGGCTCACTAAATGGGTGGAAGCCACTCCCTATAAAAAAAAGAGACGGCCAGCACTGAAGTAAAATGGCTAAGGGATGAACTCATTCCCAACCAGTATGCCACGACACCAGATTGACATTGGCTAGATGCACTTCCCCTAGCACTGATGTTAATGAGGAACTCATCAAATAGCAAAACACATCTAACGCCCCATGAGTTGTTGACAGGTCGCTCAAATGCCAGGTCCTCCAAGACATGGAGGCCACCTGCCGTCCTTAGACATTTGGCACATAAATTGCAATGACTACATGAATGCATTGACTAACTTGTCTCGAGTTTTGTCTAACCAGGTACGGCAGGTGGAGGCAGAGCCTGAGACCGCAACACCCAAGACTCCTGTGGTAAAGGTTTAGTTCACACCTTAAGGGGTGTGAAAGGAGGGTTTTGTTAGAAATTATTTTTATAAAAACAGTTGCATCATAATGCTCAATAGCAGACAAGTAAATAAAGCTATTCAGTTCTTTATTTAGGGTGATTAAATTTACTAATTGTATTTGATATTCCATATGCAAATCAATTGAATTTATATGTTTTTTAATCATCTGAAATTTACTAATGTGATGGCCTGTTGAGATGAATCAAGCATTAAATGAGATGAATCAAGCATTAGTTCCATGGTACTTGGATTAATACATGAAGAGGTAAGGGTCAGGTCATCAAGATAGATGCTCCAACACACACATAACATAAGAATGATGTAATGGAAAAATACTAGGCTAGGACAAATCAGAGTAGGTGTATGTTTTCTTCAGCAGGTCAACTCGTTCCCCAGAGGGAACGGACCGGCGATATCTCTACCTGGAACGGATCGAGTGTCAGGACCAGGACCAGCCTAAAGCACCAACGAGAGGAGAGCCAAGTCTAAACCGCGGCTCCTCCCCAACCAAATAGCCAATCACAATCATTCTGTTTACTGTAAAATGCCTTGTTTGACTGTTTGAATGCATCCATTTTTGGAAGGTTGGTTACAGATTAACAGCTTGCTGACTGTGATTTTCTTCGCCAAAAGTGGTCCTTGTACAAGTCTAGAATTTTGACATATAAATAAATAGCTAAAAGTAAGAAGTAGTTTGTCTTCTCTTCAAATAAAGAACACGTTTTCCCACAATAAGCAATATATGTATTAACAGTAACATTATAAGCAGAATAAATATAGAATGCAGTATGAACAGTATAAGCAGTATATGAGCTGTATAAGTAGTGCAGTTACCAATGTATTGGGTCTATCTATGGGTATCGTAGTGCAGCAGTAGTCAAAATGTACCTGCATTTTATCGGTTGAAGTGCCATCTCATCTGTCATAAGATTTGACTTGTAAAACTGAAAAGTAGGATACAACTAATAGCCTAAATGTATAAACACAGACCACAACCAAAAAACAACATGGGAAAATCGTTTACGCATCCTCTGCAGCAGGAACAGTGCAGAGAAAAAGTATGTACAGTAAACCCCATAACTGAATACACTTCATACGCTTCAGCGCGACACAGAACGCTACATTGAGGTGGCCTATACTGCAACAAAGTAAAAAGATGAGACAGACACGTGTCTTCAATAACTTGCATGTTTAATCAAAATACAAGCATTCGGCACATCGTTAACTTGTAGGAAAGTTTAATCAGGTTTTATCAATTGTATTATTTTAAATGTGAAATAAATAGCATCAGTGCAGAGGCTATAACACACTACAAAAGTCACATTAAATCACGGAAAGTAGGCTAGGCTAATTAACGGAACTATATGAATATACAGCCGGAGCCCAGTCCAGGGTTCTGAAAGCAACAAGTAACAAGTGTGCCCATCAACGGTCTAGATATTAGGCCTATACGTAACATTTAGTCCTCCACTTTATATCACAGCTAGTATAACGTTTAAAATGACTACAAAACAAAAGCAATATAGTCTACAGTGAACGGCGCATTGTCCATTTGTCATACATGTCCAAACAGACCTGCACACTTGAATAGGAAAGTAGCGCGGCGGTTCGTTGCTTCAGCAACCTCTCGATGACTTTACTGTTGAAATCCATCTGTCCCTGGATCAATGCATTTTCAATGGAAAGCATGTCAAGGCCGTTCAGTCGCTGGTGTCTGTTCTGTTCTGACAGATGTATAATGTCTTTGAATCCAGCCGATGCCCAAATAGTCTCCACCAAAAATCATACATGGGAAACAGAACAGCGCATGTTTCGAGGTGGTAGCGGTTAGCCATCTCTTTTTGTCAAACCATTCCTGTTGGCCCGAAACGTTTTATCTCCAACTTCTCTTCCAAAGGCAATGTACTAAACCGCATGGTCAACAAATAATCTACACGATTCATTGTGAAAACTTTAGCTAGCTAGCATTAGCGATAGACGTACAGTAGATGAACTGAATTGCTTTGTGATTATTTCCTGTCATGTCAGACCACGTTAACGACATTAGCGTTTAATAGTTTTTCGCCACCTGTTGCTAGGCAGAATTCATACCCAATATAATTTGCGTGAGGTTTTCCCTGCTTAAGCCAATCACGCTCACGTTGTTCCCCTCGCAACGATGGGGCAGAGTGCTCCGCTGCCCCACAGCAGAAAGACGGGACAGAGAGCGCAGTCCGCACACACTAGTAATTACTAGTAATTAGTAATTACTCCAAAAACAGCACTATACGGATTATGAGTCAAGTTTATTATATTTATACACACCAATTTCACCATTTAATCTATTTTGTATTAAATATAAAATACTTATTATTGTAACGAACGGCGGGGCAGAGTAGCTTGCCTTAAGCGGGTATCCAACTCGCAACCTTCCGCTTACAAACCGGCCGCGCTAGCCACAACACCAAGAGAGTTAACTCACTTGGCAGAGCTGCTAACGGGCCTTACACAGGGTCGTTACACAATCCCCTCCGTTCGGGAGAGCGTGTAGTAAATAAACTTAGATGAAGAAAGGAAGCTGCAGAGGTCCGGATGAGTCAGTTTAATCGTCTTTAATTAATCATAACTTCATCATTACAATCCACGGCCAGATGTGGGGGGCTCCTGTCCAGTCAATAATGTCCCCCCCTATCTAGTCCAGCCGTTCAGTCTTTTATACAAAACAGCCTGCTTTGTCTTCCAGATTTGGGCATGGAATTCCCAGGTCCACGTTACTCTAAACATTTTCAACCTATACGATGGTGATGTTTACGGTCTTCACCAAATAAGGCTATACCTTATGGTGTTGTTCACAGCCTTAACTAATTAAGACTACTCCCACCACTATCCCTCCTTTACCATCCCCCCAATCTACAGAGGTCAACTGCATGCTGCAACATTCCAAGGGCCTGACCCATCAGGCCTTCTTCTGGTCAGAGCAGAATACACTACAAGCGTGCCCTCACGTGGACACGCCTCTCCGATGGCCTCACGGGCGCCATCCCACTTCTAACACCAATGTAACGAACGGCGGGGCAGAGTAGCTTGCCTTAAGCGGGTATCGAACTCGCAACCTTCCGCTTACAAACCGGCCGCGCTAGCCACAACATCAAGAGAGTTAACTCACTTGGCGGAGCTGCTAACGGGCCTTACACAGGGTGTTTACTAATAAAAAATATGACTAATAATTGTTTCGTATTTGTAATGTACTTTATAAAGAAAAAAACCCTGTATATCCCCAAATTTGATTCTATGCAATATGTTTTTTCAAATGTTGTATTTGTCTTGTAGGCTACTTTTGTGTAAGCCGTATATTGTGGGTAAAATGCACTATAAATTCAAATGAACTTAAACTTAAATGTGTATTGCAGTGGAATCCTAACTCGAGTTCCGCGTGTAAATCGAATCAATTTCCCATTGACATGAATGCAAGATTTACGCGCGCGGATTTGGAGTTAGGATTCCACCCAAAATGCGTTGCTATTGGTATCATTATGACGTTAATATGTACACAGAATTGAGAATGTTCTGCAATAATACACAAAGTTCTTGAACTTTTAGTTTAGTGGCATAACGAGCTAAGACGCAACCTGAACCTGTGCAATCAGTATTACCAGAGTGAGATATAAAGAGATTATAACCGGAAGATTCGGCGCTTATACACAGCCTACTGACTGAGGTCGGCTAATGTAGGCCAGAGATGTAGTATAGTTGACATATAGTATAGTTTTATAACACTTGTATTTGTAAATACTTGAGACTGCATAGGCCGACTACCTTTACAGCATTTGGACAAGGGACGCGTAAAAATGTCACTGAGAGATATCTGTCACTAGGAGATGATATTCCCATTAAGTCGAATTCAGCGTTGGATATTTCTATATGCCTAAAAACTCACATCTTTAGAAAGGCCTTCCTTTAGGTCCTGTCCTCTTGTTGTTGTTAGTGTTTTGTTTGTGTTTTTGTTTGTGTGTCTATTGCACTCAACTGCACAGGCTTTGAAATTGTCGGCTACAAATGAAAAACACATTCCAAATCAAATATATTTTTTATTATTATTATGAGAGACCTAAATGCATGAATTGAATTAGGGCTATTTTAATTTTGCCGAGGTCCTCTGC
This sequence comes from Argentina silus, assembly GCF_951799395.1. Classification (NCBI taxonomy): domain Eukaryota; kingdom Metazoa; phylum Chordata; class Actinopteri; order Argentiniformes; family Argentinidae; genus Argentina; species Argentina silus. The sequence goes on from NC_139654.1 coordinate 47,542,235, forward strand.
TTATTAGCCTATAGGCTCCTACCTGTACCAGGCCGATTCCAGTTAATAAAATGTGCCCATTATATGGCCACTGATATTTGACCTGTTGGCCACAATTGTAGGCTATATTTCAAGGCGTGTCAACAAACATAGCCAGCCAACCCACACTGGAAGCTTTTGCTGACTCTAACATAGGCCTCTGACAGGACCAAGTCACTTCGAACCATTGCATCGAACGCTGATAAGAGTTGTTAGGCAGTGAATTACCATGATAGTCATTCCAAACCCATTATGACGCCAGCCGAACGCACATTATAGATAATAACATTTCTTTGCTGCCAATCGGTGTACTGGTATTTGTTGACTGATTCAGTAGGGCAAACTCAAAGATTGTTATCCCTTTCTCATTTGGGGAATCTTTCTGACATTCCTGTTGCATTATAGTATGGGTGTGTGGAGATTATTTCAATCATTTTTGTTTGTGTTCTATCTACTGTAGGTGCATAAAAACAATGGAGGTGAAAATATATATGAGTATTGAGGATATTAGGAAGGAGCATGAGAGGATTAAGACAGAGAAGGCAGAGTTTGAGAAAAAGATAGAGGAATATGAGAAACAAAAGAGAAGGGACCAAAAAGTTAGGCAGAGGGAGGAGGAGATCCTGGCCAGAAAGGCAGAAAGACTGCAGGAGGACAGGAATGAGTTCAATAGGGAGAGGGAGGAGATGGACAGTGGGATCAAGATCCTCATGATGGAGATTGAGAAAGAGAAGGAGTCCTCAAAGGAGATACTTAGAAAGGCTGAGAAGGCAGAGGCAGAGTTAAATATGATGAGGAAGGAGAGTGTGAAAATCCAAAGAGACTGACAGAAGGTGGAGCAAGAAATGCTCAGGATGTGGAAGGAGAAGGAGACATTTCTCAAGGCCAAGAAACAGATGGAGAAAGAGATGGAGAAAAATATGGTGGCAGTCAAGAGGAGAGAGGCCCTGGTGATGGAGGCCGAAGAAAGACTTAAGCTGAGCAAGGAAAAAGAGAAGGAAGAGCAGGAGATGGAGACCTCAAAGGAGATGCTTAGAAAGACAGAGAAGGTCGGAGCAGAGTTGCAAATGATAAAGAAGGAGTGGATGAAAATCAAAAGAGACGGGCAGAAGGTGGAGCAAGAAATGCTCGGGATGTGGAAGGAGAAGGAGACATTTCTCAAGGCCAAGAAACAGATGGAAAAAGAAATGGAGGCAGTCAAGAGGAGAGAGGCCCTGGTGATGGAGGCCGAAGAAAGACTTAAACTGAGCCAGGAAAAGGAGACGCTAGAGGAGGAAAAGGAGACCTCAATGGAGATGCTTAGAAAGACAGAGAAGGTCGGAGCAGAGTTGCAAATGATAAAGAAGGAGTGGATGAAAATCAAAAGAGACGGGCAGGATGTGGAGCGAGAAATGCTCAAGATGTGGAAGGAGAAGGAGACATTTAAAAAGGATAAGAAACAGATGGAAAAAGAGATAGAGGCCATCAAGAGGAGAGAGGCCCTGGTGATGGTGGCTGAAGAAAGAGCGAAACAGAGTCTGGAAAAAGAGAAGCTAGAACAGGAGAGGGAGACATTGAAGAAGGTGAGCATGGTGACGATTAGAGAGATGGTAGAGAACCTATAGACTAAGTAGATGAAGGTGATTGTTGCTAGCTTTACTATAGCATTTAGTCCATGACCTTCAACTCTCAGTTGAATTTGTCCAATTCTTGTCTCACCTTGCACTCCCCTCTGATGTTACTTTTTTAATTTCAGATGATCGATGGCTCCAGATATGCCCCAACCCTCATGTTCTTGTTGAGAGCGACTCCTCTGATGGCTCAGCTGGTAGACAATCAGGCAAACCAGGGGACGAGCCTTTCTGTCAAAAGCCTTGTTGATGTGGCCCTGGCTGAGAGCGTGTGGGGATGCAGAGATAAGACAGGGGACTGCACATGCCGACACCGTTAGCCTGGAACCCTCAACACAATTGGCCGCTATTTAGGGATACATAGCAAATCAATTTATATAGTTGTCTTAAGTTCAATAAATTAAGTTGAACATTAAATTAAATTGACTTCCTTTCTCTACCACTGTGACTGCTTGTGGCATTTATTATTATAGAAAGTCTTACTTGTGATGACCGTGATGTAGCTATTTATTTTAAGTCGCTCTGGATAAGAGCTTCTGCTAAATTACTCAAACGTAGGCCTGAAGTACATCCGTAAAATAATGTATCCATTTCCTGTTAACCATCTCTAAACCCTAGATGGCAGTATTTACTCTTACACCAGAAACGTGACCAGTTGCACGTGTGGATGCAGAAGAAATAGCCTCCCAGTCTGTTTCTGCAAGGAACTTCTAATTTATGGATTCTGTACATTGTTTTATGTTGAGAGTCTTGTCAAGTCTGAATATCTTAGAGTTGGGGTTTGTCCTCTACCTCCAAATATAAACGAGGACAATCACTTTGTTTTTCATACAGGTACCACTATATGTATGTATTTCTATAATCTATGTTTCTATTACTTTACCATACTATGAAACTAATTGAATATGTTTTTAAGCGTCCAAAAAGCATTGATACCAGCACTCCAAGAATCATTTTGCGTTGCTGCTGCAGCAGCCGCGCAATGTCAACACTTTACACACGCACTGGTGTAGCATGTAACATTAAAATCCATCAACTTCATATCACACCATTGATGATTGGTGAACTTGTTGGATCAGTTAAGGCCTGTGCCAGAAATCAGTAGACACACCAATCACACAATGGGACTATAACAGGCACATACACTGCATTCTGAAAGTATTCAGACCCCTTCACTTTTTCCGTATTATGTTATGTTACAGCCTTATTCAAAAATAGATGAAATTAATTTTTTTCCTCATTAATCTACACACAATACGCAATAATGACAAAGGTGCTTCAACAAAAAACGTAAAGGGTCTGAATACGTATGTAAAGGTGATATTTCAGTTTTTTATTTTGAATAAATTAGCAACAATTTCTAAAAACCTGTTTTTGCTTTGTCATTATGAGGTATTGTGTGTAGATTGATGAGGAAAAAGGCTGTAACATCACAAAATGTGGAAAAAGTGAAGGGGTCTGAATACTTTCCGAGAGCACTGTACTTACATCTTGATTCACAGAATCACACCTCGTACACACTTGCAAGTGATAGCAACGCCTATCACCTGTCCCAATAAAGGGATGCTACAAGCGCACCATTTCATCCTTTCCACTCTTCACTCTCTGACTGTCTGAAGTGTACTGTAGTTGTGTTGTTGTAGCTGGGTACACCTCAGCCTATGATTCTCATGGGGCGTTAGGTTGAAAAGTGTACTGTAGTTGTGTTGTTGTAGCTGGCTACACCTCAGCCTATGATTCTCACGGGGCGTTAGATTGTCTCTGATAGAATCCTACGGTTCAGCTCAACGATGATTTTCACCTTCTGAGCACCTGTTAACTCTCTGAGCTAACAGGCTAACCTGTGAGCTCTCAATTCTTTGTTATTGTTGAACCCTAGCTCGACGATAATTCCTCAGGTTATTATTAGAACTTGCAAGGTCACATGTGTAGGCTACAGCTAGCACTTGGGACAGACGGCTAACTAAGTTACTTGTTGTTTCCGGACAGCTGAGAACCTTGGCTAGCTTTGACAAGGTAATATTGAGAAATATTAGCACCCTGTTTGCAGGAGGGTTGGTCAGCTTGTGTTTGTAGCCCTAGGACTACTGAGCACTTTCTAGTAATTAATAATTTACTACCTAGTTACCTCGTATAATGATCTGGAACATACCAGTTCTCTCTGGTGTGGGACCAGCACCATATCTAACTATACGGGTACCAGTTCCCTGGGGTGGCACGTGGGTGTAGCAATGCTGAGGTGTGCTGATATTATACCTGTTTGTTGCATCGTGCGCTGTATCTAAACTAACCCCACAACTAAGTCAACTAATAAACATGGGCTACGCATATCTTAAACATGCCTCTGTGTGTGTGTGTGTGTGTGTGTGTGTGTGCGTGCGTGCGTGCGTGCGTGCGTGCGTGCGTGCGTGCGTGCGTGCGTGTGTGTGTGTGTTTGTGCGTGCTTGCGTACATGTGTTTTTTCGGGGATGCAGAGAAAGTCTTCCAGCTGTTCCAATGAGAACATCCATCCATCCATACATACATAGACCTATGCATTTAATTCTGGTTTGTTTATAACTAAGAGGAAGACACATTTATCATCAAAAACCACTAGTTATCATCAAAAAGGATGGTCACAGTTTGCTAAAAAAAGAGTCCCTAAAAAGCCTGCAGAGGTCTCGTAAAAGATATTGTGGACAGATGAGATGAATATTATCATGGACTAGAGTGACAAAAGTTTGGAGAAAAAAGGATCTGCCCAAGATCTACAGCATACCACCTCATCTGTGAAACATGGTGCAGGGGGTGTTAGGTGTGGGCATGTATAGTGGCCATTAGAACTTGCTAACTTGTCTTAATTGATGATTGTACCTGCTGACGGCAGCAGCAGAATGTATTCTGAAGTGCACAGAAACATCTTGTCTGCTTGAGTGCAAGCAAATGCCTCCAAATGCATTGGATGGAGCCACACCATACAATAAAACAATGACCCAAAACACTGCCATAGCAACTAGTGGAAAGATCTTGATTGGCCAAGTCAATCTTCAGATTAAAATTCAATTGAACATGCATTACATTTCCCTAATGATAAGAATTTAGGCAAAAAGACCTCAAAACAAACAACAACTAAAGATGGCTGCAGTACAGGCCTAGCAGAGCATCACCAAAGAAGATGCCCAGCGTCTGGTGGGGTTAGTGGGTTGCAGACTTCAGGCAGTTATTGTCCACTAAATACTAGTGGATTGTCCACTAAATACTAAACATGACTGCTTCATTTAGACATTTGATAAGTCTGTCCCATTACTTTTGGGTACACTGAAATAGGGGGATTATGCATAAAAGTGGGGTAATTTCTAAATGGTGAAACCAATGTGTATACAAATACCATCAAATAAAAGCTGAGAATCTCTACTTTAACCTTGTAGTAATTGTTTAATTTCAAATCCAAACGTTTGATAAAGTTCTTCATAACCAACATCAGGGAGATGTGACCAGAGAGTGGATCCTGGCTATAAGGGCACACTCTTGCCAACACACATTCTGGTGTGACATGTGGGATGTCTTATTGATCTATGTTGCTTTGGCTGTCTCCATGTGTGGATCATTGTAATCAGGGGTGGGGCTGGCCTTTTAAACACCTGTGCTTTGTTTCATTCAGGGAAAACAAAGAGATTTTTAACATTTCTTTTAAAGAGACAACACACATTTTCTGCCATGCCTCTGTCAATTGATTTGGCTTTAATCAATGGTTTCTTCTTGATGTTGTGTACATGTTTTCAAGCCTATGTCACCTTTCAGAGGAAATCAAGGAACCTATCCAGATCTGATGTCGTATTAGATGAGTCAAACCCTGTCAGAACATAGTTTGCTTTTGCTAGATTCTTTTCTTTTCTTTTGTCTAGTATTGGTATACATGGTCGAAATTATGCACTCATATTTAGTATTTGGTCGACAATACTTTGTATGCAATAACCGTCTGGGACCCATTGACCCCACCAGGTGCTGGGTATCTTCTCTGGTGATATTCTGCCAGGCCAGCCATCTTTTTGCCAGGTCTTTTTGCCCAAAATCTTACCATCAGATAATGAAATGCATGTTCAATAGGATTTAAATCCAAACATTGACATGGCCAGTCAAGAACTTTCCACTTTTTCGCCCTGAAAATCTCCCTAGCTCCAATGGCAGTATGTTTTGGGTCATTGTCTTACTGTATGATGAAGCGCCATCCAATGAATTTGGAAGCATTGCTTTTACTCGACCAGACAAGATATTTCTGTACACTTCAGAATACATTCTGCTGCTGCTGTCAGCAGTAACATCATCAATTATGATAAGTTAGCAAGTTCTAGTGGCAGCTATACATGCCCAAACCATAGCATCCCCTCCACCATGTTTCACAGATGAGATGGTATGCTGTAAACCTTGGGCAGATCCTTTTTTCTCCAAACTTTCCTCTTGCAATCACTCTGATAATATTCATCTTATCTGTCCACAAGACTTTTTTCCACACCTCTGCAGGCTTTTTAGGTACTTCTTAGCAAACTGTAACCTGACTATCCTTTTTAAGAATAACTAGTGGTTTGCATCTTGCAGTGAAGCCTCAGCCATTTGCGATTGCTGAGCTCATCAGTGCTTGATTTTGGCAAGTCTAAGGTTTTGACTATGTTTCAGATTTTTCAGCTTTCACCATTTGTCAATTCCTTTGCTATTGTAATGTATCTAACACCTTGTCCTTTGTTGGGAATGATATTTAAGGAGAGGGACAGCGAGATATTCTTTGAGTTTTGGCTTAGGCCCATCACGGGCATCATTCTCCCGCGTTGTCCTTGACGCACGTTAACGTATGGTTAAAACTTACAGACGTATGTTGTTTTAAATTGTGTTAAATTGGTTATTTTGTTGATACTCTATTCTCATTCTTCCTATGGGCATTAATGTGATGTTGTGCGCTCGATAAAGGTTCTGTTAATCAGGGCTGGCTCTAGCCATTTTGGTGCCCAAGCATTTTTCCTTCTTTTGCATTATCAAATGTCTAAATTAAGCACTCATGTTTAGTATTTGGTCCCCAATCCTTTGTATGCAAAAGTGCAAAAGTCTGTGACCCATTGACCCAACCAGACGCTGGGTATCTTCTCTGGTAATGCTATGTTGCAGCGACTGTTGTTGTTTTTTTAGGATGTTTTGCCCTAAGTCTCCTCTTGAGCAAATGAAATGCATGTTCTATAGGATTTAAATCTGGAGACTGACTTGGCCAGTCAACAACTTTCCACTTTTTGGCCCTGAACAATTCCCTAGTTCCTATGGCAGTATGTTTTGGGTCATTGTCCTGCTGTATGATGAAATGCTGTCCAATGAGTTTGGAGCCATTTACTTGTACTTGGACTGACAAGATGTAAATAAATGATTCTCAATTATGGTGAGCATTCTTTGGTTATCCAATGGAAGTCTTCCTTGGCCTACTAGGTAATTTGCGATTTCTGAGCTCACCAGTGCTTTCTTTCCTTTTAATGAAGTTAAATGAAGTTCCAAACTGTTGATTTTGGTAGGTTTAAGGTTTTGGCTATGTTTATTTTTTTTCTGATATTTCAGCATCATAATGGCTTCCCTGACTTTCAATAACATCTCTTTGGTCCTCATGTTGACAAGACACCAATAGCAGACTGCACAAATTATGTGACGGAACACACCTGACGAACACACTTGTCAAGCCAATTGTCCTATCACTTTTGTGTAGCCTGAAATAGGGGGATTATGCATAAAAGTGTTGGAATTTCTGAATGATAAACCAATATGTACATTATATAAAAAATAAAAATCTCTACGTTTTTATTTCAAATCCAAACAGAAGAAAAAATGCTTCACTGTCCCATTACTTACGCACGGTACTGTATAACCTTCTGTGGAAAGGGTTCTACATGGAACCCAAAAGGTTTCTTCAAAGGGACAGTGGAAGAAGAACCCTTTTTGGTTCTAGGTAGCACTTTTTCAAAGAGTGCAGGATCTGTGATGGGTCTGTCTGTCTCTATCTACGGTATATTTGCTTGAATGCCACAGCCTATTTAAATATTGTTGCTGACCATGTGCATCCCTTCATGGCCACAATTTACCCACCTTCTAATGGCTACTTCCAGCATGATAATGCACCATGTCACAAAGCAAACGTCGTCTTAAACTGGCTTCATGAACATGACAATGAGTTCAGTGTTCTTCAGTGGCCTTCCTTGTCACCGGATCTGAATCCAATAGAACACCTTTGGGATGTGGCAAAACGGGAGATTTACATCTTGAAAGTGCACCTGAAACATGTGCAGGAATTGCGTGATGCAATCATGTCATCATTGACCAGAATCTCAAAGGAATCAATGTCACGAAGAATTTAGGCTGTTTTGAGAGCAAAGGGAGGCTCTACCTAGTATTAGTATAGTGTTCCTCATAAAGTGTTGGGTGAGTGTATATCTAACTATCTTTGTTTTTGCTGGTCTGTAGGATCTATGATGGCCGTCAGCCCGTCCTGTGTATCATGGACACAGCCATGATCAAAACCATCCTCATCAAGGAATGCTACTCCCTTTTCACTAACAGGAGGAAAATACGCTAAATTGAAGTTGTTGTATGGGGAAAAAAACATAAGGGCTCCTTAAATAGATAATATCATTGTTATTATAGCATTATTAATATTCGGTTAATTTTGCAGTATATAATCATTGTTATTTTTCTAGAATTTTTATCTCAACGGGCCTCTGTATGACGCCGTGTTTATCGCTGAGGATGATGCATGGAGACGGATCCGTAGTGTCCTGTCTCCCTCCTTCACCAGTAGGCGGATCAAAGAGGTACAGTCCCATCTCTCCTCTCCTTCTTTTATTCATTCCAACAACACAAATAAATGAATGACTAACAACTCTGACGTGTGTGTGTGTGTTTATGTGATTTGTACTATGTGTATAGTGTGTATTCATTGTTGTATGTTGTTGTGTGAAGCAGCAACTTTAATTGTCCAAGACAAATTTCCATCCGGGACAACAAAGTATATTTAATCTTATCTTAGATAAGTTCAGTGGTCAGATGACAGAGTTTAGAATAATAGTTCATCTTTGGAGTCACTTATTCCTTGACTATATACATAATGTATCCTGTATGAATGTATATTCTCAGGCTAAATAAACATTAAAATAATTCCTGTTTCAAACATGATATTAACCCATGTTTTGCACATATTAATCCATGTATCAATCATCATATTTTTCCATGTATCCTTCCCAACTCAGATGTTCGGGATCATGAAGCAGCACTCTGGTAATTTGGTCAGCAATCTGAAGAAGACGGCCAATAACGAAGAGCCCATTGAACTAAAAGAGTGAGTATTTCTCTCCGAGAAGATAAGGTGAATTTGTAATTTCAGTGAACTCCCCCTTTAATTTTGTGGTTGTGGTTCTGGTGGTCAAAGATTGTGTGGTTGTGTTCCAGGTTCTTTGGACCATACAGTATGGATGTGGTCGTCAGCACTTCATTCAGTGTCGACATCGACTCCCTCCACAACCCCTCTGACCCCTTTGTGACCAACATCAAGAAAATGCTCAAGTTTGACATCTTCAGCCCACTGTTCCTCACAGTCAGTACAACTTCCTCCATATAGCTTTCAGTCTCAATCATTTTGTGCTTAATAAATGAAGCTATCGATTTCATTGATTAGACTGACATACACTGTGGAAACACTCTATGAGACCACCAGTAGCTCTCTGTCCTTCCTGGCCTACAATCTGGCAACCAGCCCTCACATCATGACCAAGCTGCAGGAGGAGATAGACACTGTGTTTCCCAACAAGGTAACCCCTCTGCAGACTCCTATATAGTACTATTCATGTGGAACAGGAAATATGATAGTGACAGTATTTTAGAGCAGCGTTTCCCAACCGCTGTGCCGCGGCACACTAGTGTGCCGTGAGAGATCGTTGGGTGTGCCGTGAGAAATTATCCAATTTCCCTTTTTTTTAATTAACATTTATTAATTATTATCTGCAAATAATATGCCATTGTCGAGTGTCTGTGCTGTAATATAGTGACTGGCAGAGTAATGTAATATTCGTCCGGATGGCAGCAGGTAGCTAATTGCCTCGTTCCTTCTTAGAGACAAGAGAATTAGTGACGCATGCGACAGGTTGTGGTGACAGTGATGGAGAAGTTTTTAAAAAGGAAAAATGCAAACTCCGAACTGGGCCCTGGACAAGATTCTGACCCAGGTGAAGGCCCTAGTATGAGTGGTGGTAAAAAGAAAGCAAAGACGGTGAGCTCGAGGCAATACAGCGAAAGCTATCTTTCGTTCGGATTTACTTTCACCGGGGTCGCTTCAAAACCAGCCGATGGACTATTTTGTTCGCCTGCGTGAAAACACAGAGAAACAGGCAACTTTTATGAGAAAAACCACAAAGGTAAATGAGAAAGCCCTCAAAGCTAGTTACCTAGTTGCTGAACTCGTAGCTAAATCAAAAAAAAGTCCCACTCTGTGGCAGAGACATTAATACTACCTGCCTGCAAAGCCATTGTCAACGAGATGCTCGGCCCTGACGCGGTTAAAGACAGAGCTAAAGTCCCGCTCTCAGATAACACAATTGCCAGGCGTATTGATGACACGTCTACAGACATCGAAAGTCATGTTTTGGGAAAGATACGCATCAGTAGGAAATTTGCGTTGCAACTTGATGAGTCTACGGATATTAGTGGACATTCTCAGCTCTTGGCCAATGTGCGTTTTGTGGATGGAGATGCCATTAGAGACTAATATTGTAATTATATATACTGTATCAGGCTACAGAGTGTCATTTTGTAACATTTTTGGTTGGTGGTGTGCCGCAAGATTCTTCCAATGTAAAAAATGTGCCGTGGCTCAAAAAAGGTTGAAAAACACTGTTTTAGAGGGTACTGATGAGTGTGTAACCCCTGTGCACTGCAGACTCCTACAGTATCTATTACTATTGCTTTGGAACAGATGGTTAGATAGGTGACAGTATTTTGCAGTGTGCTAATGTGTCTGTAGCATCCCTGTGCAGACTTCTGCCCAGTATTATTCATTTGAAACAGGAAGTAGATAGGTGTTGTTGGAATCTTCAGAATAGTTAAAAGGCCAGTACCTGAGGACCTGAGGGATCTACAGGGTATATACCTTAAAAGCATGTCTGACATGCAGTGGTGTGCGTGACCATAGAGTGATTTCTAAACTAATACAATTATCTTAAAATAAATTATAAAACGAACAGGTTATTAGTGCAGAGACTTTTATGATATGTGCTCTCCATCTGACTCGTGCTGCTGCATTCTGTATCATTTGCCAATAGCTTTCTTTGGTCGACCAGACAGGAGAGTGTTACAGTAATCAAGGCTGCTAGTAATACAAGCATGCATTCGTCTCTCAGTGTCAGCCTGGGAGAGGAAAGGTTGCATCTTTACAGCTGTGTTCTGTAAAGGTCCATGTAATATTCAACCTTTTTAAAAGCTTCCTAAAGGTTGTAATGACTATCTTTAATCGGTAGAGATCAGGGAACGAGATCCCTTGAAATAAATATTTCATTTACAAACGCTGTTTTGGTTCGGAAAACACGCTTTTTAAAATGGAGTGTCCTACCTGGACACTCGGTTTGCATATAAACATGTTGTTACTGCCAGGGGTGTTATAGGGGAGTGGACTCACCTTTCTGTCTCTGGGGGCTGCCTCTTCCAATCGTGTGCGCATGCAGAAACACAACAGCTAATGTCCAACACTGCAAGTTCATTTCGGGGGGTTATATTATTATAAGGGAGGATGTTGTCGTTTGGACAACTTCAGACAGAATTTCTCCACGATGGCAGATTTCCGACAAACTTACTTACTCTTCTTTAAGTGATACAAATATGTTTTAGTCACATTCTTGATATGGGTTTCAAAATTAAGATCTGAGTCAATGGTGACACCTCTGTTTTTTGCCTGGTGCTTAGTGTTACTGTAAGTAGAAATGTCTTTAAGTATGCAGACAGTTTCTCTCTTTCGGTTTTTGCTCGAATGACTAGTTCTGTGACATCCATATGTCTGCAATGCATTTCACCAGGAAATCAATCAAACTGTTTGACTGGTGCTACAGAGTCGATAGTTGCCCTTAGTTTGGTGTTGAAGCTGGTTAATAAATCATTATCACAGGAGGAAGCTGTTGATGGTGTACTATTCATATTCATCATCATGAATCTCATCTTCTCAGCGACATGGCTAGATAAATAATAGAGGATGCAACAGGAGTAAGACCCTTTGTAATCACTAGGTCCAGGGTGTGGCAGTGGTTATGGGTGAGCCCAGTAACTCGCTTAATAAAGTCCGTAGAATTCAAATCAAATCCATGGCTGTCTCATTGTCCACATGTAGGTTAAAATCACCAATGATAATAATCTTAGCATAATTTGAATGAAAGGTAGATGGGCCTTGGATGAAACCGTGATCTTTACATTTCTCATCCTTGTCATCAGGTGTCTTTATCACTCATTACTGTGCAACAGGAGGCTGATGGAGGTAGAAATGGGAGGACAGCTCATTGTAATTAGAGCTTGACAGATATATCTGATATTGGCCTTAAAGAAATATCTGGAGAGTTATTCACCATGTTATATATAATATAGAGGAAACTGGACAGCACTTATTATGGATCATTTAACACAATTACACATGACACAACTGTGTTAACAGAGACACAATACGTCCTGCTCCTGTACATGTTTGTATATACTGTACATTTTCCCCTATGTCTGCTAAGGGCTTCACTGCTTTTTCCACTGTTTATGTGGCACATAGGATATTTATATGTAATTGGCCACTTACGTAAATGGGCGATTCTTAGACTACGGGCACTTTCATGTCCTTTGATCATATTTTATAAAAAAAAAAAAAAGAATTGGGAATATTCACACTTTCATAGTTATCTTTACAATGAAAGTACTTTAGGAACTTTTTACCGGTAGTCTATGATGATTTTTTCACCTTTTTCAACATCGTTATAGATGCAAATATTGCTGTTTTGTTTTATCTATTTTTTTTTAAATGTGACTGAATAAAGTATCAGTAAAATAATCAAAACATAATTGGGGTATTTAAGGTCAAACAACTATTTATGTGATTTTATATACAAAATGTAGTTGTCCCACAGTATTGCCATCATTTCCACCACAACACTGTAATGTCCCTTTAAAAGGTTTGTGTGAAAGATGGTTTGGGTAGTTTCTATGGAGATGAACAGTTACATCACAGCACATGTCTGATATGGAGGATATTTTGGATTTCTTCACCAACTTTTGAAGAAAACTCAAGGTAAATATTGCTTGAAATGAAAATATTTTTATTGTATGTCATTTCCAAACATGACGTAACATCAATTGAGTTTGTAAATAAATCGATTTTTTAACGTACATAGATGTATTTTGCATGCATGAAATGCTAGGTACCAATTCATAGCTAATCTGTGATGCTAGCTTGGATTTTTTTACAAAATACTGTAAGATTGTCATTTCCACCTCCGTCATTTCCAACACATTACCTTCTTGGGTGGAAATGACAAAGGTGAGGTGGAAATTACATTTATGCTTACAAGGTGCAATTCATAGATTGTGAGGCTACATATGTGTAATTTATTTATTAAAATGTACAATGTTAATGTTTTATTCAAATGCATATTTGTTGAAATGCATTTTCATCTATTTTTAAGATGCCACGGACCTCTTCTGCAGAAAGGTCTCAGGCCTATAGGGACAGAATAAAAGAGGACCCTGTCAAATATGAAGAGCGACTGAAAAGAGACAGGGAGAGATACCTGAGGAAAAAAGAAAGAGGGGTTGACCCAGAAATGACCCAGAAATGACCCAGTCATTTCCACCACCTCATACCTTTTTTTAAAAATAGTTACAAAATTCTAATCACTCATTAAAAACTTCTGCATAGTTTATGGGATAATGTTCCACTTAATGTAATAACACAAGTAGTTATTTCCTGAAATGTATCTAACCAATCCAATATTATATTTCAGGTTGTGGTTGATGTAAGCTTTGTGTTTGGTCCTCATCTCAATTAATTTACCTAATCCACAAATGTATGGTAATTGCAATATAGGTATAAACTGGTAAAACTATGTGTGAAAGTGGTCTTACACTGTTGAGAAATTATGTATATCATACTTTTTTAAAATAATAATCAAATGTTTACATGTGATGGAAATTACATTTGTTCAATGCGGGTCGGACAATATGTAAAAAAAACACCAATTTGTCTTGTAATGTTAGTGCGTTCTCTTATGGATCATGAAACTAGACTAGTTATATTAACCTGTTAGACTGTGACAATTTAGATTTGAACATTTTTTTCCCCTCAAGTTCACAAGGCCAAAAGTGCCTGTAGTTGAAGAATCGCCCAAATGTGTTATTTTATATGTATGCACTTTATCTTGCATGTTTACAGACTCCCCCCATTCAATTTCACGCATTTCTATTTGGAGTATAAAAGGCACTAGATCACCTGCGGGTATATAAGCTGTGGCTTGCGCTGCGTTCTTCAGTTGGCAGTTAATACCTGAACCAGTAAAGACTGAGGACCAGACGACTCACTAGTGTGTTTTCCATTTATTCTTAAGCATAAGCATTAATACAGTTTGTCATTAATGTAGGCTTTCTATTTAGTGTACCGTTAGGCATAGTAGCATATGAAGTTTGTAGTTTGTTAGCGGTAATTGCGCTAGCTTGGTATCCTAAACGAGGACGAGTTAGCACTAGCTTGCCGTTTACGATGAGTGGTTGTTGTCAAATGACACCTGACAAAACATGTCGAAGGGAGTCTGGTGTAACGTTTGCCTGACTCCACTGATACAGATGTATGTGTAGGATTTAATGTTAGAGTGTTTTGTAGTTTACATTTTCTTTGTTTTTCTTCGTTTTCTCCTAACGGTTAAGAGAAGGTAGACGGTTAGAGCCAGAGCCCGAACCGCTGATGAACAGCGCTGTAGTTTACCGTTGCCAAGGCAACCAGGCAGCTCACAGGTTGTACCATATTTCTAAATCATTATTTTGATATAATACTGAAATGTTGATATTATATTGTTATTGTTTTACATTGTAATTTGTATTGTTCCAACTAAGTTCAGTTGGCAGTTAATACCTGAACCACGAGTATGTTTTCCATTTATCCCCCCCCCCTATACTAACCCTAACCCCAACCCCACCCAGAGACCTCTTCATCCCCGCTACCCCCCTTGTACAAGTTCTCTCCTGCTAATACAAATAAAATGAAATAGCCGACTGCCTATGGCCCCTGGTGTGAGCATTGATTACTTTGTCTTATGATGACTGTTGGATAGATGATTCAATTACTTAAACAAATGTATTGTTGTAAGTCGCTTTGGATAAAGGTGTCTGCTAAATGCCATGAATGTAAATGTAAATTACAATGGAGGGCCATGTCCAGAAACGACCCCGAGCCCCTACCACTGATCTATATACCTATATCTATGTCTGTGTTTTGTCTATTAATTAATAATATGATGATGATTAATCCCAACGACGTATATTTTCCAAGAAACAACATGAGCATATCTGTAATCAAATAAATATCTCCTGCGTCATAATGCTGTTGTCTTGATGACGCTGCTAGCAATGACGTAAATTTATGTAAAAGTCACTTTGGTCACTTGAACCTCCAGTTGTTGTCAAATAGCCTTTGCTGATTGTCATTTGTAATGTGGTACGCTCATTAGTGGAAATAGATTCAATTACATTTCAACACAATGGAGAAAAACTGGTGGGACCCGCCGCAGGTAAGTTTGCCTTGCTCTATTTTAGTTTAAATAAACGGGAATACTTTACATTAAATTGCCCCAATACTTGGGCCAAATGTCCAAGGACGTAGGATGTATCTTTCGAGAGGGGGTGCTGCCTAAATGTTGTGTAAAGGGCTGTGCCATGGCTGCTGGTGGGCCGGTCGATCTGTGGGCTGCGGGGCCGGTGAGCGACACGATGTGTGGGCTTCGCGCAGATCCCCCCTACCTTAATCGAATAAGCACTAGGCCGACAAGCTCCTGTATATTTTCAGCCTACCTCAAGTCCGTGAACTGCCTTCAAGTAAACGCAAAGCTGTAAGAAGCAGGGCTGAAAATTAATCAAATCAAGCTCTATCATCCGTGGTGACAACATGTTACTGTACACTTGTTTGTATTCGTATGTTATCGTCCAGTCAAAGTAGCCTACAATTCAAAGCAACATTTCCCCCACAATCAGGACCTAGACCTACTGCAAAGAAATACCCTTAATTGGCTACTCTTTGTTGTTAGATCTCTGGGAAGTAATTCATCCGACTCGGCAGACAGTTTGATCCCAACATCAAGTCAAATCGCGGTAATTTCGGTGAGCGCTTAATTCCAAAAACAGCTGTTTGTCAGTGAAAGAGCAGCGTAACAGCCTAAAAAGTGAAACGGGACGAGCTCAATCGTTGTTACAGAGAGAAATGTGGCTGCAAAATCAACCATTTTAAAGATCAACATTAAAACGAGACAGCTTTATAAATAACCTATAGAGGATGGACTATCGAAGAAAGATGATTGACAGAACAATATCAAAATGGTTAATTTGATGTTTTCAGGTAGGCCCTATCTAAAATATAACCAAACATAGTTGGCACTAATAGGTCTTAATCGACAGGACCTTTCCTTAAGTAAGTCGTAAGTTGACTTTGCAAAGGGCCTATAATTACTTACTGTACAGGCCTACATGATTTGCAATATAAATTGTGTCGGATATGTTGAATAAAAGGTAGATGTAGGCCTTTTTTAAAGGCAAAACTAGAGAGCCCCTTTTGGGAAATTGGGAACGCAACAGCCTATTCTTGAGAACATTGTGAGGTACCGCAATCTCTTTGCGAGGGAAGCCTGTTATCTAACGCAATCATATTTCTTGACGTTTCCCTGTCATTGTGTCTGTCATCTCCATCAGGAAGTTTCAAAGCCCTATGCTACTGTATTTGATAACTACCCACTCACCCCATTCAGGATGGCTAAACATAGACAATATGTAAAGATCACTGGAGACAATTGAATGGTTTTATACTCAGAAAAGACAAATACATTCATAGAGACATTCTCGAGACTGCACCTGTAGTGTGTTCACTGTATGTCCACAGGAGTGTAAAGAGGATCAGGCTGCCCTGATGATGGAGGCAGCAGGACCGGCAGCTTTCGCAGCCTACACCCCACTCCCACAGAGGACATCAAGACGGGCCAGGCACACGAGAGAGAGGGCCAGAGTGGCTAAAGAAAGAAAGGAAGAGAAGGAGGGTTGGAGGAGGGAGATGGAGGAGAGAGCCAAAACCTTCTGCATAAGGTGAAGGAGCACACCAATGCAGAGAAGGAGAGGCTGAAGGAGGAGAGAGAGAGGGTGGACAAGGACAGAGAAATGGTGGACAAGGACAGAGAAATGGTGGAGAGGAAGAGGAAGATAGTCAACCATCTTAAAGATAATATGGAGAGGAAGAGGAAAGTGTTGGATAGAGACACTGAGAAAGTGAATGAATGCAATGCAATACTCAGTCGCATTCAAAAGACGCAGGAAAATAACAAAAAGGATTTGGAGGAGAGGATTGTCCAGTTGGAAATAAAGGCGAAAGAGGTGGAGGAGGTGGAGAAAGTGACAAAGGAGATGGAGGAGACTTTCCAGAGGGAGATGGAAAAAACAAGAAATGAGATGAAGAGGAGAGAGAAGGAGGTGGAGGAGAGAGAGAGGGTGGTGCAGGAGAGAGAGAAGGAGGTAAAGAAGAGCGAAGAGAGATTAAAGATGAGTGAGAAGGAGACCGAAACAATGGAGGTGATGAAGAGAAGGGTAGAAGAGGTTGACAGAGAGATGGAGAGAATCCTAGAGGAGAAAGAAATGGAGGTGAAACAAGTGAAAGAGAGGATGGAGGTGATGAAATGGGCAGAGGAGGAGAGAGAAAAAGACAGGAATGAGAAGAAGAAAGAAAAGGATATTGAATGGATGAGAAAGGAGTTGGAGGTGATGAAGAGAGTAGAGGAGGTGGAGAGAGAGAAGGAGAAAATCCTGGAGGAGAAAGAATGCGACGTTAAACGTGTGAGAGAAGAGATGGATGTGATGATAAAGAATATGGTGGAAAGGAGGGAGAGGGAAGTGAAAGAGGAGATGAGGATGAAGACAGAGATGGAGAGAGAGAGGGAGAAGATTGAAAAGGAGAAAGAAAAGGTTATTGAATGGATGAGAAAGGAGATGGAGGCGGGTATGAAGAGAGAAGAAGAGATGGAGAGAGAGATGGAGAGAATCCTGGAGGAGAAAGAAAGGGAGGTGAAACAAGTGAAAGAGAGGATGGAGGTGATGAAATGGGCAGAGGAGGAGAGAGAGAGAAACAGGAGTGAGAAGGAGAAAGAAAAGGATTTTGAATGGATGAGAAAGGAGTTGGAGGCGATGAAGAGAGTCGAAGAGATGGAGAGAGAGATGGAGAGAATCCTGGAGGAGAAAGAATGTGACGTTAAACACGTGAGAGAAGAGATGGATGTGATAAAGAATATGTTGGAAAGGAGGGAGAGTGAAGTGGAAGAGGAGATGAGAAAGATTACAGAAGATGTCGTGAAGTGGATGAAGACAGAGATGGAGAGGGAGAAGGAGAAGATTGAGAAGGAGAAAGAAAACGATATTGAATGGATGAGAAAGGAGATGGAGGCGGGTATGAAGACAGTAGAAGAGATGGAGAGAATCCTGGAGGAGAAAGAAATGGAGGTGAAACAAGTGAAAGAGAGGATGGAGGTGATGAAATGGGCAGAGGAGGAGAGAGAGAGAGACAGGAGTGAGAAGGAGAAAGAAAAGGATTTTGAATGGATGAGAAAGGAGTTGGAGGCGATGAAGAGAGTAGAGGAGGCCGAGAAAGAGATGGAGAGAATCCTGGAGGAGAAAGAAATGGAGGTGAAACAAGTGAAAGAGAGGATGGAGGTGATGAAATGGGCAGAGGAGGAGAGACAGAGAAACAGGAATGAACAGGAGAAAGAAAAGGATATTGAATGGGTGAAAAAGGAGTTGGAGGCAATGAAGAGAGTAGAAGTGGTCGAGAAAGAGATGGAGAAAATCCTGAAGGAGAAAGAAGATGACGTTAAACACATGAGAGAAGAGATGGATGGGATGATAAATAATATGGTGGAAAGGAGGGAGAGGGAAGTGAAAGAGTTGATGACAAAGATTACAGAAGATGTCGTGAAGAGGATGAAGACAGAAATGGAGAGAGAGAAGGAGAAGACTGAAAAGAAAAGAGTAATGGCGGCGAACCTGGAGTTTGCCAGAGAGAGCATGGAGAGGGCTTTCCATAAAGGGAAACAAAATACAGGTATGCCCTCCATTATCTGCTTACAGTGCATTCTAAGGATGATCCTTTTGGCTTCTCAAATCACCTCAAAATAATTTAGATTTTATCTATACAAATGATAAGACAATTTTTCTCTTTCAGATATTTCAACACAGAGACAATTCTGGAAATCCACAACTATCTCGAACTTACTACCACAATAACTACCCTGCATACTACCACTATAACTACACTTGCCGTTTCAATTCTCTTTCATTAAAGTCATATTCAAAGGCAAACTGTGTGTCATGTTTGAAATGCTGTATTTTACAAGTTGCATAGCTGTAAACTATGTTGAGTGATGATGAGTTTAGGAAGAAAAGGTATGTAAAAAATGAATATCATTGGATTTCATCTGTATATGAAGCAGTTCTTTTAAAACTCCCATTTTACCTCACATCATTGCTTTTATGGCGACTTAGTGGCGATCAAACTTGCAGCTTGTTACTATTTAATGTGCTACAAGTGATTACAGAATTGAGAAGAACTTTTTAGCTGCTGTGCTCCTCAGATATGGAATGATCTTCAGGATAGACTGAGGTTGGAGCACTTGGTCCCTTACACTTGTACCATCATCTGCTTTTTAGTGGACAATATATGCAATAAATACCTTTTTTACACAAACATCTTGAATCAGAATGGGTCAGCCCTAGCCTCTTACACAAACAGGGTCACAGTCAATGGGTACAAAACTGGAGCAAACGTGTGTATACCAAGATACTGTACCTCGACTCCTTTCCATTCCAAAAGAAATGTGTCCCTTTCCCTTCACTCAAATGTTGTGGATGACATGTACATAAAGCTACACACTGGTGCAGGTGTGATGTTATGAGAGCTTTAGCATTTAGCATTTCCTGTGTCCAGGCGTTCTATTCACTTCTAATAGGACAAATGAAGGTACACTTGCCTCATAAGGCTCATTCTTGTTTCATTTGTCCTATTAGCTCCTACTGACCTCACTTTACACAGACACAGAGGAGGAGAGACTCAGACTCATTAGAAGTTTATTACTGGATCAGTTTACAAAACAAAACAAAACTGCATGGAGCGTACAGTACAGCAGAGCTTGGAGTACCAGACATGAACACACACCTCACATGCACACACACATCGGAGCTGTCACAGTGGTATACCTTGGATCACACACAGACACACACACACACACACACACACACACACACACACACACACACACACACACACACACACACACACACACACACACTCACTCTCTCTCAGGGCTGCATGCGGATAGCTCCATCCAGTTTGATGACCTCTCCATTGATCATGGGGTTCTCAGCCAGTGATGTCACCAGGTGGGCAAACTCTGCAGGGTCTCCCAGGCGCGAGGGGAAAAGCACTTGGCGGGCCAGGAATGAACGCACCTTCTCAGGTTAACCCGCCAGGAGAGGAGTGGAGAACAGAACCTAAGGAGAGGGAGAGAGAGGTTGTCTGATATGGAGAGGAAGAGGGGGGGGGAGGAGTGTGTGAAAGAGTGCGTATGTATGTGTGTGTGTTTACTGACTGGGTGCGATGGTGACCACACAGATGTCCATGGGTGCCAGGTCTCGGGCGATGGGTAGAGTCATCCCAACAATACCCCCCTTAGAGGCTGAATACGCAGCCTGACCCACCTACAGAGAGAGAGAGTGAGAGTGAAGGAAGGGGCTGTTGAGACAGTGTTTGTGTGTGTGTGTGTGTGTGTGTGTGTGTGTGTGTGTGTGTGTGTGTGCGTGCGTGCATGGTTCAATGGAGGTCTTGGCGATCTGTTGGTTCTTGTGTGTGATTGGCTGACGGTACTGCAGCATGTTGACCTCTTCCTCACTGCAGGGTCTACTACAGTTGGAGCAGTCAGAGAGCACAGCCTGGGCCCCTGCAACCAAACATACACCCTGAAATATGGTTTGGACAAAGGATCCCAATGTCAAGATAATATTGCTGTAGGGAAGCTACTCTATGACACAATACCATGTGGAAATGTCAATGATTTTCTAAAGATGAGTGGATAGTGGATAGTGGATAGTGGATAGTGGATAGTGGATAGTGGATAGTGCCTGGTGGGGTCGCAGACTTCAGGCAGATTGTTGACCTAATACGAAACATTAGTACTTTATTTGGACATTATATGATACTTTTGAAGCCCTGAAATAGTGGGAGTATGTTTACAAATGTTTTTTTAAAAACCCATTGAATTAAAGTTGAGAATCTCTACTTTGACCCCATAATATTTGTTTGATTTCAAATCCAAGTGTAGAGCTAAAAGAACAGAAAATGCTTCCTCTTTCCAATACTTATGAAGAGCACTGTATTCATGTTAATCAGTTGCTTCATTACTGTAATATGTGATGTGTTTTGAACTAGTATTTTGAAATACTGTTTTTAGGAGCCAATGATATAAAACAAGTGCATACATGTAAAGAACATAACACATTTTTAGAGGAGTTCAAATATGTAAAATTCAGTATTACTCGAAAGAAAATATTTGCCCAAAAATATTTGCCCCATAGTCCTTCTTGATTCAATGGGTCTGCAAACTATTAAAACCCGATAGGGATCAAACAGGCAGCAACTATTAGCAGGATGTTAAGATAAAGGCCGACAATAACATCACTGAGTGTTGCCCTCTGCGCAGGGATCCTTTCAATCATTCACTAGCCATGGCTTCAACTTCACCTCTCACATACTCTTTCGCCTGTGTTTCATGATCTGAAACACAGGTGTCATGATGGGATAAAATAATCACTTCAGCAGACGTGTCCGGGGTTACTCAGAAGAAGCGATTGAACCTGTAAAGATGGGTTACCTTCCGTACTTCTCCACCGAGACATGGACTCTCCTTGCCTTACTCATCACTCTGATCGTAGTGTAAGAAGTTTTAATAAAAAATATTATTTGTTAGTTAGTTAGTTGTAATAATACATACAAATGATAGTATTGATAATTACAGTTATCTAACAAGTTTCAATGATACCTATGACTTGATCGTTTTGCTTTTGTTTCAAGTCAGATTGTTGATTTATATTTGTTCTGACCAGGTATGGATACTGGCCATATGGAATATTCAAAAAACTAGGCATTCCTTGTCTCAAACCCATCCCTTTCCTCGGGACGATGATGGGATATAAGAAGGTTTGTAGAGATTAAGCCCATAAACAACAACATTGTAGACTCATCCATGATGTGTGTTGTTGTGGTGAAAGCCATGGGAGCTGAATATGAATTGTTTTACCCAGAAAAATGGGCAATAAAGCTTTTGAACGAAAACGAAAAGAGAGGAGTGGGAGCCGGTCTGTAGTGGAAAAGGGCCATCATAAACTAAGCCACAATTCAGGTTTATGACAAGCATTTATGAACTGGCTATTTCTTTGTTTTGTTTTTTGTTCCCAGGGTGGTTTCACCAATTTTGACACAGAGAGCTTCCAGAAATATGGGAAACTGTGGGGCTGAGTCTGCTAAACTGATCCTGGTTATTGTTAACTATGATGGATATATGTATCTCTCAGTGTCTACAGTATACACTCTTAAACCAGGCGGACACCGTGCGATTTTCACAAACACAGACGATCCAACCGACGAAATGGTCTCGTACACCAAGACAAATGATCTGTCTTGATGCAATGTACACTGCCCAAGCAACAATTTCATGCTTCCACATTAATAATTTGAATCTGTTATTGAGCGATTTAAGTTTTAAGCTTTTAAGTATTCTGTAGTATGGTCCCTGTGGGGGGACATGCAGCGTTCGGCCTGTAGAGGGAGCTACAGGACCGTGGCCAGGGTGACGTCGGCGAGGCTCCGTTGCACACCTGTTGCAAATGAAGCCTCGTTGACTAGATGGTTTAAGATGTGTGTGCCTCGGCGTTCGAGGGAGAAGGAGGGCGACTGGAAAGTCGCCGAGTGGCGTGTTACGAACATTGGAATTATTACTAACATTTTATGAAAATAAACGGGATACTCCCAGAAAACAGTACCTCGACTCCGCCTCTGTGTCACAGACTTGTTACAGTGGCGCCCAACGTGGGGCACAGCGAAGGCGGAGAAAAAAAGGGAATGGAGGCGTTAAGCGCGGCTATCGGAAGGATGGCCCTTATACTGGAGCAGCAGGCCCACCTCCAGCAGGAGCACCAGACCGCGGTGAGGGAGATGGTGACGGCAAGGGCTGAGGACCGTACCCTCCTCCTGGAGCTCGTCAGGGCCCTGATGATGGAGGAGGGGAGCCGGCCCTTTGCCTACGCCCAGCAGCTGCGGGACAGCGCGCGGCGGTGGCTGGACCCAGGGAACAGCTCGTCGGAGGAGGTCGGGGACCGGGTGGTGTTGGAGCAATTCCCCACGGGGCTCCCGGCCCGGACCGCCGCCTGGGTCCAGTACCACCGGCCCCAGGATCTCGCGGCCGCCGTTACCTTGGTGGAGGACCATCTCTCCTTCCCGCCGCAGGAGCCCCGATGACCAACGCCCGGTCCGGCGCCCGGAAGGAGCCATGGTGACGGAGGAGGAGAGACCGGCGCCCGCCCCGAGGACGAGATGGCAGGGGCAGGCATGTCGAGAACCAGCCCTGGCCCCACAGGAAGCACCCCGAGCGACAAGGGGGGTGTGTTGGCGATGCGGACGGCCGGGCCATGTACAGGCGGAGTGCCCAGTGAGGGAGGTGGGGCAGGTCGTCCGCATCGGCGACATACCGGGCCCTCCCCCCGGACCAGGAGCGGCGTATCGTGTTCCGGTAAGGATACAACATGATATGCACCAGGCCTTCTTGGATTCGGGCTGCATGCAGTCCATGATCCAGGAGCGCCTGGTTCGACCGGGGGCATTGTTAAAGGCATCGAGGGTGTTGGTGAAGTGTGTGCATGGGGACATTCACGAATATCCTGTGGTCACGATCAAGATTCATTTTGAAGGGAAAAAGCATAGTGTACAGGCGGCGGTTAGCCCGCGCCTCACGCATCCCCTTATTCTGGGTGTAGATTGGGAGGGGTTTCCTCAAGCGGTAAGCAGGGCTACCGGGGTGCGTGCACGACAGAGAGGGAGGTGTGAGGCGGGTAATGTGTTCTGTGCTGAGGCGGCGCCTCGCGACGCTGCCGAGGAGCCGGAGCCGGCGGGGGGGTCTCAACCCGAGATTCCCCCGCCGAACTATCCGTTGCTAGGTGACTTCCCCCTCGAGCAGTCTCGTGACGAGACCCTACGATCGGCCTATGACCAAGTGATAGCGATTGATGGTACTTTGGTACGGCCAGACGCAGTACGCGCCCACCCCTATTTCGCGATTATCAGCGACAGGTTGTACCGAGTAAGTCGTGACTCACATAGCCAGGAGGAAGTAACCCAGTTGTTGGTTCCCCGTAGCCTCCGGGAAATGGTCTTCCAGGCGGCTAATTTCGACCCCATGGCGGGCCATTTAGGTTATGATAAGACACTAAACCGTATAATGGCTCGATTTTATTGGCCGGGAATTCGGGCAGAGGTGCGTAGGTGGTGCGCGAATGTCAGTTGGTAAAGCCCCCTTGCGGCCCTTACCATTGGTCGAGAACCCATTTGACCGCATTGCGATGGATATTATCGGGCCATTTGATCGGTGTACACAGGGATATCGATTTGTGTTGGTCTTGATAGATTACGCAACCCAATACCCCGAGGCAATACCGCTGCGCAATATCTCTGCCAGGAGTGTAGCGCAGGCATTGTTTCAAGTAATCTCCCACGTGGGAATCCCGAAAGAGATTCTCACCGATCAGGGCACTAATTTTATGTCACGCACCCTCAAGGAACTGTATGGCTTGTTGAACATCAAGGCGATTCGAACCAGTGTTTACCACCCGGCCACTGATGGCCTTTGTGAGCGGTTCAATCGGACCTTGAAGTCAATGATCCGGAAGTTCGTACACGAAGATAGTCGGAATTGGCATAAATGGCTAGATCCCCTGTTGTTTGCGGTACGGGAAGTCCCCCAAGCTTCCACCGGGTTTTCCCCGTTTGAATTACTCTACGGGCGTAAGCCTCGGGGTGTCCTAGACCTTCTTAAAGAAAATTGGGAGGAAGGGTCTAGCGACAGTAAAAATGAGATTCAATACGTCCTGGACTTGCGCACAAAGCTCCACGCCCTAGGGGTTATCTCACGCGAGCATTTGCTGCAAGCCCAGGAGCGTCAAAAGTGACTGTACGACAGGGGAACTAACCTGCGAGAATTTACAGGTGTGGTCACACGTCGCATGGGGGACGTGGATTACGAGGTAGTACGCTCGGACCGGGGGGATAGCTTGCAGGTGTAACACGTAAATCTCCTAAAAAAATGGAACGACGTGGTCACTGTTGCTCTGGCTACAATAATTCCAGAGAGAGATGAGTTCGGTCCGGAAGTCCCAAAATCAAAAGTTAGCACTCCGGTCGGTATTGATAACCATCTCTCTGCTAGCCAGGCCACGGACGTTGCAGATTTGCAAGCTAAGTTCGCGGACGTGTTCTCTCCCTTGCCCGGTCGGACTACGCTTATCGACCACCACATAGAAACGCAGCCGGGTTTAACGGTGCGCACGCGTCCCTATAGGTTGCCGGTACACAAACGAGACATTGTGTGCAGGGAATTGGAAGCCATGCTGGAGCTGGGTGTGGTCGAGGAGTCCCGCAGTGACTGGTGTAGCCCCATCGTGCTTGTCAACAAGCCGGATGGGGCTATACGGTTCTGTGTGGATTATAGACGGGTTAATGCGGTCTCCAAGTTCGATGCCTACCCGATGCCCCGGGTTGACGAGCTCTTGGACCGGCTTGGCACGGCCAAGTATTTCACGACGTTGGATTTCACGAAGGGATACTGGCAGATTCCACTCTCGCCGGTATCCCGGGAGAAAACTGCATTCTCCACTCCGCTCGGGCTATTCCAGTTCACGGTGCTCCCTTTCGGGTTTTTCGGAGCCCCAGCCACTTTTCAGCGCCTCATGGACCCTGAGGTCCCTGAGGCAGGCGGGGCTGACGGCCAACCCGAAGAAGTGCTTGATCGGGCGGAAGGAGATCCGGTATCTGGGGTACCACTTGGGTCGGGGGGAGGTGCGGCCACAGATTGAAAAGACTGCGGCCATCGCAGCCACTCCGCGGCCCAAGACAAAGAAGGAGGTGAGGGCCTTCCTGGGGCTGGCTGGCTATTACCGGCAGTTCGTGCCGGGGTTTTCAGAGCTGGCCAGTCCCTTGACGGACCTCACCCGGAAGGGTGCCCCGGATCCGGTCCAATGGTCGGGCCAGTGCCAGGGGTCGTTCGAGGCCCTTAAGGGAGCTCTTTGTGGAGAAACGGTCCTGTATGCGCCTGATTTTAACCTCCCTTTCTCCCTACAGACGGACGCGTCGGATAGAGGCCTGGGAGCAGTGCTGACCCAGCGGGTGGAGGGGGCTGACCGGCCGGTGCTGTACCTGAGCCGCAAACTATCGGAGAGGGAGGGCCGGTACAGCACGGTGGAGAAGGAGTGCCTGGCCATCAAGTGGGCGGTCGGCGCCCTCCACTACTATCTGCTGGGTCGCGCTTTCACCCTCTACTCCGACCATGCTCCCCTCCAGTGGCTCCACCGGTGGGATCTCGCGTTGCAGCCCTTCAACTTTTCGGTCGTGCACAGACCGGGGGCGCAGATGGTCGTGGCAGACTTCCTCTCCCGTGCAGGGGGGGGGGGGAGTAGGTTGTCAGCCGTCGTGTCCCCGGCCTGTGTCGGGTGGTGGGGGTATGTGGGGGGACATGCAGCGTTCGGCCTGTAGAGGGAGCTACAGGACCGTGGCCAGGGTGACGTCGGCGAGGCTCCGTTGCACACCTGTTGCAAATGAAGCCTCGTTGACTAGATGGTTTAAGATGTGTGTGCCTCGGCGTTCGAGGGAGAAGGAGGGCGACTGGAAAGTCGCCGAGTGGCGTTGTGTTACGAACATTGAAATTATTACGAACATTGGAATTATTACTAACATTTTATGAAAATAAACGGGATACTCCCAGAAAACAGTACCTCGACTCCGCCTCTGTGTCACGGACTTGTTACAGTCCCAAACACAACTTGTGCGTTGCCAATGTTTGACAACATCCTGGATTCTCATTGGTTGAGGCTCCTATATTGCCTCTGAGCACGTCTCAAACTGCATGAATAAAGAGGAGCCACGACACGTCAGAATTCAAATCGGAAGTGATTGTGTCTTCCCTCCATGTCATTGAAAGGGCAAAAATGTAATTAAAAAAATAAAGAAAAAAAGGGTTCTAAAAGGATTCTTTGGTTGAATAACTCTTATGGGTTCCATTTGCAGTGCCCTGCATAAGTAATGGGACAAGCATTTTTTCTTCTTTTGCATTATGCAAATGTCCAAATTAAGCACTCATGTTTAGTATTTGGTCCCCAATACTTTGTATGCAAAAGTGCAAAAGTCTGTGACCCATTGACCCAACCAGACGCTGGGTATCTTCTCTGGTAATGCTCTGCCAGACCTATATTGTAGCGATTGTTGTTTGTTTTTTTAGGATGTTTTGTCCTCCTCTTCAGCAAATTAAATGCATTTCTATAGGATTCTATAGGATTCTCTTTTTGGCCCTGAATAATTTCCTAGTTGCTATGGCAGTATGTTTTGGGTCATTGTCCTGCTGTATGGTGAAATGCCGTCCAATGAGTTTGGAGCAATTAACTTGTACTTGGACTGACAAGATGTTTCTGAACACTTCCGAATTCATCCTCATCAAAGGAGACGTGAGCCAGTTCCAGTGGAAGCCATACATGCCCAAGGCATAACACCCCCTCCCCCATATTTCACAGATGATGTGGTATGCTGTGAATATTGGGCAGTTCCTTTTTTTCTCCACACTTTCTCCGGTACATGTTTTTCCAGAACTCTGCAGGCTCTTTTAGGTACTTTTTAGCAAACCGTAACCTGGCCAGCCTGTTTTTGTGGCTGAGTAGTGGTTTGCACCTTGCAGTGTAGCCTCTGTAGTTCTGCTGGTGAAGTCTTCTGCGGATGGTAGTCTCTGACTCATTGACGCCTACCTCCTGGAGAGTGTTCCTAATCTATGGGGCAGTTTTTATTTTATTTTATTTTTTATTATGGTGAGCATTCTTTGGTTATCCACTGGAAGTCTTCCTTGCCATTTGCGATTTCTTAGCTCACCAGTGCTTTCTTTCCTTTTAATGAAGTTCCAAACTGTTGATGTTGGTAGGTTTAAGGTTTTAATGTTTCATTTTTTTCTGATATTTCAGCATCATAATGTCTTCCCTGACTTTCAATAACATCTCTTTGGTCCTCATGTTGACAAGACACCAATAGCAGACTGCACAAATTACGTGACGGAACACACCTGTCAAGCCAATTGTCCCATCACTTTTGTGTAGCCTAAAATAGCGGGATTATGCATAAAAGTGTTGTAATTTCTGAATGATAAACCAATATGTACACAAATAACATCAAATAAAAGATGAGAATCTCTACGTTCTCATTTCAACTCCAAAAAGAAGAAAAAATGCTTCACTGTCCCATTACTTTCGCACGGTACTGTATAACCTTCTGTGGAAAAGGGTTCTACATGGAACCCAAAAGGTTTCTTCAAAGGGAGAGTGGAAGAAGAACCCTTTTTGGTTCTAGGTAGCACTTTTTTTCTAAGAGTGCAGGATCTGTGATGGGTCTGTCTGTCTCTATCTACGGTATATTCGCTTGAATGCCACAGCCTATTTGAGTATTGTTGCTGACCATGTGCATCCCTTCATGGCCACAATTGACCCATCTTCTAATGGTTACTTCCAGCATGATAATGCACCATGTCACAAAGCAAAAGTTGTCTTAAACTGGTTTCATGAACATGACAATGAGTTCAGTGTTCTTCAGTGGCCTTCCCAGGATCTGAATCCAATAGAACACCTTTGGGATGTGGTAGAACAGGAGATTCACATCTTGAAAGTGAACCTGAAAAATCTGCAGGAATTGAGTGATGCAATCACGTCATCATGGACCAGAATCTCAAAGGAATGTTTCCAACATCTTGTGGAATCAATGCCACGAAGAATTGAGGCTGTTTTGAGAGCAAATGGAGGCCCTACCCAGTATTAGTATAGTGTTCCTCATAAAGTGCTCTGTGAGTGTATATCTAACTATCTTTGTTTTTGCTGGTCTGTAGGATCTATGATGGCCGTCAGCCCATCCTGTGTATCATGGACACAGCCATGATCAAAACCATCCTCATCAAGGAATGCTACTCCCTTTTCACTAACAGGAGGGTAATATGCTACATTGAAGTGGTTGTATGGGGAAAAAAACATAAGGGCTCCTTAAATAGATAATATCATTGTTATGATAGCATTATTAATATTAGGTTAATCTTGCAGTATATAATAATAATTATTTTTCTAGAATATCTATCTCAACGGGCCTCTGTATGACGCCGTGTTTATCGCTGAGGATGATGCA
Organism: Argentina silus; assembly: GCF_951799395.1. Lineage (NCBI taxonomy): Eukaryota > Metazoa > Chordata > Actinopteri > Argentiniformes > Argentinidae > Argentina > Argentina silus. Next base: position 47,571,629 of record NC_139654.1, read on the forward strand.
TGGAGACGGATCCGCAGTGTCCTGTCTCCCTCCTTCACCAGTGGGCGGATCAAAGAGGTACAGTCCCATCTCTCCTCTCCTTCTTTCATTCATTCCTTTATACAACACAAATAAATGAATGACTAACAACTCTGACGTGTGTATGTGTGTGTGTGTGTGTGTGTGTGTGTGAGAGTGTGTGTGTGATTTGTACTATGTGTATAGTGTGTATTCATTGTTGTTTGTTGTTGTGTGAAGCAGCAACTTTAATGAATTAATCCAAGACAAATTTTCATCCAGGACAATAAAGTATATTTGATCTTATCTTCGATAAGTTCAGTGGTCAGATAACAGAGTATAGAATAATAGTTCATCTTTGGAGTCACTTATTCTTTGACTATATACATAATGTATCCTGTATGGATGTATATTCTCAGGCTATATAAACATTAAAATAATTCCTGTTTCAAACATGATGTTAATATATGTGTGGGGGGACATGCAGCGTTCGGCCTGTAGAGGGAGCTACAGGACCGTGGCCGGGGTTGTGTCGGCGAGACTTTTGTTGCACACCTGCTGCGAATTAAGTCTCGCCGGCGAATGTTTAAGATGGGTGTGCTTCTGCCATTTCAGGAAGGGAGCTAAGCTGGAGAAGCTGACGGCGAGAGCAGAGGAGAGCCGAGCCGAGCCGAGCACAGGACCAAAAGACTTTGAACGAGGCTGGAAAGCCGAGCACCACCAGCAAACCCCTTTGTTAAAATAAACGGGAGAAAATCCCTTACCTCCATACTGCGTCTGCCTCTGTGTACAAACGGACATTGCTACATTGGCGCCCAACGTGGGGCACAGAGGAGTAGATGGACGCGCTAGCAGCGGCAATCGCGAGGATAACGCTCGTGTTAGAGCAACAGTCAGCCCTGCAGCAGACCCAGCAGGCGACTCTAACGGAGCTGACGGCGGCGAGGCTCGCGGGCGGGGCCGGCGGGCCGGCGCCGGGGACCGGAGCGGCACCAGGTCCCCCTAAGGTCCAGCTGCAGAAGATGGGGGACCTGGACGACCCAGAGGCGTTCCTCGCGGTGTTCGAGGGGACGGCGAGGATCTCGGGGTGGCCGGACCGAGAGTGGGCCTACCATCTGCTGCCCCTCCTGTCAGGGGAGGCGCAGCTCGCGGCCCACAGTTTGCCGGCGGCCGCCCAACGGGATTACCCGTCCCTGGCCCGGGCGATTCGGGACCGCCTGGGCCTGACACCGGAGGAACACCGACGCCGGTTCCGGGCCATGACCATGGAGGAGGGGTGCCGGCCCTTCGCCTTCGCCCAGCGGCTGGGGGACAGCGCATGGCGGTGGCTGGACCCCGAGAACAACTCGGCGGTGGAGGTCGGGAACCGGGTGGTATTGGAGCAGTTCCTCGCGGGGCTCCCGGCCCGCACCGCCGCCTGGGTCCAGTACCACCGCCCCCAGGACCTAAAGACCGCCGTGGGTCTGGCGGAGGACCATCTCTCCCTCCCACCGCGAGGGCCACAACGACCAACCCCGGCCCCGCGGCAAGGGGGGGGGGGACAACGCCCAGGAGGAGCCGGGGGAGCAGAAGGAGGGAGGCCGGCGCCCGCCCCGAGAACGAGATGGCAGGAGCGCGCCGATCCGGAACCAGCCCCGGCCCCGCAGAGAGAACCGCGAGCGACAGGGGGGGTGTGTTGGCGGTGCGGACGGCCGGGCCACGTGCAGGCCGAGTGTCGGGCGATGGACGTGGGGCAGGTCGTCCGCATCGGCGACATACCGGGCCCTCCCCCCGGACCAGGAGCGGCGTATCGTATTCCGGTAAGGATACAACGTGATACGCACCAGGCGTTCTTGGATTCGGGCTGTATGCAGTCCATGATCCAGGAGCGCCTGGTTCGACCGGGGGCACTGTTGAAGGCATCGAGGGTGCGGGTGAGGTGTGTGCATGGGGACATTCACGAATATCCGCTGGTCGCTATCGAAATTCATTTTGAGGGGAGAAACCATAGGGTACAGGCGGCGGTTAGCCCACGCCTCACGCATCCCCTGATTCTAGGTGTGGATTGGGAGGGGTTTCCTCAAGCGGTAAAGAGGGCTACCGGGATGCGTGCACGACAGCTAGGGAGGTGTGTGGCGTGTAATGTGCTCTGTGCCGAGGCGGCGCCTCGCGACACTGCCGGGGAGCCGGAGCCGGCGGGGGCGCCTCAACCCGAGACTTCCTCGCCGAACTATCCGCTGCTAGGCGACTTCCCCCTCGAGCAGTCTCGTGATGAGACCCTCAGATCAGCCTTTGACCAAGTGATAGCAATTGATGGTACTTTGATACGGCCAGACACAGTGCGCGCCCACCCCTATTTCGCGATTATCAGCGACAGGTTATACCGAGTAAGTCGTGACTCACATAGTCAGGAGGAGGTAACCCAGTTGCTGGTTCCCCGCAGCCGCCGCGAAATGGTCTTCCAGGCGGCTCATTTCAACCCCATGGCGGGCCATCTAGGGTATGACAAAACACTGCACCGTATAATGGCTCGATTTTATTGGCCGGGGATTCGGGCAGAGGTGCGTAGGTGGTGCGCATCCTGTCGGGAATGTCAGTTAGTAAATCCCCCGGCCATCCCACGGGCCCCCTTGCGGCCCTTACCATTGGTCGAGAACCCCTTCGACCGCATTGCGATGGATATTATCGGGCCATTTGAGCGGAGCACACAGGGTTATCGATTTGTGTTGGTCTTGATAGATTACGCCACCCGATACCCCGAGGCAATACCTCTGCGCAATACCTCTGCCAGGAGTGTAGCGCAAGCATTGTTTCAAGTCATCTCCCGCGTGGGAATCCCGAAAGAGATTCTCACCGATCAGGGCACTAATTTTATGTCACGCACCCTCAAGGAACTGTATGGCTTGCTGAACATCAAGGCGATTCGAACCAGTGTTTACCACCCGGCCACGGACGGCCTTTGTGAGCGGTTCAATCGGACCTTGAAGTCAATGATCCGGAAGTTTGTCCACGAGGATAGTCGGAATTGGCATAAATGGCTAGATCCCCTGTTGTTTGCGGTGCGGGAAGTTCCCCAAGCTTCCACCGGGTTTTCCCCGTTTGAATTACTCTACGGCCGTAAGCCCCGGGGTGTCCTAGACCTGTTTAAAGAAAATTGGGAGGAAGGGTCTAGCGACAGTAAGAATGAGATCCAGTACGTCCTCGACTTGCGCACAAAGCTCCACGCCCTAGGGGCTATCTCACGTGAGCATTTGCTGCAAGCCCAGGAGCGTCAGAAACGCCTGTATGACAGGGGGGCTACCCTACGAGAGTTTACACCGGGAGACAAGGTGCTCGTACTGTTACCCACCTCCAGCACGAAATTACTCGCGAAGTGGCAAGGGCCGTTTGTGGTCACACGTCGCATGGGGGACGTGGATTATGAGGTTATACGCTCGGACCGGGGGGATAGCTTGCAGGTGTATCACGTCAATCTCCTAAAAAAATGGAACGACGTGGTCACTGTTGCTCTGGCTACGATAGTTCCAGAGAGAGAGGAGTTCGGTCCGGAAGTCCCAAAATCGAAAGGTAGCACTCCGGTCGATATTGATACCCATCTCTCTGCTAGCCAGGCCGCGGACGTTGCAGATTTGCAGCTTAAGTTCGCCGACGTGTTCTCTCCCCTGCCCGGTCGGACTACGCTCATCGACCACCATATAGAAACGCAGCCGGGTTTAACGGTGCGCACGCGTCCCTATAGGTTGCCGGTGCACAAACGAGACGTTGTGTGCCGGGAGTTGGAAGCCATGCTGGAGCTGGGTGTGGTCGAGGAGTCCCGCAGTGATTGGTGTAGCCCCATCGTGCTTGTCAACAAGCCAGATGGGACTATACGGTTCTGTGTGGATTATAGACGGGTTAATGCGGTCTCCAAGTTCGATGCCTATCCGATGCCCCGGGTCGACGAGCTCTTGGACCGGCTTGGTACGGCCAGGTACTTCACGACATTGGATTGCACGAAGGGATACTGGCAGATTCCACTCTCGCCGGTGTCCCGGGAGAAAACGGCATTCTCCACTCCGCTCGGGTTATTCCAGTTCACCGTGCTCCCTTTCGGGTTGTTCGGAGCCCCAGCCACTTTTCAGCGCCTCATGGACCGTATTCTGCGGCCGCACGCCGCCTATGCTGCGGCCTACCTAGACGACATTGTCGTCCACAGTGACACCTGGCCGCAGCATGTGCGGAGGGTGGCTGCTGTTCTGCGGTCCCTGAGGCAGGCGGGGCTAACGGCCAACCCGAAAAAGTGCGTGATCGGGCGGAGGGAGATCCGGTATCTGGGGTACCACTTGGGACGGGGGGAGGTGCGACCGCAGATTGAAAAGACTGCGGCTATCGCCGCCTCTCCCCGGCCCAAGACAAAGAAGGAGGTGAGGGCCTTCCTGGGGCTGGCGGGATATTACCGCCAGTTCGTACCGGGGTTTTCAGAGCTGGCCAGTCCCTTGACGGACCTCACCCGGAAGGGGGCCCCGGATCCGGTCCAATGGTCGGGCCAGTGCCAGGGGTCGTTCGAGGCCCTTAAGGGGGCTCTTTGTGGAGAAACGGTCCTGTATGCGCCTGATTTTAACCTCCCTTTCTCCCTACAGACGGACGCGTCGGATAGAGGGCTGGGAGCAGTGCTGACCCAGCGCGTGGAGGGGGCCGACCGGCCGGTGCTGTACCTGAGCCGTAAGCTGTCGGAGAGAGAGGGCCGGTACAGCACCGTGGAGAAGGAGTGCCTGGCCATCAAGTGGGCGGTCGGCACCCTCCGCTACTACCTGCTGGGTCGCGCCTTCACCCTCTACTCCGACCATGCCCCCCTCCAGTGGCTCCACCGCATGAAGGATGTAAACGCGAGGATCACCCGGTGGTACCTCGCGTTGCAGCCCTTCAACTTTTCCGTCGTGCACAGACCGGGGGCGCAGATGGTCGTGGCAGACTTCCTCTCCCGGGCAGGGGGGGGGGAGTAGGTCGTCGGCCGTCGGGTCCCCGGCCTGTGTCGGGCGGTGGGGGTATGTGGGGGGACATGCAGCGTTCGGCCTGTAGAGGGAGCTACAGGACCGTGGCCGGGGTTGTGTCGGCGAGACTTTTGTTGCACACCTGCTGCGAATTAAGTCTCGCCGGCGAATGTTTAAGATGGGTGTGCTTCTGCCATTTCAGGAAGGGAGCTAAGCTGGAGAAGCTGACGGCGAGAGCAGAGGAGAGCCGAGCCGAGCCGAGCACAGGACCAAAAGACTTTGAACGAGGCTGGAAAGCCGAGCACCACCAGCAAACCCCTTTGTTAAAATAAACGGGAGAAAATCCCTTACCTCCATACTGCGTCTGCCTCTGTGTACAAACGGACATTGCTACAATATGTTTTGCACATATTAACACACTGCCAATGGTTTGCGCTCTACTCATTTGACAAACACATGGGCCCTGTCAAGAACCAACCTCTAGTTCCTAAATGCTGGACACTTGGAGATCTGAGTGGATTGGATACAGAAGTGTCTAGGGATAGAGCCTAGGAGTTGTTTCTGGACAGGGCTGTGCATTGAATAGGATTGGAGTCACGTATCATGGTATTTCCTGTTCCTGTTTGTAACCGTGGCATTTCCTGTCCGTCCAGCATTCTTCCCCTTCATGGGTCCTGTTATGGCAAACATGGAGGTATCCCTATTCCCTGCCTCGGTCACAGATTTCTTCTACGCTGTCTTTCAGAAGATCAAGTCCAATCGCGTGGCTAGCACCAGGAAGGTATGTAAATATAACTGATCAAATATACGATCTTCAGCCAGTATTGTGTAATACAATTGTAGAGATTTGGTAGCATCTGGTAGTTCTCATGTGATTTTGATCTGACGTAAGCCTGCTTCCAGAGTCGGGTAGATTTCCTGCAGCTGATGATAGACTCGCAGAAAGACAGCAACTCAAAGGGAGAGGAGCAGAGTAAAGGTGCCTGCCTTAAACACACACACACACACACACACACACACACACACACACACACACACACACACACATCCACACACACACACACACACACACTGTATACTAGCATCTAACACACACACATACAGTACCTGCCTCAAACACCTATACCTACAAACACACCGTGGAAATACTCTACTTCGTCCCTTTCTCACACCTACCACCCCATTTCTCCCATCATAATAGGATTGAGTGACCATGAGATCTTGTCCCAGGCAATGATGTTCATCTTTGCTGGCTATGAGACCACCAGTAGCTCTCTGTCCTTCCTGGCCTACAATCTGGCAACCAACCCTCACATCATGACCAAGCTGCAGGAGGAGATACACACTGTGTTTCCCAACAAGGTAACCCCTCTGCAGACTCCTATATAGTACTATTCATGTGGAACAGGAAATATGATAGTGACAGTATTTTAGAGGGTACTGATGAGTGTGTAACCCCTGTGCACTGCAGACTCCTACAGTATCTATTACTATTGCTTTGGAACAGATGGTTAGATAGGTGACAGTATTTTACAGTGTGCTAATGTGTCTGTAGCATCCCTGTGCAGACTTCTGCCCAGTATTATTCATTTGAAACAGGAAGTAGATAGGTGTTGTTGGAATCTTCAGAATAGTTAAAAGGCTAGTACCTGAGAACCTGAGGGATCTACAGGGTATATACCTTAAAAGCATGTCTGACATGCAGTGGTGTGCATGACCATAGAGTGATTTCTAAACTAATACAATTATCTTAAAATAAATTATAAAACTAACAGGTAATCAGTGCAGAGACTTGTGTGATATGTGCTCTCCATCTGACTCGTGCTGCTGCATTCTGTATCATTTGCCAATAGCTTTCTTTGGTCGACCAGACAGGAGAGTGTTACAGTAATCAAGGCTGCTAGTAATACAAGCATGCATTCGTCTCTCAGTGTCAGCCTGCGAGAGGAAAGGTTGCACCTTTACAGCTGTGTTCTGTAAAGGTCCATGTAATATTCAAGCTTTCTAAAAGCTTCCTAACGGTTGTAATGACTATCTTTAATCGGTAGCGATCAGGGAACAAGATCCCTTATAATAAATCCCTTATGAATAAATATTTCATTTACGAACGCTGTTTTGGTTCGGAAAACACGCTTTTTAAAATGCAGTGTCCTACCTGACATTCGGTTTGCATATAAACATGTTGTGAGTGCCAGGGGTGTTCTAGGGGAGTAGACTGACCTTTCTCTGGTGGCTGCCTCTCCCAATCGTGTGCGCATGTAGAAACACAACAGCTAATGTCCAACACTGCAAGTTCATTTCGGGGGGATATATTATTATTAGGGAGGATGTTGTTGTTTGGACAACTTCAGACAGAATTTCTCCACGATGGCAGATTTCCGGCAAACTTACTTACTCTTCTTTAAGTGATACAAATATGTTTTAGTCACATTCTTGATATGGGTTTCAAAATTAAGATCTGAGTCAATGGTAACACCTTGTTTTTTTGCCTGGTGCTTAGTATTACTGTAAGTAGTGTCTTTAAGTGTGCAGACAGTTTGACCAGGACAAGGACAAAGAGCATTTTGGCATCAGCATTAATTAATTAATTCTAAGGTCATTAAGAACCTAGTTAATAACTTAACAACATAGTGCTATCTCAGTGCTATGATCGGCACAAAAGCCAGATTGGAACATGTCAAAGGTACAGTTGGGAAGAAGGAGATTATTTAACAGTTTGAACACCTTTTTTTCAAGAATTATTATTTTTTTGCTTAAAAAGGGAAGGTTGGAGATTGGCCTAAAATCGCTAAGGACTGAAGAGTCTAAGTTACTTTTCTTCAGGAGGGGTTTCACCATGGTAGTTTTAGGTGCAGATGAACAGACCCCCACTTTGCTGAGCATTTCTGTATGACCACTGCAAAAGAGTTCATAGTGCTTTCATGTGGTGGAAGGTGGGGTAACAAGTCATCAAACACATCTTCAGGTCTTGCCTGAGTGATCCTCCTCACCTAATATTGTTTCTCTTATCTCAGAAGTATGTTGCAAATTCCTCACATTTGTAGGTGGAGAGCAGATCACCAGGTGTCTTGTGGGCGGGATTTATAAGGCTGTCAATCGTTGAAAAGAGCACTGTTTGAGTTGTTATGATTCATTATCAATTTTGAGAAATGATCCCGTCTGTCTTGGTGTTTTTTTATTGCCTTATTAAAAGCAGAAAGATGCTCTCGAAGAATATCAAGGTGGACCTGCAGTTTTTGTCCGCTCAGACTTTCTGCAAATTCTTTTAAATTTGGCCACAGCCTTTTTCAGTTTGACTGGTGCTACAGAGTCGATAGTTGCCCTTAGTTTGGTGTTGAAGCTGGTTGCTAAATCATTATCACAGGAGGAAGCTGTTGATGGTGTACTATTCATATTCATATTCATCATGAAATTCTCATCTGCTCAGCGACATGGCTAGATAAATAATAGAGTGAAAATATATTTTTCCCCACTTCTAATAGACTGACATGCATTCATGTTTAGCCAGGTTTCAGATAAAAACATTACAGTGCAGCTTTCGCTCTGAGATAAGATCAATAAAGGTTTTGCCAGATAGGGACCTAATATTCAAAAGCACCATGGTAATGTTCTCTGGGCTGTTCGGTGCTGCCCGGCCACAGTTAATGGAATGGATACCAAGTTATTCACATTTGAACCACCTGACAGTTTTCTTGTAGTCTGTCGACTGTGATAGGAAATAATAGACTGTACCACATTCAGTATTCCAAGCAGTCAATCCACTAAAAGCAGCCCAGTTTAGTGGCATTTTGACTTCTGATTGATCCTTGTGTACATCTATCATTTACATTGTTCAGTGGAATCTAAATGTATTTTCTTCTAACTATCAAGATAACATTATTTAGCGATTTTTTTGTTTATTCATGTATAACAAAAAAGCAAGACACTATTACACACGTACATTGAAAGTAATGGCGTTCTGTATGCGGGTGTCATGAAATTAGGCTATGCAGATTAGAATAAGTACAGTACTGTGTTCATTTCCCAAAAAAAGAACACAAAAAACTAACAGCTCTTCAGATTTGCAACGAAAAATAGTTAGTTCTGGGTTTCGGCTACGTGAACGACCAATCACTAGTGCTCATGTGAGTGTAATATCCCTGTGCAGGCTCCTATCCAGTACGAGGCTCTGATGCAGATGGACTATCTAGACAGCGTGATCAACGAGTCTCTCAGGTTGTACCCCATCGACTTGAAAGAGTCGCCAAGAAATCTGTTGAGATCAGCGGCATCACCATCCCCAAGGGTATGGTTGTCATGATACCCATCTGGACCTTGCACCGTGACCCCGATGTGTGGGAAGACCCAGAGGAGTTCAAACCAGAGAGGTAATGGGCCACATCTTAACCACAACCACAATATCAATCACAACAGCAACGATAAGAGCAGTGTTCCACAAACAACCATAAAACAAACCTAAATGCGACGACCAAACACAAACAGGTTTCTTCAACCATGTATAACCATCATATTACTGTGATTTAATTGATATGTTCTTTAACCCCTCCTCCTCTGAACTCTCCGAGTGTAGGTTCAGTAAGGAGAACAAGGAGAGCATCGACCCATACACCTACATGCTGTTCGGGTTGGGCCCACGGAACTGTATCCGTGCGATTCGCTCTGGTATTGATGAAACTGGCGATGGTGGAGATTCTACAGAGGTTCAACTTCACCGTCTGCAAAGAGACAGATGTGAGACAAAATAATGATACAATGATTGTAAATATAATTTTGTACCTATGACTTTGTTGCGTTTCTATATGTAGCAGAGGTGATTTTGGAATCACACTCTCGTGATGAGGTAGCCCTGCCTGAGACATGTAAACTGAAGTGTCGCCCTCAGACCTTGAGGATGTCCTCTTGGCTTAATAGTAGCGTTTGTGTCTTCCACATGGGAGACCCGGGTTTGAACCCCCATACTACAATTCTGTACTTGCGTACTGCATGAGTATGTACTCCCCATTTAATTTCCCAGATTGCATTTTTCAGTACTAGGCGCCAATCATCCTCAGTATAGGCTACCTACTAAATGATGGAAGTGTGAGATTTAAAAAAAAAGCTATTTGTATTTCTGCAAAACTCCCTCGAGACTTCATAGGGCCATTTTAATGTATGTCGACCCAAGAGAGGTTGTCCAGGAGTTTGAGTTTATTTGAATTTATAGTGCAATGCTACCCGAACGTAACAGTGACACTGTATTAGGTAACATTCATAGTGTAACGCTGACATCTGTTTTACTCGTTCCTTCATACTTTAACTGTGTGTCAACTCTCACCAGATACCCATTGAGATGGACCTGTTCCGCTGCCAGGAGTCCAACGACAACCAGCTCAAAGCAGACAGCCAGTGATGAGGACCTGCCCTGCTGCAGGTCTCTCAGTTATTATGTTACACATAGATCTAGGATCAGCCCCAACACTGGCTACTTTCAAAAATGGGCTTAAAAAAAAAGGGCTTCGCTTTTGCCTTAAATTGAAACTAAATTGGCGCTAATAATTGCACTGTGACCCTAAAATGCACTGTGACTTTTATTCTTTTTTTATGTCTTTTATGCGTTTTTATTCTAATTTTTCTTTCATGCTCTTTCCTTTTTATCTATTTTACGTAAAGCACTTTGAATTGCCTCTGTGTATGAAATGTGCTATATAAATAAACTTGCCTTGCCTTGCCTTGCCTCGCCTCGCCTCTGGGCTCTGCTGCTACTGTATGCTGCTCTCTTTGTATCTGTCTATTAGTGGAGGTCCAGGACTCGTTGTACAGAGACAGTTGTTGTCTGTCGTCTGCAGTGCAGGGATTTGCATGTGACTTGTGTATGTTTTGTACTTGTCTGGTAGTGGGTCTCTATCATCACGCTAAAAACGTGTGTATAATCACAAACTAAATCATAACATGAGAATGAACAACATGCCATCAAAACATGACAATAAATAGGTGTTAGATTAGATTCAACTTTATTGTCATTGTGCAGAGTACAAGTACAAAGATAACGAAATGCAGTTAGCGTCTAACCAGAAGTGCAAAAAAGCAGAAAAGTGCAATGTGAACAATATATACAGGTAGAGCAGTATAAGCAATATATGAGCAGTATAAGTAGTGCAGTATAAGCAGTATATGAGCAGTATAAGTAGTGCAGTATAAGCAGTATATGAGCAGTATAAGCAATATATGAGCAGTATAAGTAGTGCAGTATAAGCAGTATATGAGCAGTATAAGCAGTATATGAGCAGTATAAGTAGTGCAGTATAAGCAATATATGTATTAACAGTAACATTATAAGCAGAATAAATATAGAATGCAGTATGAACAGTATAAGCAGTATATGAGCTGTATAAGTAGTGCAGTTACCAATGTATTGGGTCTATCTATGGGTATCGTAGTGCAGCAGTAGTCAAAATGTACCTGCATTTTATCGGTTGAAGTGCCATCTCATCTGTCATAAGATTTGACTTGTAAAACTGAAAAGTAGGATACAACTAATAGCCTAAATGTATAAACACAGGCCACAACCAAAAAACAACATGGGAAAATCGTTTACGCATCCTCTGCAGCAGGAACAGTGCAGAGAAAAAGTATGTACAGTAAACCCCATAACTGAATACACTTCATACGCTTCAGCGCGACACAGAACGCCTATACTGCAACAAAGTAAAAAGATGAGACAGACACGTGTCTTCAATAACTTGCATGTTTAATCAAAATACAAGCATTCGGCACATCGTTAACTTGTAGGAAAGTTTAATCAGGTTTTATCAATTGTATTATTTTAAATGTGAAATAAATAGCATCAGTGCAGAGGCTATAACACACTACAAAAGTCACATTAAATCACGGAAAGTAGGCTAGGCTAATTAACGGTACTATATGAATATACAGCCCGAGCCCAGTCCAGGGTTCTGAAAGCGACAAGTAACAAGTGTGCCCATCAACTGTCTAGATATTAGGCCTATACGTAACATTTAGTCCTCCACTTTATATCACAGCCAGTATAACGTTTAAAATGACTACAAAACAAAAGCAATATAGTCTACATTGAACGGCGCATTGTCCATTTGTCATACATGTCCAAACAGACCTGCACACTTGAATAGGAAAGTAGCGCGGCGGTTCGTTGCTTCAGCAAACCTCTCGATGACTTTACTGTTGAAATCCATCTGTCCCTGGATCAATGCATTTTCAATGGAAAGCATGTCAAGGCCGTTCAGTCGCTGGTGTCTGTTCTGTTCTGACAGATGTATAATGTCTTTGAATCCAGCCGATGCCCAAATAGTCTCCACCAAAAATCATACATGGGAAACAGAACAGCGCATGTTTCGAGGTGGTAGCGGTTAGCCATCTCTTTTTGTCAAACCATTCCTGTTGGCCCTAAACGTTTTATCTCCAACTTCTCTTCCAAAGGCAATGTACTGAACCGCATGGTCAACAAATAATCTACACGATTCATTGTGAAAACTTTAGCTAGCTAGCATTAGCGATAGACGTACAGTAGATGAACTGAATTGCTTTGTGATTATTTCCTGTCATGTCAGACCACGTTAACGACATTAGCGTTTAATAGTTTTTCGCCACCTGTTGCTAGGCAGACTTCATACCCAATATAATTTGCGTGAGGTTTTCCCTGCTTACGCCAATCACGCTCACGTTGTTCCCCTCGCAACGATGGGGCAGAGTGCTCCGCTGCCCCACAGCAGAAAGACGGGACAGAGAGCGCAGTCCGCACACACCAGTAATTACTAGTAATTAGTAATTACTCCAAAAACAGCACTATACGAATTATGAGTCAAGTTTATTATATTTATACACACCAATTTCACCATTTAATCTATTTTGTATTAAATATAAAATACTTATTATTATTACTAATAAAAAATAGGACTCATAATTGTTTCGTATTTGTAATGTACTTTATGAGACTTTATGTTTGTAATGTACTTTATAAAGAAAAAAAACCTGTATATCCCCAAATTTCATTCTATGCGATATGTTTTTTCAAATGTTGTATTTGTCTTGTAGGCTACTTTTGTGTAAGCCGTATATTGTGGGTAAAATGCACTATAAATTCAAATGAACTTAAATGTGTATTGCAGTGGAATCCTAACTCGAGATCCGCGTGTAAATCGAATCAATTTCCCATTGACATGAATGCAAGATTTACGCGCGCGGATTTGGAGTTAGGATTCCACCCAAAATGCGTTGCTATTGGTATCATTATGACGTTGATATGTACACAGAATTGAGAATGTTCTGCAATAATACACAAAGTTCTTGAACTTTTAGTTTAGTGGCATAACGAGCTAAGACGCAACCTGAACCTGTGCAATCAGTATTACCAGAGTGAGATATAAAGAGATTATAACCGGAAGATTCGGCGCTTATACACAGCCTACTGACTGAGGTAGGCTAATGTAGGCCAGAGATGTAGTATAGTTGACATATAGTATAGTTTTATAACACTTGTATTTGTAAATACTTGAGACGGCATAGGCCGACTACCTTTACAGCATTTGGACAAGGGACGCGTAAAAATGTCACTGAGAGATATCTGTCACTAGGAGATGATATTCCCATTAAGTCGAATTCAGCGTTGGATATTTCTATATGCCTAAAAACTCACATCTTTAGAAAGGCCTTCCTTTAGGTCCTGTCCTCTTGTTGTTGTTAGTGTTTTGTTTGTGTTTTTGTTTGTGTGTCTATTGCACTCAACTGCACAGGCTTTGAAATTGTGGCTACAAATGAAAAACACATTCCAAATAAAATATATTTTTTATTATTATTATGAGAGACCTAAATGCATGAATTGAATTAGGGCTATTTTAATTTTGCCGAGGTCTTCTGCTTATTAGCCTATAGGCTCCTACCTGTACCAGGCCGATTCCAGTTAATAAAATGTGCCCATTATATGGCCACTGATATTTGACCTGTTGGTCACAATTGTAGGCTATATTTCAAGGCGTGTCAACAAACATAGCCAGCCAACCCACACTGGAAGCTTTTGCTGACTCTAACATAGGCCTCTGACAGGACCAAGTCACTTCGAACCATTGCATCGAACGCTGATAAGAGTTGTTAGGCAGTGAATTACCATGATAGTCATTCCAAACCCATTATGACGCCAGCCGAACGCACATTATAGATAATAACATTTCTTTGCTGCCAATCGGTGTACTGGTATTTGTTGACTGATTCAGTAGGGCAAACTCAAAGATTGTTATCCCTTTCTCATTTGGGGAATCTTTCTGACATTCCTGTTGCATTATAGTATGGGTGTGTGGAGATTATTTCAATCATTTTTGTTTGTGTTCTATCTACTGTAGGTGCATAAAAACAATGGAGGTGAAAATATATATGAGTATTGAGGATATCAGGAAGGAGCATGAGAGGATTAAGACAGAGAAGGCAGAGTTTGAGAAAAAGATAGAGGAATATGAGAAACAAAAGAGAAGGGACCAAAAAGTTAGGCAGAGGGAGGAGGAGATCCTGGCCAGAAAGGCAGAAAGACTGCAGGAGGACAGGAATGAGTTCAATAGGGAGAGGGAGGAGATGGACAGTGGGATCAAGATCCTCATGATGGAGATTGAGAAAGAGAAGGAGTCCTCAAAGGAGATACTTAGAAAGGCTGAGAAGGCAGAGGCAGAGTTAAATATGATGAGGAAGGAGAGCGTGAAAATCCAAAGAGACGGACAGAAGGTGGAGCAAGAAATGCTCAGGATGTGGAAGGAGAAGGAGACATTTCTCAAGGCCAAGAAACAGATGGAGAAAGAGATGGAGAAAAATATGGTGGCAGTCAAGAGGAGAGAGGCCCTGGTGATGGAGGCCGAAGAAAGACTTAAACTGAGCAAGGAAAAAGAGAAGGAAGAGCAGGAGAAGGAGACCTCAAAGGAGATGCTTAGAAAGACAGAGAAGGTCGGAGCAGAGTTGCAAATGATAAAGAAGGAGTGGATGAAAATCAAAAGAGACGGGCAGAAGGTGGAGCAAGAAATGCTTGGGATGTGGAAGGAGAAGGAGACATTTCTCAAGGCCAAGAAACAGATGGAAAAAGAAATGGAGGCAGTCAAGAGGAGAGAGGCCCTGGTGATGGAGGCCGAAGAAAGACTTAAACTGAGCCAGGAAAAGGAGAATCTAGAGCAGGAAAAGGAGACCTCAATGGAGATGCTTAGAAAGACAGAGAAGGTCGGAGCAGAGTTGCAAATAATAAAGAAGGAGTGGATGAAAATCAAAAGAGACGGGCAGGATGTGGAGCGAGAAATGCTCAAGATGTGGAAGGAGAAGGAGACATTTAAAAAGGATAAGAAACAGATGGAAAAAGAGATAGAGGCCATCAAGAGGAGAGAGGCCCTGGTGATGGTGGCTGAAGAAAGAGCGAAACAGAGTCTGGAAAAAGAGAAGCTAGAACAGGAGAGGGAGACATTGAAGAAGGTGAGCATGGTGACGATTAGAGAGATGGTAGAGAACCTATAGACTAAGTAGATGAAGGTGATTGTTGCTAGTTTTACTATAGCATTTAGTCCATGACCTTCAACTCTCAGTTGAATTTGTCCAATTCTTGTCTCACCTTGCACTCCCCTCTGATGTTACTTTTTTAATTTCAGATGAACGATGGCTCCAGATATGCCACAACCCTCATGTTCTCGTTGAGAGCGACTCCTCTGATGGCTCAGCTGGTACACAATCAGGCAAACCAGGGGACGAGCCTTTCTGTCAAAAGCCTTGTTGATGTGGCCCTGGCTGAGAGCGTGTGGGGGTGCAGAGATAAGACAGGGGACTGCACATGCCGACACCGTTAGCCTGGAAACCTCAACACAATTGGCCGCTATTTAGGGATACATAGCAAATCAATTTATATAGTTGTCTTAAGTTCAATAAATTAAGTTGAACATTAAATTAAATTGACTTCCTTTCTCTACCACTGTGACTGCTTGTGGCATTTATTATTATAGAAAGTCTTACTTGTGATGACCGTGATGTATGTAGCTGAAGATGAATGTAGCTATTTATTTTAAGTATCTCTGGATAAGAGCTTCTGCTAAATTACTCAAACGTAGGCCTAAAGTACATCTGTAAAATAATGTATCCATTTCCTGTTAACCATCTCTAAACCCTAGATGGCAGTATTTACTCTTACACCAGAAACGTGACCAGTTGCACGTGTGGATGCAGAAGAAATAGCCTCCCAGTCTGTTTCTGCAAGGAACTTCTAATTTATGGATTCTGTACATTGTTTTATGTTGAGAGTCTTGTCAAGTCTGAATATCTTAGAGTTGGGGTTTGTCCTCTACCTCCAAATATAAACGAGGACAATCACTTTGTTTTTCATACAGGTACCACTATTGTATGTATTTCTGTAATCTATGTTTCTATTACTTTACCATACTATGAAACTAATTGAATATGTTTTTAAGCGTCCAAAAAGCATTGATACCATTTCCAAGCACTCCAAGAATCATTTTGCGTTGCTGCTGCAGCAGCCGCGCAATGTCAACACTTTACACACGCACTGGTGTAGCATGTAACATTAAAATCCATCAACTTCATATCACACCATTGATGATTGGTGAACTTGTTGGATCAGTTAAGGCCTGTGCCAGAAAACAGAACACACACCAATCACACAATGGGACTATAACATGCACATACAGTGCATTCTGAAAGTATTCAGACCCCTTCACTTTTTCCGTATTATGTTATGTTACAGCCTTATTAAAAAATAGATGAAATTATTTTTTTTCCTCATTAATCTACACACAATACGCAATAATGACAAAGGTGCTTCAACAAAAAACGTAAAGGGTCTGAATATTTATGTAAAGGTGATATTTCAGTTTTTTATTTTGAATAAATTAGCAACAATTTCTAAAAACCTGTTTTTGCTTTGTCATTATGGGGTATTGTGTGTAGATTGATGAGGAAAAAGGCTGTAACATCACAAAATGTGGAAAAAGTGAAGGGGTCTGAATACTTTCAGAGAGCACTGTATTTACATCTTGATTCACAGAATCACACCTCGTACACACTTGCAAGTGATAGCAACGCCTATCACCTGTCCCAATAAAGGGATGCTACAAGCGCACCATTTCATCCTTTCCACTCTTCACTCTCTGACTGTCTGAAGTGTACTGTAGTTGTGTTGTTGTAGCTGGGTACACCTCAGCCTATGATTCTCACGGGGCGTTAGGTTGAAAAGTGTACTGTAGTTGTGTTGTTGTAGCAGGCTACACCTCAGCCTATGATTCTCATGAGGCGTTAGGTTGAAAAGTGTACTGTAGTTGTGTTGTTGTAGCTGGCTACACCTCAGCCTATGATTCTCATGAGGCATTAGGTTGAAAAGTGTACTGTAGTTGTTTTGTTGTAGCTGGCTACACCTCAGCCTATGATTCTCACGGGGCGTTAGATTGTCTCTGATAGAATCCTACGGTTCAGCTCAACGACGATTTTCATCTTCTGAGCACCTGTTAACTCTCTGAGCTAGCAAGCTAACCTGTGAGCTCTCAATTCTTTGTTATTGTTGGACCCCAGCTCGACGATAATTCCTCAGGTTATTATTAGAACTTGCAAGGTCACATGTGTAGGCTACAGCTAGCACTTGGGACGGACGGCTAACTAAGTTACTTGTTGTTTCCGGACAGCTGAGAACCTTGGCTAGCTTTGACAAGGTAATATTGAGAAATATTAGCACCCTGTTTGCAGGAGGGTTGGTCAGCTTGTGTTTGTAGCCCTAGGACTACTGAGCACTTTCTAGTAATTAATAATTTACTAGCTAGTTACCTCGTATAATGAATTGGAACATACCAGTTCTCTCTGGTGTGGGACTAGCACCATATCTAACTATGCGGGTACCAGTTCCCTGTGGTAGCACGTGGGTGTAGCAATGCTGAGGTGTGCTGATATTGTACCTGTTTGTTGCATCGTGCACTGTATCTAAACTAACCCCACAACTAAGTCAACTAATAAACATGGGCTACGCATAACTTAAACATGCCTGTGTGTGTGTGTGTGTGTGTGTGTGTGTGTGTGTGTGTGTGTGTGTGTGTGCGTGCGTGCGTGCGTGCGTGTGTGTGTTTGTGCGTGCTTGCGTACATGTGTTTTTTCGGGGATGCAGAGAAAGTCTTCCAGCTGTTCCAATGAGAACATCCATCCATCCATCCATACATAGACCTATGCATTTAATTCTGGTTTGTTTATAACTAAGAGGAAGACACATTTATCATCAAAAACCACTAGTTATCATCAAAAAGGATGGTCACAGTTTGCTAAAAAAGAGTACCTAAAAAGCCTGCAGAGGTCTCGTAAAAGGTATTGTGGACAGATAAGATGAATATTATCATGGACTAGAGTGACAAAAGTTTGGAGAAAAAAGGATCTGCCCAAGATTTACAGCATACCACCTCATCTGTGAAACATGGTGCAGGGGGTGTTAGGTGTGGGCATGTATAGTTGCCATTAGAACTTGCTAACTTGTCTTAATTGATGATTGTACCTGCTGACGGCAGCAGCAGAATGTATTCTGAAGTGCACAGAAACATCTTGTCTGCTTGAGTGCAAGCAAATGCCTCCAAATGCATTGGATGGAGCCACACCATACAATAAAACAATGACCCAAAACACTGCCATAGCAACTAGTGGAAAGATCTTGATTGGCCAAGTCAATCTTCAGATTAAAATTCAATTGAACATGCATTACATTTCCCTAATGATAAGAATTTAGGCAAAAAGACCTCAAAACAAACAACAACTAAAGATGGCTGCAGTACAGGCCTAGCAGAGCATCACCAAAGAAGATGCCCAGCGTCTGGTGGGGTTAGTGGGTTGCAGACTTCAGGCAGTTATTGTCCACTAAATACTAGTGGATTGTCCACTAAATACTAGTGGATTGTCCACTAAATACTAAACATGACTGCTTCATTTGGACATTTGATAAGTCTGTCCCGTTACTTTTGGGTACACTGAAATAGGGGGATTATGCATAAAGAGTGGGGTAATTTCTAAATGGTGAAACCAATGTGTATACAAATACCATCAAATAAAAGCTGAGAATCTCTACTTTAACCTTGTAGTAATTGCTTAATTTCAAATCCAAACGTTTGATAAAGTTCTTCATAACCAACATCAGGGAGATGTGACCAGAGAGGTGGTGAGTGGATCCTGGCTATAAGGGCACACTCTTGCCAACACACATTCTGGTGTGACATGTGCGATGTCTTATTGATCTATGTTGCTTTGGCTGTCTCCATGTGTGGATCATTGTAATCAGGGGTAGGGCTGGCCTTTTAAACACCTGTGCTTTGTTTCATTCAGGGAAAACAAAGAGATTTTTAACATTTCTTTTAAAGAGACAACACACATTTTCTGCCATGCCTCTGTCAATTGATTTGGCTTTAATCAATGGTTTCTTCTTGATGTTGTGTACATGTTTTCATGCCTATGTCACCTTTCAGAGGAAATCAAGGAACCTATCCAGATCTGATGTCGTATTAGATGAGTCAAACCCTGTCAGAACATAGTTTGCTTTTGCTAGATTCTTTTCTTTTCTTTTGTCTAGTATTGGTATACATGGTTGAAATTATGCACTCATATTTAGTATTTGATCGACAATACTTTGTATGCAATAACCGTCTGGGACCCATTGACCCCACCAGGTGCTGGGTATCTTCTCTGGTGATATTCTGCCAGGCCAGCCATCTTCAGTTTTTGAGGTCTTTTTGCCCAATATCTTACCATCAGAAAATGAAATGAATGTTCAATAGGATTTAAATCCAAACATTGACATGGCCAGTCAAGAACTTTCCACTTTTTCGCCCTGAAAATCTCCCTAGCTCCAATGGCAGTATGTTTTGGGTCATTGTCTTACTGTATGATGAAGCGCCATCCAATGAATTTGGAAGCATTGCTTTTACTCGACCAGACAAGATATTTCTGTACACTTCAGAATACATTCTGCTGCTGCTGTCAGCAGTAACATCATCAATTATGATAAGTTAGCAAGTTCTAGTGGCAGCTATACATGCCCAAACCATAGCATCCCCTCCACCATGTTTCACAGATGAGATGGTATGCTGTAAACCTTGGGCAGATCCTTTTTTCTCCAAACTTTCCTCTTGCAATCACTCTGATAATATTCATCTTATCTGTTCACAAGACTTTTTTCCACACCTCTGCAGGCTTTTTAGGTACTTCTTAGCAAACTGTAACCTGACTATCCTTTTTAAGAATAACGAGTGGTTTGCATCTTGCAGTGAAGCCAGTCATCAGTGCTTGATTTTGGCAAGTCTAAGGTTTTGACTATGTTTCAGATTATTCAGCTTTCACCATTTGTCAATTCCTTTGCTATTGTAATGTATCTCACACCTTGTCCTTTGTTGGGAATGATATTTAAGGAGAGGGACAGCGAGATATTCTTTGAGTTTTGGGTTAGGCCCATCACGGGCATCATTCTCCCGCGTTGTCCTTGACGCACGTTAACGTATGGTTAAAACTTACAGACGTATGTTGTTTTAAATTGTGTTAAATTGGTTATTTTGTTGATACTCTATTCTCATTCTTCCTATGGGCATTAATGTGATGTTGTGCGCTCGATAAAGGTTCTGTTAATCAGGGCTGGCTCTAGCCATTTTGGTGCCCAAGCATTTTTCCTTCTTTTGCATTATCAAATGTCTAAATTAAGCACTCATGTTTAGTATTTGGTCCCCAATCCTTTGTATGCAAAAGTGCAAAAGTCTGTGACCCACTGTGACCCCGCTGGGTATCTTCTCTGGTAATGCTCTGCCAGACCTATGTTGCAGTGACTGTTGTTGTTTTTTTAGGATGTTTTGCCCTAAGTCTCCTCTTGAGCAAATGAAATGCATGTTCTATAGGATTTAAATCTGGAGACTGACTTGGCCAGTCAACAACTTTCCACTTTTTGGCCCTGAAAAATTCCCTAGTTCCTATGGCAGTATGTTTTGGGTCATTGTCCTGCTGTATGATGAAATGCCGTCCAATGAGTTTGGAGCCATTTACTTGTACTTGGACTGACAAGATGTAAATAAATGATTCTCAATTATGGTGAGCATTCTTTGGTTATCCACTGGAAGTCTTCCTTGGCCTACTAAGTAATTTGCAATTTCTGAGCTCACCAGTGCTTTCTTTCCTTTTAATGAAGTGAAATGAAGTTCCAAACTGTTGATTTTGGTAGGTTTAAGGTTTTGACTATGTTTATTTTTTTTCTGATATTTCAGCATCATAATGGCTTCCCTGACTTTCAATAACATCTCTTTGGTCCTCATGTTGACAAGACATCAATAGCAGACTGCACAAATTATGTGACGGAACACACCTGACGAACACACTTGTCAAGCCAATTGTCCTATCACTTTTGTGTAGCCTGAAATAGGGGGATTATGCATAAAAGTGTTGTAATTTCTGAATGATAAACCAATATGTACATCAAATAAAAAATAAAAATCTCTACATTTTTATTTCAAATCCAAACAGAAGAAAAAATGCTTCACTGTCCCATTACTTACGCACGGTACTGTATAACCTTCTGTGGAAAGGGTTCTACATGGCACCCAAAAGGTTTCTTCAAAGGGACAGTGGAAGAAGAACCCTTTTTGGTTCTAGGTAGCACTTTTTCAAAGAGTGCAGGATCTGTGATGGGTCTGTCTGTCTCTATCTACGGTATATTTGCTTGAATGCCACAGCCTATTTAAGTATTGTTGCTGACCATGTGCATCCCTTCATGGCCACAATTTACCCACCTTCTAATGGCTACTTCCAGCATGATAATGCACCATGTCACAAAGCAAAAGTCGTCTTAAACTGGTTTCATGAACATGACAATGAGTTCAGTGTTCTTCAGTGGCCTTCCTTGTCACCGGATCTGAATCCAATAGAACACCTTTTGGATGTGGCAGAACGGGAGATTCACATCTTGAAAGTGCACCTGAAAAATGTGCAGGAATTGCGTGATGCAATCATGTCATCATGGACCAGAATCTCAAAGGAATCAATGTCACGAAGAATTGAGGCTGTTTTGAGAGCAAAGGGAGGCTCTACCCAGGATTAGTATAGTGTTCCTAATAAAGTGT
Source organism: Argentina silus (assembly GCF_951799395.1). Taxonomy (NCBI): domain Eukaryota; kingdom Metazoa; phylum Chordata; class Actinopteri; order Argentiniformes; family Argentinidae; genus Argentina; species Argentina silus. The sequence continues at coordinate 47,593,674 of NC_139654.1, forward strand.
TGGGTGAGTGTATATCTAACTATCTTTGTTTTTGCTGGTCTGTAGGATCTATGATGGCCGTCAGCCCGTCCTGTGTATCATGGACACAGCCATGATCAAAACCATCCTCATCAAGGAATGCTACTCCCTTTTCACTAACAGGAGGGTAATGCTAAATTGAAGTTGTTGTATGGGGAAAAAAACATAAGGGTTTATTAAATAGATAATATCATTGTTATTATAGCATTATTAATATTCGGTTAATTTTGCAGTATATAATCATTGTTATTTTTCTAGAATTTCTATCTCAACGGGCCTCTGTATGACGCCGTGTTTATCGCTGAGGATGATACATGGAGACGGATCCGCAGTGTCCTGTCTCCCTCCTTCACCAGTGGGCGGATCAAAGAGGTACAGTCCCATCTCTCCTCTCCTTCTTTTATTCATTCCAACAACACAAATAAATGAATGACTAACAACTCTGACGTGTGTGTGTGTGTGTGTTTATGTGATTTGTACTATGTGTATAGTGTGTATTCATTGTTGTTTGTTGTTGTGTGAAGCAGCAACTTTAATTGTCCAAGACAAATTTCCATCCGGGACAATAAAGTATATTTAATCTTATCTTAGATAAGTTCAGTGGTCAGATGACAGAGTATAGAATAATAGTTCATCTTTGGAGTCACTTATTCCTTGACTATATACATAATGTATCCTGTATGAATGTATATTCTCAGGCTATATAAACATTAAAATAATTCCTGTTTCAAACATGATATTAACCCATGTTTTGCACATATTAATCCATGTATCAATCATCATATTTTTCCATGTATCCTTCCCAACTCAGATGTTCGGGATCATGAAGCAGCACTCTGGTAATTTGGTCAGCAATCTGAAGAAGACAGCCGATAACGAAGAGCCCATTGAACTAAAAGAGTGAGGATTTCTCTCCGAGAAGATAAGGTGAATTTGTAATTTCAGTGAACTCCCCCTTTAATTTTGTGGTTGTGGTTCTGGTGGTCAAAGACTGTGTGGTTGTGTTCCAGGTTCTTTGGACCATACAGTATGGATGTGGTCGTCAGCACTTCATTCAGTGTCGACATCGACTCCCTCCACAACCCCTCTGACCCCTTTGTGACCAACATCAAGAAAATGCTCAAGTTTGACATCTTCAGCCCACTGTTCCTCACAGTCGGTACAACTGCCCCCATATAGCTTTCAGTCTAAATCATTTTGTGCTCAATAAATGAAGCTATCGATTTCATTGATTAGACTGACATACACTGTGGAAACACTCTATGAGACCACCAGTAGCTCTCTGTCCTTCCTGGCCTACAATCTGGCAACCAGCCCTCACATCATGACCAAGCTGCAGGAGGAGATAGACACTGTGTTTCCCAACAAGGTAACCCCTCTGCAGACTCCTATATAGTACTATTCATGTGGAACAGGAAATATGATAGTGACAGTATTTTAGAGGGTACTGATGAGTGTGTAACCCCTGTGCACTGCAGACTCCTACAGTATCTATTACTATTGCTTTGGAACAGATGGTTAGATAGGTGACAGTATTTTGCAGTATGCTAATGTGTCTGTAGCATCCCTGTGCAGACTTCTGCCCAGTGCTATTCATTTGAAACAGGAAGTAGATAGGTGTTGTTGGAATCTTCAGAATAGTTAAAAGGCCAGTACCTGAGGACCTGAGGGATCTACAGCGTATATACCTTAAAAGCATGTCTGACATGCAGTGGTGTGCGTGACCATAGAGTGATTTCTAAACTAATACAATTATCTTAAAATAAATTATAAAACTAACAGGTTATCAGTGCAGAGACTTGTATGATATGTGCTCTCCATCTGACTCGTGCTGCTGCATTCTGTAACATTTGCCAAGAGCTTTCTTTGGTCGACCAGACAGGAGAGTGTTACAGTAATCAAGGCTGCTAGTAATACAAGCATGCATTCGTCTCTCAGTGTCAGCCTGGGAGAGGAAAGGTTGCACCTTTACAGCTGTGTTCTGTAAAGGTCCATGTAATATTCAAGCTTTCTAAAAGCTTCCTAACGGTTGTAATGACTATCTTTAATCGGTAGCGATCAGGGAACAAGATCCCTTATAATAAATCCCTTATGAATAAATATTTCATTTACGAACGCTGTTTTGGTTCGGAAAACACGCTTTTTAAAATGCAGTGTCCTACCTGACATTCGGTTTGCATATAAACATGTTGTGAGTGCCAGGGGTGTTCTAGGGGAGTAGACTGACCTTTCTCTGGTGGCTGCCTCTCCCAATCGTGTGCGCATGCAGAAACACAACAGCTAATGTCCAACACTGCAAGTTCATTTCGGGGGGATATATTATTATTAGGGAGGATGTTGTTGTTTGGACAACTTCAGACAGAATTTCTCCACGATGGCAGATTTCCGGCAAACTTACTTACTCTTCTTTAAGTGATACAAATATGTTTTAGTCACATTCTTGATATGGGTTTCAAAATTAAGATCTGAGTCAATGGTTGTTATGTTCATAGTTAAAGTTGATGGGACTACTTTTATGTTATGCGCATGTACCTTTGAGGTAGTACTGAGCGGCGCATTGATACAGTAAGCTAGAGCAGTTGACCTTCGGCAGAGTAACCAATGTAATGTAACATGCTCATAGAAAAATCCAGTAAAGACTTTTGTTAACTTTACTCCGGTGTTCATTTGATGTATGTTGTGAAAGTGCAATACACAACAATGGTAACACCTTGTTTTTTTGCCTGGTGCTTAGTGTTACTGTGTGTGTGCAGACAGTTTGACCAGGACAAGGACAAAGAGCATTTTGGCATCAGCATTAATTAATTAATTCTAAGGTCATTAAGAACCTAGTTAATAACTTAACAACATAGTGCTATCTCAGTGCTATGATTGGCACAAAAGCCAGATTGGAACATGTCAAAGGTACAGTTGGGAAGAAGGAGATTATTTAACAGTTTGAACACCTTTTTTTCAAGAATTATTATTTTTTTGCTTAAAAAGGGAAGGTTGGAGATTGGCCTAAAATCGCTAAGGACTGAAGAGTCTAAGTTACTTTTCTTCAGGAGGGGTTTCACCATGGTAGTTTTAGGTGCAGATGAACAGACCCCCACTTTGCTGAGCATTTCTGTAAGACCACTGCAAAAGAGTTCATAGTGCTTCCATGTGGTGGAAGGTGGGGTAACAAGTCATCAAACACATCTTCTCCTCACCTAATATTGGTTCTCTTATCTCAGAAGTATGTTGCAAATTCCTCACATGTAGGTGGAGAGCAGATCACCAGGTGTCTTGTGGGCGGGATTTATAAGGCTGTCAATCGTTGAAAAGAGCACTGTTTGAGTTGTTATGATTCATTATCAATTTTGAGAAATGATCCCGTCTGTCTTGGCGTTTTTTTATTGCCTTATTAAAAGCAGAAAGATGCTCTCGAAGAATATCAAGGTGGACCTGCAGTTTTTGTCCGCTCAGACTTTCTGCAAATTCTTTTAAATTTGGCCACAGCCTTTTTCAGTTTGACTGGTGCTACAGAGTCGATAGTTGCCCTTAGTTTGGTGTTGAAGCTGGTTACTAAATCATTATCACAAGAGGAAGCTGTTGATGGTGTACTATTCATATTCATATTCATCATGAAATTCTCATCTGCTCAGCGACATGGCTAGATAAATAATAGAGCGAAAATATATTTTTTCCCCACTTCTAATAGACTGACATGCATTCATGTTTAGCCAGGTTTCAGATAAAAACATTACAGTGCAGCTTTCGCTCTGAGATAAGATCAATAAAGGTTTTGCCAGATAGGGACCTAATATTCAAAAGCACCATGGTAATGTTCTCTGGGCTGTTCGGTGCTGCCCGGCCACAGTTAATGGAATGGATACCAAGTTATTCACATTTGAACCACCTGACAGTTTTCTTGTAGTCTGTCGACTGTGATAGGAAATAATAGACTATAGCACATTCAGTATTCCAAGCAGTCAATCCACTAAAAGCAGCCCAGTTTAGTGGCATTTTGACTTCTGATTGATCCTTGTGTACATCTATCATTTACATTGTTCAGTGGAATCTAAATGTATTTTCTTCTAACTATCAAGATAACATTATTTAGCGATTTTTTTGTTTATTCATGTACAACAAAAAAGCAAGTCTCTATTACACACGTACATTGAAAGTAATGGCGTTCTGTATGCGGGTGTCATGAAATTAGGCTATGCAGATTAGAATAAGTACAGTACTGTGTTCATTTCCCAAAAAAAGAACACAAAAAACTAACAGCTCTTCAGATTTGCGACGAAAAAGAGTTAGTTCTGGGCTACGGCTACGTGAACGACCAATCACTAGTGCTCATGTGAGTGTAATATCCCTGTTCAGGCTCCTATCCAGTACGAGGCTCTGATGCAGATGGACTATCTAGACAGCGTGATCAACGAGTCTCTCAGGTTGTACCCCATCGACTTGAAAGAGTCGCCAAGAAATCTGTTGAGATCAGCGGCATCACCATCCCCAAGGGTATGGTTGTCATGATACCCATCTGGACCTTGCACCGTGACCCCGATGTGTGGGAAGACCCAGAGGAGTTCAAACCAGAGAGGTAATGGGCCACATCTTAACCACAACCACAATATCAATCACAACAGCAACGATAAGAGCAGTGTTCCACAAACAACCATAAAACAAACCTAAATGCGACGACCAAACACAAACAGGTTTCTTCAACCATGTATAACCATCATATTACTGTGATTTAATTGATATGTTCTTTAACCCCTCCTCCTCTGAACTCTCCGTGTGTAGGTTCAGTAAGGAGAACAAGGAGAGCATCGACCCATACACCTACATGCCGTTCGGGTTGGGCCCACGGAACTGTATCGGGATGCGATTCGCTCTGGTATTGATGAAACTGGCGATGGTGGAGATTCTACAGAGGTTCAACTTCACCGTCTGCAAAGAGACAGAGGTGAGACAAAATAATGATACAATGATTGTAAATATAATTTTGTACCTATGACTTTGTTGCGTTTCTATATGTAGCAGAGGTGATTTTGGAATCACACTCGCGTGATGAGGTAGCCCTGCCTGAGACATGTAAACTGAAGTGTCGCCCTCAGACCTTGAGGATGTCCTCTTGGCTTAATAGTAGCGTTTGTGTCTTCCACATGGGAGACCCGGGTTTGAACCCCCATACTTCAATTCTGTACTTGCGTACTGCATGAGTATGTACTCCCCATTTAATTTCCCAGATTGCATTTTTCAGTACTAGGCGCCAATCATCCTCAGTATAGGCTACCTACTAAAATTTAGTAACTAAATGATGGAAGTGTGAGATTTAAAAAAAAGCTATTTGTATTTCTGCAAAACTCCCTCGAGACTTCATAGGGCCATTTTAATGTATGTCGACCCAAGAGACGTTGTCCAGGAGTTTGAGTTTATTTGAATTTATAGTGCAATGCTACCCGAACGTAACAGTGACACTGTATTAGGTAACATTCATAGTGTAACGCTGACATCTGTTTTACTCGTTCCTTCATACTGTAACGACCCTGTGTAAGGCCCGTTAGCAGCTCCGCCAAGGGAGTTAACTCTCTTGGTGTTGTGGCTAGCGCGGCCGGTTTGTAAGCGGAAGGTTGCGAGTTCGATACCCGCTTAAGGCAAGCTGCTCTGCCCCGCCGTTCGCTACAAAACTTTAACTGTGTGTCATCTCTCACCAGATCCCCATTGAGATGGACCTACAGAACACTCTGATGCCCATACGGCCCATCAAACTCAAGCTGCTGTCCCGCTGCCAGGAGTCCAACGACAACCAGCTCAAAGCAGACAGCCAGTGATGAGGACCTGCCCTGCTGCAGGTCTCTCAGTTATTATGTTACACATAGATCTAGGATAAGCCCCAACACTGGCTACTTTCAAAAATGGGCTTAAAAAAAAAAAGGGCTTCGCTTTTGCCTTAAATTGAAACTAAATTGGCGCTAATAATTGCACTGTGACCCTAAAATGCACTGTGACTTTTATTCTTTTTTTATGTCTTTTATGCGTTTTTATTCTAATTTTTTTTTCATGCTCTTTCCTTTTTATCTATTTTACGTAAAGCACTTTGAATTGCCTCTGTGTATGAAATGTGCTATATAAATAAACTTGCCTTGCCTCGCCTCGCCTCTGGGCTCTGCTGCTACTGTATGCTGCTCTCTTTGTATCTGTCTATTAGTGGAGGTCCAGGACTAGTTGTACAGAGACAGTTGTTGTCTGTCGTCTGCAGTGCAGGGATTTGCATGTGACTTGTGTATGTTTTGTACTCGTCTGGTAGTGGGTCTCTATCATCACGCTAAAAACGTGTGTATAATCACAAACTAAATCATAACATGAGAATGAACAATATGCCATCAAAACATGACAATGAATAGGTGTTAGATTAGATTCAACTTTATTGTCATTGTGCAGAGTACAAGTACAGAGACAACGAAATGTAGTTAGCGTCTAACCAGAAGTGCAAAAGGAGTGCAATGTGAACAATATATACAGGTAGAGCAGTATAAGCAATATATGAGCAGTATAAGTAGTGCAGTATAAGCAGTATATGAGCAGTATAAGCAGTATATGAGCAGTATAAGCAATATATGTATTAACAGTAACATTATAAGCAGAATAAATATAGAATGCAGTATGAACAGTATAAGCAGTATATGAGCTGTATAAGTAGTGCAGTTACCAATGTATTGGGTCTATCTATGGGTATCGTAGTGCAGCAGTAATCAAAATGTACCTGCATTTTATCGGTTGAAGTGCCATCTCATCTGTCATAAGATTTGACTTGTAAAACTGAAAAGTAGGATACAACTAATAGCCTAAATGTATAAACACAGACCACAACCAAAAAACAACATGGGAAAATCGTTTACGCATCCTCTGCAGCAGGAACAGTGCAGAGAAAAAGTATGTACAGTAAACCCCATAACTGAATACACTTCATACGCTTCAGCGCGACACAGAACGCTACATTGAGGTGGCCTATACTGCAACAAAGTAAAAAAAATGAGACAGACACGTGTCTTCAATAACTTGCATGTTTTATCAAAATACAAGCATTCGGCACATTGTTAACTTGTAGGAAAGTTTAATCAGGTTTTATCAATTGTATTTCTTTAAATGTGAAATAAATATCATCAGTGCAGAGGCTATAACACACTACAAAAGTCACATTAAATCACGGAAAGTAGGCTAGGCTAATTAACGGAACTATATGAATATACAGCCCGAGCCCAGTCCAGGGTTCTGAAAGCGACAAGTAACAAGTGTGCCCATCAACGGTCTAGATATTAGGCCTATACAGTGGGGGAAATAATTATTTGATGGTACTTTATGGTATGAGTATGGTACTTTTATTTTAACAAATAGAGACAGAATATCAACAAAGAAGTCCAGAAAAAACACATTATATAAAGTTATAAATTGATTTGAATTTGATCCCCTACAAACCAGCAAGAATTCTGGCTCATACAGACCGGTTATATGCCCATGAGGCACACAGATTACTCCTGTCACTTTAAGAAAGTACTCCTAATCTCTGCTTGTTATGGGTATAAAAGACACCTGTCAATAGAATCAATCTCTTCCATTCCAACCTCTCCACCACCATGGGCAAGACCAAAGAACATTCAAAGGACATCAGGGTAAGAGTTGTAGACCTGCACAAGGCTGGAATGGGCTACAAGACCATCAGCAAAAAGCTTGGTGAGAAGGAGACAACTGTTGGTGCAATTATTAGAAAATGGAAGAAATACAAAATAACCATCAATCGCCCTCGGCCTGGAGCTCCATGCAAGATCTCGCCTCGTGGGGTAAGGATGATCATGAGAAGGGTGAGGATCAGCCCAGAACTACGCGGGAGGAGCTTGGTAATGATCTCAAGGCAGCTGGGACCACAGTCACCAAGAAAACCATTGGTAACACACTACACCGTAACGGATTGAAATCCTGCAGTGCCCGCAAGGTCCCCCTGCTCAAGAAGGCACATGTGAAGCAGTGGACCCATCTGAAGTTTGCCAATGAACACTTAAATGATTCAGAGAAGGCTTGGGAGAAGGTGATGTGGTCAGATGAGACCAAAATTGAACTCTTTGGCATAAATTCGACTCTTCGTGTTTGGAGGGAGAGAAATGCTGAATGCTACAATCCCAAGAACACCATCCCCACTGTCAAACACAGAAGTGGAAACATTATGCTTTGGGGTTGTTTCTCTGCTAAGGGTACAGGACGACTTCACTGCATTGAGGGGCCAATGGACGGGGCCATGTACCGTAAGATCTTGGACAAGAACCTCCTTCCCTCAGCCAGAGCACTGAGGATGGGTCGTGGATGGGTCTTCCAGCATGACAATGACCCAAAACATACGGCCAAGACAACAAAGGAATGGCTCAAGAAGAAGCACACTAAGGTCATGGAGTGGCCTAGCTAGTCTCCAGACCTTAATCCTATAGAAAATTTGCGGAGGGAGCTGAAGCTTCGAGTTGCCAAGCAAAAGCCTTGAAACCTTCAGGATTTGGAGAGGATCTGTAAAGAGGAGTGGACCAAAATCCCTCCTGAGATGTGTGCAAAACTGGTGACCAACTACAAGAAACGTCTGACTTCTGTGCTTGCCAACAAGGGTTTCTCCACCAAGTACTAAGTCATGTTTTGCTTGGGGATCAAATACTTATTTCCTTCGATCAAATGCAAATTAATTTATAACTTTATATAATATGTTTTTCTGGACTCTTTTTTTTTGATATTCTGTGTCTATTTGTTAAAATAAAAGTACCATAAAAATTATAGACCGCTCATTTCTTTGTAATCGGGCAAACTAACAAAATCAGCAGGGGATCAAATAATTATTTCCCCCACTGTACGTAACATTTGGAGATGTGTTAACACGATCAAAGAAAATACGCGGGAGAGGTCCACTGTTTGAGGCGAAAAAAGACAGGGTTCCCAGAGGAAAAATTAATAAAAATGAGTTCCTCACAAAACAAGGAACCCAAAACCATTTCAATGGAAACGATCGGACTTTACCTTGGAACGTAGCGGATGTATGAGCGCGGCTTTGGAATTATTCAAAACAGCGCCCGCTCTAACACGATCAAAGAGAATACGCGGTAGAGGTCCACTGTTTGATGCGAAAAAATACAACGTTCCCAGAGGAATAAAAACGAAATAAAAATGAAATATCCCATTGTTCCTAACAAAACAAAGAACCCAAAACCATTTCAATGGAAACATCGGACTTTACCTTGGAACGTAGCGGACACATGAGCGCGGCTTTGGAATTATTCAAAACAGCGCCCGCTCTAACACGATCAAAGAGAATACGCGGGAGAGGTCCACTGTTTGAGGCGAAAAAAGACAGGGTTCCCAGAGGAAAAATGAATAAAAATGAGTTCCTCACAAAACAAGGAACCCAAAACCATTTCAATGGAAACGATCGGACTTTACCTTGGAACGTAGCGGACGCATGAGCGCGGGCTTTGGAATTATTCAAAACAGCGCCCGCTCTAACACGATCAAAGAGAATACGCGGTAGAGGTCCACTGTTTGATGCGAAAAAAGACAACGTTCCTAGACGAATAAAAACGAAATAAAAATGAAATATCCTAGTATTCCTAACAAAACAAAGAACCCAAAACCATTTCAATGGAAACGATCGGACTTTACCTTGGAACGTAGACTGTTTGTGGAACGTAAAGTAGTGTACCTACTGAACTCGAACACTGCACCTACGTGACAACCTACCAACCCCTGCAACCCCTGCACCCCCCCCCCCCGGACAATTGCACTATTACTCCCCTCCCCTGCTCTTACTCAATACCACTGCTCTTCTGTACATATGTCCATACTGTTCATATTTTCTTAATACTACTGTTAGTACACTGCACATATCTGTCCATACTGTGCATACCTGTTTATACTGTTCATATGGCATTCCATATTTATATTTATTCTGCTATCTACCTTATGTTACTGTTAATACATATATACTGCATTACCTATACAGCTCATATGCTGCTACACTGTTCATACTGTAACTTATTTATTCTGCTTATAATGCTACTGCTTACTCATATACTGCTTACACTGCACTACTTATGTTATACTGCACTACTTACTGCTCATATATTGCACTACCTGTATATACTGTTCATTGCACATTCTGCTATTTTGCACTTCTGGTTAGACGCTAACTGCATTTCGTTGTCTCTGTACTTGTACTCTGCACAATGACAATAAAGTTGAATCTAATCTAAAACAAATGTTTTCGCTGACTGGCGGCACAAGGGTGTGGGTTGGGTGGAGCTCCGCTGTTTGAGGCGAAAAATGACAAGGTTCCCAGAGGAATAAAAAAAAAAATGCCTTTATGCACCTGACACCATAAACAAAGTACCTTCTGGAAAAATAAACTTCTTCTAATCCAAGCCAGCTCTGTGATATTCTAGAAGGTCAGAGTTTAGCAGTTAGCACAGTAACATTGTTGCGAAGAGGTCAGATGAAGATAAGATATCTTTGAAAAAAAAAGTATAAATATGATCAGACTTTTTTCTGATAAAATAGTTGTTTTTTTGTTCAACAGTACCACTTTGTCTGTTTTTCCATTTTCTTGAAGCATCTGCACTCGATTTCCAGCCAGCATCATAGTCATGACAGTGAAAGTGTCCAAACAGGTGACCTGAAAAAATATCAAAAGGGGGATGAGGAGAAGAAAGCGGATCTCCACACTGATGAAACATGGGCAGATGAAGAAGATACTAGCGAAAGAAAACAAAAACATGGAGAGGAAAAACTGTCTGTGGAGTATAAGGCAGCTATTAAAGAGAATGACAACATTTGGATGAACTTTCGTTCATCTTGGTCTAATAATGGAAATAGTCTAGTCGTGGTGTGGGCCAGGAGTGACTGCAACCTATAATAAGCCTTCTTTACTTTGCTACAGCCATCGCTGGCCGACATTGTCATTCACTGCCATCAACGGAAATCAATGTTTCCCACATTATATTTCATGCCAACGTCAATCAAAAGTAACCTCAGATTGTTATGGAAATCTTTCAGTGAACAACAATAAACGATGTTTGGTCTCAGTTGAGAGTTTTAATGCATATAGAAAGTATTATACAACGTTGGTCAGCTGGATCAGCATTCCTTCACCAACAGTGTGGATTGAGATACTGATGCTGTGGCTGAGGAGAAGACCATCCTTAACTCCAATGCTCATACGTCATAGGTCTAGGGGTAAACATATCTTGCACCTGTTTGCTGACCAAGAAGCTGGGAAAGAAGCGTAGGCGTTGTGAGCCACTATCTCAAACCTCAGCCTGCAGTTAGGAGTGTTCCAAGGTCACATAACATCTTTGATACAAGAGAAGGAGCAGTCGGTTTTGGTTCTTCCTCAGTCACATAATTAAAAATAACAAAGTACATTGGGTCACAGAAAGGTCAATACATTTAATATAAAACTAAAACAAAATAGTACAAATATTTTTTGCCATTACAAAACCAAGTACTGTAACAAAGTGATGAAGGCTTATCAAAGGTTACAGATGCATAGTCTTGAACCAAAATAAGAAAAACATACAATAATGATTGAATGGGTGGACTATGGCTTTAAAAGACCCAGAAAACAACCAAAATATTGTATGATGAAAAGTAAGAGATTCCCCAGACTGATGAAGAATAATGGACAGATGCCAAAAATAGAAATGAGACATTTTGTTTAATATACTGTGAAGGGGAGGATCAGGTGAAAGTAATAACGGGAGTGGAGAAAACAAGGGAACAAAGCTTTAGTCACAGTGAAAAGGTAATTAGTGAACAGGAGAGAAGTGCCATCAAACTTACTTGAGATTTTTTGATCATTTTGAGTTACAATTCTAGTGTTTCTTTTTTGTTCATCTGGTTCACTTTCTTACCTCTGTATCTATCTACAGTTTTCCCGTCTTTTCCAAGGGTAAACAGACCCGAGTTCAATACCCAACAGCCACACTTGGCAGAGTAGACAGCGAACACAATGCAAAGGTGGGCTAATAGAAAACTGTTTTGATAGATTCAACAGTTTAGATTGTAGATTCATTGATAGGTTGGTTGATTGATTTACATTGAGCAGGACCTCTCCCTTTATGTTCCTTCCTCAGATGTCTATCCACAGCTGGGCAATGGTAATTTGCTGAAATGAACTGTGTATTAACAGTCAGGAGAATTCAAAAGGTAAAAAACCAAGTCACCAGCGTGGCTGCGGGGCTGAAGCCAGATTTATTTTGAATGGCCAAACCTGAATAAAGTATTCATTCAGTAAGACGAGTTATGGTTTAGAATGTTTGTAGAGCACACACATACACTCACCGGCCACTTTATTAGGTACACCTTGCTAGTACCGGGTTGGACCCCCTTTTGCCTTCAGAACTGCCTTCATTCTTTGTGGCATAGATTCACCAAGGTGCTGGAAAACATTCCTCAGAGACTTTGGTCCATATTGACATGATGGCATCACGCAGTTGCTGCAGATTTGTAGGCTGCATCTCCATGATGTGAATCCCCCGTTCCACCACATCCTGCTGGAAGTAGCCATCAGAAGATGGGTACACTGTGGTCATAAAGGGATGGACATGGTCAGCAGCAATACTCAGGTAGGCTGTGGCGACAAAGAAACAAACATCTGTTAATACTTATAGACACCTGCTCTGTCCTCATACATAGCTGAACACCTCTAAACACCTCCCAAGAGTCTGGAGACAGAATGTCAGTCTGACTTCAGGTTTATTGATTTAGAAAGAGTGAAACTGAGAAAGAGAAACAATAATCAATGATATGGTTTCACATCCACACATTGCCTTGCCATACATCACAGAGATGACCTAACAAAGAAATAGCGACATATAGCTACAGATGTTGTATGATGCAACAATACACAGGTAAAGATCATTTTATGCCACGTCCTACACATTTGGGGTAGTCAATAGTCCTAGGAGAAGCACACCTGTTAACCATCTCAATTCCATCTCTCCTTTCAGTCATAGGGTTAGGGTTAGGGTAGGAGTTTCTCATAGAAGTCTGTCTGTGTGTGGTAATGCTGATCTGCACTATGACTGCAGCCTTTTAGGAAGTGAATAGGTTGGTTTCACATACACTAAAATATGTGTACTTCAAGTAATCTTGTCTGTCTACAAGAGGGCAGCATATCATCATTTCAGATCTGCGATCAATGAAGGGGCCCAACAGTTTAAATAAATCATATTAATATCTATTGTTAAAGTTGAAGGGTTCTCCCTCGACAGACTCTCTCTCAATGTGAAGAATTACTTTGATGTATTTGAAAATAATCTTCTACATGCAGATGCATCATTTACTACTATGTAGTAGTTGTCATTCACTCATGGCCTGTCTGAAGGTGTTGAGCAGGACAGGTCTCAGCACTCATCCACTCATGGTCTCTGATCCAGCACTCCTGTCTCCTTTCTTTCTCTCTATCTTTAGGATCGATCCGCATTAGCTGCCGCCATTAACAACCACATATACACTCACTGGGCTCTTTATTAGGAACACTATATTAATACTGGGTAGGACCTCCCTTTGCTCTTCAAACAGCCTCAATTCTTCGTGGCATTGATTCCACAAGATGTTTCAAACATTCCTTTGAGATTCTGGTCCATGATGACATGATTGCATCACGCAATACCTATAGATTTTTCAGGTGCACTTTCAAGCTGTGAATCTCCCGTTCTGCCACATCCAAAAGGTGTTCTATTGGATTCAGATCCAGTGACTGGGAAGGCCACTGAAGAAAACTGAAGTCATTGTCAAGTTCATGAAACCAGTTTGAGACGACTTTTGCTTTGCAACATTGTGCATTATCATGCTGTAAGTAGCCATTAGAAGACGGGTAAATTGTGGCCATGAAGGGATGCACATGGTCAGCAACAATACTCAAATAGGCTGTGGCATTCAAGCAATGATTGATTGGTATTAATGGGCCCAAAGTGTGCCAAGAAAACATTCCCCACACCATTACACCACCTCCACCATGAGAATGTGTACAGTGTGTGTGTATATATATACTGTTTTATATATTTGTATTCATTATACTACAGCATTTATTATACTCCAGCACTTTCATATTAATATGTGTCTCTGTGTATGGTTTACATAAATGTGTATATATTGTGTGGTTTTCTCGAATTGTAGGACATCAGCACTTATTACCTTCTATCTTTTTCTAAAATGTTTGTTAATATATCGCAGCACTTACGCATGCCCACTTTATTATGGGGGTTTTACGTCCTGTTATCTATAATTGTCTCATCACTATGCTTATTACTAATTTATTACTATCCCCAGCATTTTCTTTTTATCTTATAATTGTTATTATCTATTTATATAGGCAGACCTGCTATGATTTTAAAATCAACACCTCACTTTGCACTTTCGTCCACTTAGCACTTCTTCTCCTAAAGCATTCACACCCTGATGGCTCAATAGCGCTCCAACAAATTCTTCTTGACTGCCCTCTAGTGTCCATTTTTTGGCAGCAGCACACACAGTCCACCCTTCAGACCCACTCAGGCCTAGATAAATGCACCACAATAACATATAATAAAAAAAGGGTTAATGGCCCCTGTACTGGCCGAAGGAAGAATAGAGGGGGGGACTAGCTCTGATGGGGGTGGGTGTGTCCAGGCTGTGGGCTACTGTAAATGTAGCTGTGCACACCAGTTCTTGAATATGTTGTCTGCTGTGGTGCTGGTCCAGTGTGTGTTGTCTGGTACAGTGAAGAGAATGTGTCATGGGGTATTTCTAATAGGTTGGAAAGGTGTGTAGTGATGTAGCTGTTTAGGATCCTGAGGTTGTGCTGTCCTCCCTGGCTAAGTTGGCGTGAAAAAATTGATAACTGGAATGTAAATGTTTGCATTGGGGTATGTCTCTGTGGCCTGTTTGTGAATGGTTGCTAATTGTTTCAGTGATGTCTGTGGCATGGGTCATGGTCTCTGTTATTGATGTCCACTGAGAGAACCACTATGCGGGCATGGGGTGGATGGGGGCCTTTTCCAAAACTTTGGTGAAATGGTAGAAGCAGGCCCCAGGGTAACTGTCAATTTATATGTTGGGGTTGGTGAAAGGGGGAATTTGGTTCAGGTTACAATCCCCCAATATCAGTGTCGGTTTGTGGTCCTCAAAATTCCAATCTGTCACCTTATGTTGTAGTCTGGCTTTGTGTTACCAGGGAGTTTTCGATTTTTCCTTCACACTGGCGTCACCTGTTGATGAAAGGAGGAAAGGTGAGATGACATCATCAGCGTGTATGGAGATGTGACTGTGTAGCTGAAGGGTGCACATGGTTGTTAAAGGGATAGAGATGGCTGCTACAGAGGCCCGAGGTTGACGCCTCGCAGGACGGCAACAGAAAGGACTGCAGGGGGAAGATAAAGACATCAGGAGATTTACTAGAATATGTGTTATGCATTATAATATATTAAGATAATACATCATAATTATCATTATTATAGAATTATAATTACATAATATAATTCCAGGAGATTGTCCCTCTCCTTCTCCTTCTCCTGATTTTGGAATGGATTGGACCCTGTGGGCGGGGCTTGCAGACCCAGAGAGGAAGTGACTTCTTTTTCTAAGGGACACAAAGATGTTGGTGGAATCTATGTTCTTTCAGAAGTCAGAATTAAAGCTCATACCTTCAGTCGATAAGTGCACTACACCAGAAAGTGAGCAAGTGTTTTGAGCTGGAGGGGGTGGGTTGGGGGGTGTTAGGTAAAGGGGGCGGAGGTGCAAAAAAGGGAGGTGAAAGAGAAAGCAGTTTTAAAAAGACAAGGTTTAAAAAGTGTGCAGGTGAGGCGAAAAACACATAGGGGGCTTGTAGGAGAACCTCACCACAGGAACATACATGAATTGTAGTCGTTGTGAAATCGTAGTAGTCTATGGTACGTGTGTACTTGGCTATGCTCTCAAGCAGTAGAGGATACTTGGTCAGCCTCTGCATCTCCACAGGAATGATGTCCTTCAGCTGCAGTCGGCGACACTGGCGGTTACTCTCGGTTATTCTCCGCCGTACCGTGGTGGGCGGACAGAGAGGCGGTCGAAATCCACATCAACCTGCTCAGACAATAAAACTATAGGACACTGGTTAGAAGACCCTAGCCTACCTAACTTGCGGTTACTTTCCTGATTCAACTTTGTGTCTACCTTCTTGATTCAACTTGCTTTACCTTCCCTGGCTCCCCCTTCCCCCTTCCTCTTTCATCGTTAGCTGCTCCGCCTTTTTCTTGTTGTGACCGTCTAATTGTCAAATTGTTCAGCACAAGTCTGAAGAGACGATTATCAGGGTTGCCTTTTATACAGTTTAAACATAATGGTAGGCGCCGCCAAGGCTATCGGCTGATGGGCTTGTGCTTACATGAGAGAGGGCGGGAGAGAATGAACAATGGGGAGACTTTCTTACTGATCAATCAGCGCTTTCTTACTGATCAATCGGCATTCAACATTTCACACCTATCGGCAAGATATGTCTGTTCCCCCATTACTGTGCTCCCTCACCACTCCCTCCGAAATCACCGCTGTTCATATGGTAAATTATACAGTGCTTCTCAGAACAATGGCTATAGAACTTTAGAGGTGTGGCAAGAGAAAATGTAATCACAGTATTTACATAAGTTGTATCATATGAAAGTGTATAACCTGAAAACAGTTAAATCAATGTATTTGGTAAAAAAAAAGCTCCTTCTTCGAGCCGGATTTGAACCAGCGACCTAAGGATTACTGTTATTGAACATACAGTCCTGTGCTTTACCAACTGCACCAGGGCTGGGGAAGACAAGTTTGTCTGTTAAGGGGGGGTAAGAAGGCGTGAAAAAGAGGGAAAAGAAAGAGAGAGAGAGAAATTGAGGCTTCTTTTCCATTATCTACTAGTTTATTTGTCAGTATGTAGTCTAAACGACTAAAGAAAAAGAAAAAATTACGCCTTTTCCGTTTTTTGAATAGGGGGAAGAGTGGATTCTAAGGTCACCGGTTCGAATCCCACCAGCACCAGAAATAAAAACAGGCAAAGTTTCCCAAAGTGTTGTTTTGTGTAAATTCAAGATCCCTTGAGCCAATATGTTGCTTCTTGTGACATAACAAACAGACGTTTATGTACACTCGCTGTTGTTTGACTGCTATGGGCCTACAGGTCTGTTACTTGTGTGTGTGTGTAACTTTGTTTATGCATCTGAAATTATCAGTTATAAAATTATCAGACCTCTGTTTCTTTCTCTTATGGACTGCATCACTCGCTATTAGCAATGTGTCAAATTGATTGAATAAAACTCAGATAAAAGATTTATATTTGAAAATAGAAATGTTTTTATTGAAATAAACACAAAAAACCTGTGAGCTGCCTCCTACACATTGGGCAGCACACCCTGACCTTCCACAGATGGTAGGGCATCCTCGCCAGGAGCCTGTGGGTGAAGAAGTGCTCTGGTGTTGGGGCCTGGTTGTAAATGAGCACTGGTATCGGTGCTCGTACCAGAGCTTCAAGTTTGGCCGCAGCCTCTGGTTCTCCCACAGAGTGGAGGCAATCATTGGCTGGCTGCTGAAGACATACAGATACAACAACAATCGATACCACTGATAATGGGATCCTTTTTCAGCATGACAAATATGCTCAATGTCATGGCATATACAACCTACCTTATATCTGTTTAATCTGTTGGTGTATTTCTCAGACAAACTTCACCTTCTGGTAGAGAGCATACCACCTCTTCTGACTGGGGGCTGGCCTGTCCTCTACATCAGAGGGCCAAACCCCAGTGGTGGCAGAGGTCTTGAGGCGAGACAGCCACTCACTGTCCTGTCCCCCATGGCCCTGTGCTTCTTGGTCGCCATCTGAGGCCAACAAGAGGAAGAATGTCAATCTAACTGTCAAAGTCTGTCATGGGACGAGGAGCAATATATCTAACTGTGAAAGTCTATCATGGGACTAGTATAATCAATGAAATCTGTCTACCTGTCATCAATCATAAGCCTTTATCACCATACACTTAATTGTCAATAAAAATGGTTATGAATCAAATCAATCTGTCTAGAATGGATCACTTAACGGTAAAATGAAAAGACACAGCGGACAGTTTCAACATTTCGCCAGCAAACAAGTGACAAAACACATATTTCATCATCGGAGATCTTATCTTAGTGATTCAACTAATATAAGGAAGTTATTCAAGTTGGTTTTAGTGACTTGACACAGATTTTCAGCAATCGTACAGCTAGCTTACCTTAGGTAGCACTCGAACTCGCTCGTATCCGTCTCTCGTTAACAGCGAACTCATAGTGTGTTGTTATAAACTGATTAAAGTATTAATTCAGCATAACATTTCCATTGATCAAATCAGTATATCATTCAATCAAGTTTTCAGCGAACGTAGAACTAGCGTCTGTCTCTCGTCAACAAACAACGAGAGCTGCAAGTGTGTTGCTATGAACTGATAAGACAAGAAAGTATTAATATATATAAACAATTCCATTGATCAAATCAATATATCAAGCCAGGTTACCGGTGTGATCTGAGCAGTGTGACAAAAGCCCAGTTAGCCAAACGTCACCCGCCCACAAAATGGCGCACAAATGGAATGGAGCGCTGCGATTGGCTCTGCTAATGGGCAGTAATGGCGCACTAACGGAATGCGGCGTTGCGATTGGCTCTGCTAATGGACACAAATGGCGCACTAATGGAATGGGGCACTGCGATTGGCTCTGCTAATGGAGCTAATAGAAAATTTATCAGCCTTACGTGCTCTGTTCAGCGCCAGCCGGGCCACTTGGTATTGTCGAGAGCCTCCTTGAGACCGAGGATTATTGGAATAATCCCCCTTCTGAAGCTCTGAGTGACATTCCCAGGTGGAAATGCAGGTCGGGAGAGGGCCAGACTTTCGACAGGGGACATAGCAGAGAGGGAGAGAATAGAGATTAGTGTTGGCATGCCAGAGACCACACAGTACACCAGATGAATTAGTCTGACCCTCTGGTGTCTTTAAACTCAGGATGCCACTACCTACCAGTCAATTAAAAAAAAAAAAAAAAAACATCAAATCAAATCAAATCAAATCAACTTAACCACAGAGTTGGAGAGCAGTGTTGGGATTCATTTATTTTTTAAAACATGCACAACGTTAAATTAGCGCCAATAGGCGGGCAAAAATATTTTCGGTTGAGTGGAGATAACGATCATCAGCTAGCAATAGCAAAACATCTTTTCATATACATTTACATTCATGTTTTTAAAATGCTTTTTAACAGCCAATTAGAAGGCTTGATATTAACAGCCAATAAGAGGGCTGTATTTAACAGCCAATCAGAAGGCTCGATATTAACAGTCAATCAGGGGGCTCTATTTAACAGCCAATCAGAGGGCTCTATTTAACAGCCAATCAGAAGGCTCGATATTAACAGCCAATCAGGGGGCTCTATTTAACAGCCAATCAGAGGGCTGTATTGAATAGCCAATCAGAGGGCTCGATATTACAGCCAATCAGAGGGCTGTATTTAACAGCCAATCAGAAGGCTCGATATTCACAGCCAATCAGGGAGCTGTATTTAACAGGGCTCTATTTAACAGACAATCAGAGGGCTGTATTTAACAACCAATCAGAAGGCTCGATATTACCAGCCAATCAGGGGGCTCTATTTAACAGACAATAAAGCTATTATACTGTATTTAACAGCCAATCAGAGGGCTCTATTTAACAGCCAATCAGAAGGCTCGATATTAACAGCCAATCAGAAGGCTCGATATTAAAAGCCAATCAGAGGGCTGTATTTAACAGCCAATCAGAAGGCTCGATATAATATATACCTTACAAAGGACCACCACTGGAACAACTCCAGATGGAACTAAAGCAGTACATGAAACAACTAACTGAGATACATAAAGTTATATATTCACAGGAAAAAGACAAGCAGCCGGAGCCGGAGCCACCCCTGCCCAATCCGATAACTCCAGGAGACCAGGTGTACATCAAAGTCTTCCGGAGGAAGTGGAACGAGCCAAGGAGAGAGGGACCGTACGAGGTAGTGCGAGCCACCCCCACTGCAATACAAGTCCGAGGGAGTCTAACCTGGTACCACTTGAACCACTGCACCAGGGGTCCCGAGGCAAGAAGAAAAAGCAAACCAGAGAAGAAGACGAAGGAACGGGTAAGATCGTACAGGAGCACAGAGGAAATGAAGGAACAGGTACAGAGGCTGAACAGGGGCCGGAAATCCAGCCCCCAGCCGAACGGGAAGGACAGTAGAGCCTGGGGGATCCTGGGGAAGTGACTAGTGATATATAAAGTAATAATACTAATCTATATGCTGTCCCAAATAGAACAGGCCCTGCCTAGAGAATTGAGTCAGGAAGTGAAGCAAACACAGGTTGAAACCAAAAGAGATAGGGACAGAGAATATAAGGTAAATAAATTATGGGAACAGGCAAAGCAAAATTATTGGTATAAATGGGGAGAGTTTACAGCCCAGTCAGTAACAGAAGGAGATTGCCTCATGTGTTGTCCATCACCACTTAAAAAACTACGAGTTGTACCTAACTCACACACATACCAGGCATGTGCACAGTTATATAAAAAGTCCTGTCCCATAGAAGAATCAAAACGACCATATTGTCCAGCCGAATGTTTGGGTATCTTAAGCAACACCAGATACCAACCGTTTTATGATCAAACTTTTAGAGACCAATGCAGAAAAATAGATGTGAGAATAGATGAGAAAAAGAGGGAGATCCCCGGATTCAATTGATTGGAAGCAAAAGTTTGAATGCTTCGACAAACCACTTAACATAACATATGGCACCGCAAACCTGGGGAAATTTAAAGGGGACTGTCACGTCACGTGGCACCCGTTGTACCTTGGAATATGGAACAACCTAGGCCAAAAGTAGCTTATAACCAAGCAATATACCAATGCGACCCGTAAGGTAGTACTTCCCCCTAACATGTTTGAGACAGAAGAAGAAGTATCCAATGAGAGGCGCAGGATAAAACAAGATAGGCAAAGAAACTGTTCTGGACCACTGGTACTGAGATTAGGGGCTCCTGGGGCACCAGGAGGCATACCTCTAATCGATATATATCTTAGCCAGAATGAGCCAGTGGCAGATTACTAGTGGGTATGTGGAGAAGGAAGGCTAATGGCGGCATTACCCGCTGATTGGTCAGGAATATGTGCTAGGGTTCGGAATCGGAATAAATATCATGACTTTAAAATACCTCTCCGCACGTTTTAAAGTTTGATTAGTCTAAATAGCTTGAACGCTGTAGGAGGAGTAGCATACCAAAAAATCGGAAGAATTGGAATAATAATGATAAGAAAAAGAAGAATAAGTATGAGCAATAACAATAGTTAGACTCTCTCTGAACCACTCAATATTTGTTGTGAAACAACACAGCACAAGTCCAAAATGCATGTAGGTGACTAGCAAGCTAGCTAGTTCAAGCTAAAGCTAACAATGCTACCATTGCTACTAACTGACAAATAGTCATGCCGTTACCCAGATACATTTGTTGACTGTGTCTACTACTGTAAAATGTAATTAAACGTCACATACCCGCTTCGAAGTCGCTCTCGCTGTCCTCCCAACGGGAGCCCTGCAAAAAAGAAAAACAACAACCTGTCGTAGAAACGGCTGCCCCAGTCCACGCACAGCCAATCCTGAAAAACACGAAGGCATTTTTCAGGCCTTCCTTGCTAATGCTAATGTCGTAGATTTTAAGTTATAATACTTTGAAATAAAATACCGTTAACCAGAGCTGTTGATTCATTCAAAGACTTTATTCCCGCAGAACATGTAGCCGACCCGTTATCTCCTCAGTCACCTGTCTTTATAGATTTCACACAGGTTAACGCCTTCTATTCAACGTGTTTCTGATTCCTGTCTACATACACCAATAACATTCAAGAACTACATTTCGTCATCAAGTTGTCTAATCAGGCCTTTTGCCTTTTGACTTTGTTTATTACTTAATAGTCTTAGTCTTGAATGTTAGTCTTGGTTGCGATAAAAGTTTCCTCTGCACAGCCTCAGCTTTTAACCCACTAACAAAACGGTCACGGAGTGCATCATTAAGATGTGCACCAAACTCACAATGAGTTGAAAGTTGCTTCAAAGCTACTATGTTATCAGACAGACTCACCGTCTTGTTGATTTTTTTTTTGGAAAACGGAAACGTTCCGCGATGACAAGCGGTTTCGACTTGTAATGCTCACTGAGCGACTCGCTTAGCTCCTCGTAGGTTTGTGTGCTAGGTTTTTCAGGACTGACTAAATTCTTTAAAAGTCTGTAGGCATCCGCTCCGATTACCGACAGAAACACGCTGACCTTTTTGTCAGTGTCCACCTCGTTTGCGATCATCCACTGTTCCAGTCTTTCCAAGTAAGATTCGAAATCTTCCTGTCCTTCTTTGTATTCAGCTAACGCACCGATTTGGAAACTAGCTATCTTGCTAGCTTGTAGTCGCCTTTAGCTACTTAGCTTCCGTTTGCTAGCCTCTTTCTTTCGAGCTACAAAGTTCGTTTATTGCGTTCTACTTGCTGCAAAGTTGTCTCTCGTCACTGGGATCAGCTTCCATTAGATATCCCATCCTCGTCGCCAAATTGTAATATATTTAGAGTTATATATATTCACGGTTTCAATAACGGAGACCGAACATTACGTGGATGCTCGTTTACTGATCAATTTTGAGACAGAGTACAGCGCATGTGCACAACAGCTAAGGACTCTTACACAGCCAATAGGGAAAGCCCTTATTAATACATTGGAAACACAAAGTTGTAATAATGCCAATACATTACAGTGACGTATTTTTGTGTACATTAGTGACGTATTTTTGAAAAGTGTTGAAAATACATGTCATGCATCATTATTACAGAATAATTAGTGCTACTGACAATTGTCGTTGCTAGGATTGCGTCTTTCTTGTGCCATTTCCCCAGCAACGTGTGTGTAAGACTAGAGTGGTAGGTTAGAACAGAGCCAAATAAGGTGTAATTAAGCCATTACAACAACAACAATCAAATGACCACACACACCTGACATGACTGTCCTGCCCTCCCATCAGGCAGAATATCTAGCGTGTGTGTGTGTTGTACATAGTCAGAAGGTAGTCCTAGATGATGTACCAGGAAGAACGAAACCCAGATAACAATTCCCAAACCTATCACTAGGTAACATAGAGTAGGCCATTAGAACACAAATCCAATAAGTGTTGTTCAATATGCTTAAGCTGGGTAGTTGAGACCTAGTGACTTTGGAGTCTGCTATTGATGTCTGTCAACATGAAATCTGTCAAGAAATCTGCCTTATTTCACTCTATGGGAAATCCCATAGGAATGATTTTCGTCCAGTGGAGAGATAGAAATAGAAATTCAGTAAAGTGTCTTATTGGTCAATAATGGTCTGTAATGAGAGTTGGTGTCATTACAGATTCACACAAAACAAACTCAAGCAGTAGTCAGTCACCATTTCAAGTTATATTTAATAGTCTAGGACAGTTCAGATTAAAATACATGTTCATCTGGGTTTAAAGGTGAGAGCATAAAACCTCTTCTGATAGAGAGGGACTTCAGAAATGTAATTGGATATAGGGCCATCGCAGATTTTGTCCACAGCCACTCCCATGGCAGTCATAAAAAACAATTCAAAAAAACATTGCTAATGCTTATATGTGAAACACCAAATTTCCTGATTCATGGCTCATTCTGAGAATTGGAATCACATACCAGCTATATACTAACTATGTATAACTTTGGTTTGTGGTCTCACTGAGGTCCAGCTCTCCACCCAGGGCACTGCAGAGGGACACAGCACGCCTCACCGCCCCCCTCTCACAGGGACCAGGTACAGGAGCTGCAGGAGGAGGGCTTTGCTGGAGCTGAGGGGAGACAGAGGAGGGAGCATACATTGTTCAATGAGAAATCCTCCTCATCAGAGATCAGTGTGTCTGTCCTTACGCCAGACGGACTGTGTCTAAGTGGAATAGCTGGTCTAGTCTGGCCTCCTCCACCTCACAGTCTTAGTTAAAGCTAAAGCTAACAATGCTACCACCGTTGCTACTGACGGACTAACAGTCATGCCATTACACAGATGCATTTGTTTACCACGTGTCTACTGTAAAATGTAATTAAACGTGACATACCTGCTTCGAAGTCGCTGTACTCTCAAAAAGAAAACAGGAACAACAACCTGTCGTAGAAATGGCAGTCCGCTATCCATGCACTCCCGCAGCCAAACCTGCGTTTCTCAGTACCTTTCGTTGCTAATGCTAGTGGCGTAGTAATGCTAGCGCTCAGAAGACTAGCTGGGTCTCGTCAATGTCAACATCATCAGAGGTGTGTTGCTGCGGAGCGCTGGATCAAACATAGAAGGCTGCTCATGTTCTATTTCTAGAGGTCACATGGTAACGCATTTTTGAAAAGTGTTCATGATACATGTCATGCATCATTATTACTCATTATTTTCAAAACGGTGTGTTGCTATGCAACCTTTCAATATAGAACATTAGCAACATTCTATGGAATGTTCAGTCCGCTCCAGATAACAACAGACTTCAGTTGATGTTCACATCGACACAAACCGAGCAAAACGGACTGAAAAATGCCTCGGTGATATTCAGGATTGGCTGCGCGAGTGCGTGGACTGCGGTCTGCCGTCTCTATGACGGGTTGTTCGTGTTTTCTTTTTTGCAAGGTTCGCGATGTGAAGAGGAAAGCGACAGCGACTTTGAAGAGGGTATGTGACATTTAATTACATTTTACAGGAGACACATATCTCACAAATTGTGTGTGCAATGATTATTTTGCCAGTTAGAAGCAATGATAGCATTGTTAGCTGCTAGGTGGCTAAGTAACCCGTTGACAGTGTCTAAGGGCGTTGCTAAGAGTTACCTTTAGCTTGAACTAGCTAGCTTGCTAGCCACCTCCATGCATTTTAGCTAAAGAGATGTGTGTATGTGTGTGTGTTGTGAGTAGCAGACAGACATCTCTGTGGTGAATACCGTCCTGCGTATGGGACCGGATGGGCAGCTGTCCTCCACTGCGTGGTCGGGGGCTGACTCTTTCTCCACACCCGCTCAGCAGCAGTACACTGATCCTGAGCCACAGGGCCAGAACTGCTATGAGGTCAAACTTAACACTTAAGCCTTTACCATATTATCACGCCTTTACCATATTATCACTTAGTAACTCCACCGGTTTACATGCGTCATTCTCTCCCATAGCCTCTATTTGACCACCAAGAGGACTGAGGACATTGCCCTGAGGGTCACCACCCTACGCCAGGCCTTCACAGTGAGTCAACCACCCTTTCTCTGTGCTTTCTCTCTTCTGTCTTCTGTCAGATGGTGTCTCACTATTTTTTCCCCCTTTACCAGACCCTGCGCAGTTCCACCCAGAGCAAGAACCAGCTGTACGTGGCTGGGAAGGTCCTGCTGGGAGCACTGGTTCAGGCCAATCACAAGGTAAGACATTGGCTTCCTCCAACAGAGTGAATTATCAAGAGAAAATGTAACAACCGTTTACTGACATTGTCTCTCTTGTTCTGTATAGGACGAGGCACAGTTCATCCGTGCCTATGATGACCTTGTTGGGTACCTGAGTGATCCCTCCAAACAGGGTGACATTGAGATGGAGCTGGCAGAACATCAGGTTAGTTCATTCACTTCAGTAGTCTCACATTGATTACCTGTGCCTGTATTGGGTCCTTCTTTTTAATATCATTGCTATTTTGTTGTAAATGTTTTTGTCTTTTGTTTGATTAGCCATGTCAACCTCATAGACATCCTCTATGAGCTGGTTCTGTTTGGGGTGATGGTGGGGAGGCCCCTGGTGGTGGTGAGTACTGTTCTTATACTGAAGACTGTTACAGGGTGACTTTGTTGACAAGTTCATATGACTCTCTGCTCTCTCCTCCTATGTTTGCTGTTAGCAACCTGGTGGTTTTGTGGAGCGTCTGTACTCTCTCCTACACTCCTGCCTGCCTGCCAGCAACATGAAACCAGAGGCTGAGCGATGCCTGCTGCACCTGAAGGTACAGACAAGTTCTGATGTTGTTACTGTTCCTTCTCTCTAGTATTTAGCATCCAATCTATTGTTCAGTTTAAATGAGTACTGTGAACTAGCAGTAACTCAGAGCCTTACCTCAGGGCGGGCTGATGATGCTTCTGGACGACATGTTTGGTCAGGAGGTTCCCTGGTACTTCAACACGGAGTCTCTGGTCGTTGGAGTCTCGAGCCTCCTGGAGCACCACCTTCAGCTTCTCATGGCGTCCTTCTGAGGGGGCACGCACACACACACACACACACACACACACGCTATTAAGTAATCGGAATTAGTCATTTTAAATGATTGGAAGTAATTTTATTCTTACCACTAAAGTTGCACTCCCCCTCCCCTTCTCTTTTTTTCTGTCTTTCTTTTTTAGGAATTCCACAGGGTCAAACTCCATCAGTAACCGCAAAGGATACTTCAGTGAAATCCAATAAGTATTCTAGTTAAAGTTTAAATAATAACCTCACATGCCTTCTTGTTATGTCCCCCCCTCTCTCCCTTTCCCCTCTCTCTCTCTGATATGCAGGGCCACAGGAGTCTCATTGTCTTTACTTACAGACACTTATTACATATATTTGCAAATAAATGAGTGATAGAATATCTCAAATTGATTTAATGTCTCTGTGTTTTCTTTTCTTTTGGTGACACTTAACACTAAGGTTTCCTTTTATAATGGGTTTATAATTCAGTTTGCACATTATAAGCATGTGTTGCATTTATAGCATTAGTAACAGTGCAGCCACATATTTTCAAATTATTTGAATTGTCACTATCTATGAATGAATCATTAAAGAGAAGCTACGGGATATGGCAATAACTATTTCTGTATTATTTAACCTCTTATTTTGTGTGAATTATCAATGCATAGTTTGTACAAATATAATCAATTGAATCACTGTTTTATCTCATTCAGCCACAGACTCCCTAGTTTATCATCGCCAACTTTAGAAGCAGCATTACTGTTAAGTGTGTCGATGTCACTGGTCTACGTGGAATCCACACACATACGCACCACACTGAGGGCATGTAACAGGGACCCGTTTCCAACTCATTAGCGCTACATTGAGAACTGTAGGCTGAGATTATAGAAATTATCTCGTAGAATCACTTTAATAGTCAAGAAACTACTCAGAAATCATACCACAATTAAACTTGAAAAAGTTCCAGAAGAAACATTGTTTCTCTTTAACAGAGCAATATCCAAGACTGCGTAAAGAGGGAGAAAAATATCTTTCTTAAAGATCAGATTTTAGTAAATAGATATTATTGCACACAATTGGGCTATAAGAATCTCAAAGACAGAATCAAACATTTCACTCTCTATAGTAGTGATTTTGGTGTCTAGTGTCAGAGGAACATATTTCATCCCCACATTAAGTAAACACAAATAAACTAATTTATATGTAATGTCCTCCAACTTTCCATCAAGAATAAAGACACACTGTGTACTGTGTACCAGTATAGTAACACTACTACTAGAATATATAGACTTGCAATGGAATTTGGCCTTGGAGGGCTACAGGTCCTAGGCCCCCCATTCCCTAGCATCTGATTTCATGTCTCTGCATTGTGTACTGGTTATGGCATGGTACCACTAGGTGAAAGGTCGAGAGGCACATAGAATATTGTACAATTCCAACAGTCCCCTCTTTGATTATTTTAAACAAAGTATAATAATCAAGAATTACCAAAATGAATAATAAAAACATGAAAAAATATAAAAGTAACAGGAAATATAAAAGAACCACTTTCCTCATCTTACTAGTGAGTGAGATCTGCTTGTCCTATTTTACACATACAATACGTTGAGTTGACACCATGAGCATCATGTACAGGACTGAGTGAGCGCTGCAAAACATGTTTGTCTACTGATGCTGTATCTTGAACCGTCATCTGCGTTTAACTCACTCACCGCCAAAGAATTCCGGTACACTCACCACCTGGAGTGCCAAGTGTTTTATGTGGTATTCACCTAGCAATAATACTTGGATTGGCTACAAAATGAAGTCGCCCTTGGTGCTCTAGAATGTTGACAATTTGGCGCAAACAACGCTTAGGTTGTGGGTTATATTTCTGCTGGGACCATACATACTGAAAAAATATGCACTCACTGCAATGTAAGTCGCTTTGGATAAAAGCGGTAGCTAAATTGCATATATTATTATATATTAGTCTCATTTCCCAATATTTCTCGTGATTACGTAGTACCATTAGCCAATTTATCCATCTCCTCTGCCAAAGTCCTGATATCAGTCAGGGCATAGTAAACACCTACAGGAGCTACAACAGAGAGAAGAAAATGTTGAATACCTGTAGTGTGAGACAGTTTGAATATTACATCAGTCTTAAGTAAACGTCTAGTGTACTGTCCTCCTTCAAGTGTATCTAACCAAAATTAGACAGCCACAAACAGAAAATAAATTAGACAGCCCAAAAATTAGACAGACACGCAAACACAAAATAAATATAACATTGAGTACAACGCATTAAATGCAGAGCAGAATAATTATTGCTATTGACAATTGTCGTTGCTAGTATTGCGTCTTTCTTGTGCCATTTCCCTAGATTCACATGACCGTACCTGTTTTCAATTAGTGGCATTTTGGTTAATAAAATGGAGAGCACGCTCCGAAGTTAGCTCTGGCTTCAGTCTCCGTTATTAAAACCCAACACCTATCACAGAGTTAGAGTAGTAACATAGAGTAGGCCATTAGAACACAAATAAATAAGTGTTGTTCAATATGCTTCAGCTGGGTAGTTGAGACCTAGTGACTTTGGAGTCTGCTATTGATGTCTGTCAACATGAAATCTGTCATGAAATCTGCCCTATTTCACTCTATGAGAAATCCCATAGGAATGATTTTCGTCCTGTGGAGAGATAGAAATAGAAATGTAGTAAAGTGTCTTATTGGTCTATAATGGTCTGTAATGAGAGTTGGTGTCATTACAGATTCACACAAAACAAACTCAAGCAGTAGTCAGTCACCATTTCAAGTTATATTTAATAGACTAGGACAGTTCAGATTAAAATACATGTTCATCTGGGTTTAAAGATGAGAACATAAAACCTCTTCTGATAGAGAGGGACTTCAAAAATGTAATTGGATATAGGGCCATTGCAGATTTTGTCCACAGCCACTCCCATGGCAGTCATTAAAAAACAATTTAAAAAAACATTGGTAATTATGTGAAACACCAAATTTCCTGATTCATGGCTCATTCTGAGAATTGGAATCATATTCCAGCTATATACTAACTATGTATAACTTTGGTTTGTAGTCTCACTGAGGTCCAGCTCTCCACCAAGGGCACTGCAGAGGGACACAGCACGCCTCACCGCCCCCCTCTCACCTCCCACAGGGACCAGGTACAGGAGCTGCAGGAGGAGGGCTTTGCTGGAGCTGAGGGGAGACAGAGGAGGGAGCGTACATTGTACAATGAGAAATCCTCCTCCCTCCTCCTCATCAGAGATCAGTGTGTCTGTCCTTACCCCAGACGGACTGTGTCTAAGTGGGATGAGCTCTGTGCTGTGTCCCTCTGCTCCTATGCTGACAGGTCCACAAAGGAGGAGCAGGAAAAATCCAGCCTGTGCTGCAGAGCCCTGAGCTGCTCTGCTGCTGCCCCCTGCTGGATGTGTGAGGCAGTGCAGCAGTGGAGGAACCTCAGCAGCAGCCTCCTGTCAACACTGCAGCAAGGGATACAGGGTCAGCTGTACCTGGTGGAAGACCTCGTTGATGAAGATGATGTTGTCCCGCCAGCCGGACAGCGTGCTGCTGTTGGAGTGGCTCTTCTCTGGCTCGGCAGGCCCGTTGAGCTCCCCCTCCTCTCCAGTCCTTCTCCTTCCCCTGGAGAATTGCACAACTTTTTTTTATAGATTGGTGTTACAAATTCTTTAGCTGAGTAGTTTTACTGAGTTAATACCTATGTCTGATCTAAATTTCATGTGAATGGCTGCAATGGAAATATGTTGAATTAAACATTTGTTGATGTGTTGAATACTTATTTTCCCGCACTGTATATACACACTCACTGAGCACGTTATTAGGAACACTATACTATACTCGGTAGGGCCTCCCTTTGCTCTGAAAACAGCCTCAATTCTTTGTGGCATTGATTCCACAAGATGTTTATAACATTTCTTTGACTTTCTGGTCCATGATGACATGATTGCATCACGCGATTGCTGTAGATTTTTCAGGTGCACTTCCAAGCTGTGAATCTCCCGTTCTACCACATCCCAAAGGTGTTCTATTTGATTCAGATCTGGTGGCTGGGAAGGCCACTGAAGAACACAGAACTCATTGTTATGTTTCTGAAACCAGTTTGAGACGACTTTTGCTTTGCGACATGGTGCATTATCATGCTGGAAGTAGCCATTAGAAGATGGGTAAATTGTGGCCATGAAGGCATGCACATGGTCAGCAACAATACTCAAATAGGCTGTGGCATTCAAGCAATATGATTGATTGGTATTAACAGGCCCAAAGTGTGCCAAAAAAACATTCCCCACACCATTACACCACCTCCACCATGAGAATGTGTACAGGTGTTGCTAATAAAGTGTTTGTTGATTGTATATATAATATATATATATATATATATATATATATTTGTATTTATTATACTACAGCATGTATTATACTTCAGCACTTTCATATTTATTTGTCTCTGTGTGTGGTTTACGTATGTATGTATATATAGTGTGTGATTTTCTCGAATTGTAGGACATCAGCACTTATTACCGTCTACCTTTTTCTAAAATGTTTGTTAATATATCACAGCACTTACGCATGCCCACTTTATTATGGGGGTTTTACCTCCTTTTATGTATAATTGTCTTTTCACTATGCTTATTACTAATTTATTACATGTCCCCAGCATATATATATATATATATATATATATATATATATATATACCTGTTATTATCTATTTATATAGGCAGTGCTAACCCTAAGTAAGTGCATGTTTGAGACAACATCATCTGTGTGTGTGTGTGTGTGTGTGTGTGTGTGGTGTGTGGCGTGTGTTTGGTCCTCACCTATACATGCGTGCTGTCCATCTCCGTGGTGAGCAGCTGCTCTGGGTCTCCTCCACCTCGTCCTAGCTGCTCTTCTCCGTCTCCATTATGAAGGTGGGCTTCTCCTGCAGGATCAACTTCCTGTACACCTTGATCACCTTGCGGGTCGCTGATGCCTCGCAGGACGGCAACAGGAAGGCCTGCAGGGGGAAGATAGAGACATCAGGAGATTTACTAGAATATACGTTATGTATTATGATAATACATTAGAATTATAATTATTATATAATTATAATTATATAATATAATTCCAGGAGGTTGTTCCTCTCCTTCTCCTGACTGCACACACACATGATCTCTATTTTCATCCTGAGAATGAGTGTGTTGGAGTCAAATTTCTAAGAATGTGTCTTCGATGGAGTGATACAGTCCGTCCACTAGAGGACAGTCCAATAGAACTCATCTCATCTCATAGGGTCATTCAGATCAATACTGCATTCAAAAGCAAGTGGTGACCGTGAGGAAATCAAATGAGCATTAAACGTACGGTAATGCTAACATATTTCTGTCATATCATATCTTTCTACAGTGAAAATACGACATGTGAATTGTAGGTTTGTTTCATTTGTTTAATCTGGTAACTCTTCTAAAACGTCTAAAAACGTTACTCTTCATATTTTTAGACAACATTAAACGATAACAACTTGAGCCCATGGTACTTCTGCACATCTGTACCTGGTGGAAGAACTTGTTGACGAAGATGATGTTGTCCTGCCAGTCGGACAGCGTGCTGCTGTTGGAGTGGCTCTTCTCTGGCTCGGCGGGCCCGTTGGGCTTCCCCTCCTCCCCAGTCCTTCTCCTTCCCCTGGAGAATTGCACATAACTTAGTCAAGTCTCACCCTCCTCCTCCTCTCCCCTCACCTAGTCAAGTCTCACCCTCCTCCTCTCTCCTCACCTCGTCAAGTCTCACCCTCCTCCTCTCTCCTCACCTCGTCAAGTCTCACCCTCCTCCTCCTCCTCTCCCCTTACCCAGTCAAGTCTCACCCTCCTCCTCCTCCTCCTCCTCTCCCCTGCACTCAAGTCTCACCAACCAAGGAGGTCCTCTCCCCTCACCTCATCAAGTCTGGAGTTGGTTTCTTATTGGCGAGTCCCGTTCCATCCTAAATGGCCATCATGACAAAGATTATTTTAGATTTTAAAATGAGCAGTTGGCCTACATGTGTCCAGTAATGTGATCATGAAGGTGATTCAGTGTCATTGAGTTGGTCAATAATGGTCTTGAGAGTTGAGATTCACACAAAACAAACTCAAGTCGTAGTCAGTCACCATTTAAAGTGAAACATCTACGTTATATTTAATAGTCTAGGACAGTTCAGATTAAAATACATGTTCATCTGGGTTTAAAGATGAGAGCATAAAACCTCTTCTGATACAGAGGGACTTCAAAAATGTAACTGGATGTAGGGCCATCGCAGATTTTGTTGCCGTCATTTAAAAAAAGAAAAGAAAAAAGCATCGCAAATGATGGTTAAAACTGTTTGTAAAACACCACATTTCCTGACTCATGGCTCATTCTGAGAACTGGAATCATATACTTGAGGGCAGTCTAATGACAGTGGAAGTTTGTTTTTACTATACCTGAAAACTTTGTTTTGATTATGTCATTGATTTTATTATAACATGTGAAAAAGAGCTACTTTGAACACACATCCATCAAATGCAGCCCTTACATTACTAATTAGAGAGACAATCTACACAACACAACTCCATAGGCTCAAACACATGTGTTACAGCTTGATATGATATCACAATTGTGTAGATGTTCCATATGATGACATCATACATGGGTTGCCATAGGGATAAAGTATTGGGTATGTGAACTTCCCGGGCATCAGGTAGATGGAGAAAGACTCAGCATTGGTAAGTCCTCTGTACAACATTTTACAAACATTTCAGTCAAAAGGCCTTAATTGTTATAAAAATGTTGTCTTTGGTGTGAATTTCCATAAGTAATTAATGGTGAGCAACATGTATTTCTCTTGGTTTTGGGGTTAGGGTAATATGCATGAATTTGAAAACAAAACCAAAAAGACACTATTCACCCTCTCTATCCTACTAATTCAATCAAAATCAATCAACACGTCTAGGTTTGAGATAGCACTAAATCAGGACAAGTGGTATATTTTACGAGTGGTGTATTTCCTTGGTGTATATATCACTTGTACAAATTATGAGAACTGAAATCATCAACCTGTGAGGTGGTCTTATGGCAGTGGTAAATGGTTTCTACAGTACCCCAAACTACTTTTGGATTTAATTTGCTAATGTAATAAAAGAGCTTTTGCATAAATACTGCAATGTGAGTTCCACCAATCTTCAGCCCACAGGGTCGTTACACTATCCCCTCCGTTCGGGAGAGCGTGCCCTCACGCTTCACTATACGTGTCTCTCACGTGGACACGCCTCTCCGATGGCCTCACGGGCACCATCCCACTTCTGACACCAATGTAGCAAACGGCGGGGTAGAGTAGCTTGCCTTAAGCGGGTATCGAACTCGCAACCTTCCGCTTACAAACCGGCCGCGCTAGCCACAACACCAAGAGAGTTAACTCCCTTGGCAGAGCTGCTAACGGGCCTTACACAGGGTCGTTACAATACATTGGTAGTACAAAGAGAAAGCTGGAAAAGTGTTTGCTAACAGATAGTTGTAGATAGGGTGTGTATTTGTTTTGGGCTGACTTATGGTAAGATCTATCAATATGTGTTTGCCACTAAAATGTCAGCATTACTGAGGGCATTGGAGGTGGTTTTATTGAAGGCCGATGCAGGCCCAGCCTAGTGCATGGTTGTATACATGGCTATAGTAATTTAAATGTTCAGCGTGGAATGAACCTGCGTGCCACTGTTACATTTCATGATGTCACAGTGACATCATCAGAGGTGCCATGGTTATTATTGCTAGGAGATGCGAGATACAGTACAACAAATATGACAGAATATGTTGTAACACAGTGATATCACACAAGTGGTGACCATTTGACGCCGGCTACCATGGTAACCTACTGTAGGTAAAATTTTAAATGGCATTACACATATAGCACACTGCTTTTACACATGCAGTTCACTATAATACTGTAGGGAATAAGCTGTTATTGGAGATGTAAATTGTTACATTGAAAGTCATATTTTCATACCTAATATTAGAGAAAAGGTACTGGGCAAATGCATGGAATGTAGACCTACACATTTTCCATTCACATTCTGAGCTGATCATCAGTTCAATGGTGCTCGTAGAGTGAGTTGCAGGTCAAACTCTTTATTATTTAGCTACTTTATTGTAGTGGGTTGATGTAAATGTACTGCTTTTGACTATGTACTGTATTTTGGAGATGTAATGTACCGTTACTTTATGCAATGAAATAGGGGGATTATGCATAAAAGTGTTGTAATTTCTGAATGATAAACCAATATGTACATCAAATAAAAAATAAAAATCTCTACGTTTTTATTTCAAATCCAAACAGAAGAAAAAATGCTTCACTGTCCCATTACTTACGCACGGTACTGTATAACCTTCTGTGGAAAGGGTTCTACATGGAACCCAAAAGGTTTCTTCAAAGGGACAGTGGAAGAAGAACCCTTTTTGGTTCTAGGTAGCACTTTTTCAAAGAGTGCAGGATCTGTGATGGGTCTGTCTGTCTCTATCTACGGTATATTTGCTTGAATGCCACAGCCTATTTGAGTATTGTTGCTGACCATGTGCATCCCTTCATGGCCACAATTTACCCACCTTCTAATGGCTACTTCCAGCATGATAATGCACCATGTCACAAAGCAAAAGTCGTCTTAAACTGGTTTCATGAACATGACAATGAGTTCAGTGTTCTTCAGTGGCCTTCCTTGTCACCGGATCTGAATCCAATAGAACACCTTTGGGATGTGGCAAAACGGGAGATTCACATCTTGAAAGTGCACCTGAAAAATGTGCAGGAATTGCGTGATGCAATCATGTCATCATGGACCAGAATCTCAAAGGAATCAATGTCACGAAGAATTGAGGCTGTTTTGAGAGCAAAGGCAGGCTCTACCCAGTATTAGTATAGTGTTCCTAATAAAGTGTTAGATGAGTGTATATCTAACTATCTTTGTTTTTGCTGGTCTGTAGGATCTATGATGGCCGTCAGCCCGTCCTGTGTATCATGGACACAGCCATGATCAAAACCATCCTCATCAAGGAATGCTACTCCCTTTTCACTAACAGGAGGGTAATACGCTAAATTGAAGTTGTTGTATGGGGAAAAAAACATAAGGGCTTATTAAATAGATAATATCATTGTTATTATAGCATTATTAATATTCGGTTAATTTTGCAGTATATAATCATTGTTATTTTTCTAGAATTTCTATCTCAACGGGCCTCTGTATGACGCCGTGTTTATCGCTGAGGATGATACATGGAGACGGATCCGCAGTGTCCTGTCTCCCTCCTTCACCAGTGGGCGGATCAAAGAGGTACAGTCCCATCTCTCCTCTCCTTCTTTTATTCATTCCAACAACACAAATAAATGAATGACTAACAACTCTGACGTGTGTGTGTGTGTGTGTTTATGTGATTTGTACTATGTGTATAGTGTGTATTCATTGTTGTTTGTTGTTGTGTGAAGCAGCAACTTTAATTGTCCAAGACAAATTTCCATCCGGGACAATAAAGTATATTTAATCTTATCTTAGATAAGTTCAGTGGTCAGATGACAGAGTATAGAATAATAGTTCATCTTTGGAGTCACTTATTCCTTGACTATATACATAGTGTATCCTGTATGAATGTATATTCTCAGGCTATATAAACATTAAAATAATTCCTGTTTCAAACATGATATTAACCCATGTTTTGCACATATTAATCCATGTATCAATCATCATATTTTTCCATGTATCCTTCCCAACTCAGATGTTCGGGATCATGAAGCAGCACTCTGGTAATTTGGTCAGCAATCTGAAGAAGACGGCCGATAACGAAGAGCCCATTGAACTAAAAGAGTGAGGATTTCTCTCCGAGAAGATAAGGTGAATTTGTAATTTCAGTGAACTCCCCCTTTAATTTTGTGGTTGTGGTTCTGGTGGTCAAAGATTGTGTGGTTGTGTTCCAGGTTCTTTGGACCATACAGTATGGATAAGGTCGTCAGCACTTCATTCAGTGTCGACATCGACTCCCTCCACAACCCCTCTGACCCCTTTGTGACCAACATCAAGAAAATGCTCAAGTTTGACATCTTCAGCCCACTGTTCCTCACAGTCGGTACAACTGCCCCCATATAGCTTTCAGTCTAAATCATTTTGTGCTCAATAAATGAAGCTATCGAATTCATTGATTAGACTGACATACACTGTGGAAACACTCTATGAGACCACCAGTAGCTCTCTGTCCTTCCTGGCCTACAATCTGGCAACCAGCCCTCACATCATGACCAAGCTGCAGGAGGAGATAGACACTGTGTTTCCCAACAAGGTAACCCCTCTGCAGACTCCTATATAGTACTATTCATGTGGAACAGGAAATATGATAGTGACAGTATTTTAGAGGGTACTGATGAGTGTGTAACCCCTGTGCACTGCAGACTCCTACAGTATCTATTACTATTGCTTTGGAACAGATGGTTAGATAGGTGACAGTATTTTGCAGTATGCTAATGTGTCTGTAGCATCCCTGTGCAGACTTCTGCCCAGTGCTATTCATTTGAAACAGGAAGTAGATAGGTGTTGTTGGAATCTTCAGAATAGTTAAAAGGCCAGTACCTGAGGACCTGAGGGATCTACAGGGTATATACTTTAAAAGCATGTCTGACATGCAGTGGTGTGCGTGACCATAGAGTGATTTCTAAACTAATACAATTATCTTAAAATAAATTATAAAACTAACAGGTTATCAGTGCAGAGACTTGTATGATATGTGCTCTCCATCTGACTCGTGCTGCTGCATTTTGTATCATTTGCCAAGAGCTTTCTTTGGTCGACCAGACAGGAGAGTGTTACAGTAATCAAGGCTGCTAGTAATACAAGCATGCATTCGTCTCTCAGTGTCAGCCTGGGAGAGGAAAGGTTGCACCTTTACAGCTGTGTTCTGTAAAGGTCCATGTAATATTCAACCTTTTTAAAAGCTTCCTAAAGGTTGTAATGACTATCTTTAATCGGTAGCGATCAGGGAACGAGATCCCTTGAAATAAATATTTCATTTACAAACGCTGTTTTGGTTCGGAAAACACGCTTTTTAAAATGCAGTGTCCTACCTGGACACTCGGTTTGCATATAAACATGTTGTTACTGCCAGGGGTGTTCTAGGGGAGTGGACTCACCTTTCTGTCTCTGAGGGCTGCCTCTTCCAATCGTGTGCGCATGCAGAAACACAACAGCTAATGTCCAACACTGCAAGTTCATTTCGGGGGGTTATATTATTATAAGGGAGGATGTTGTCGTTTGGACAACTTCAGACAGAATTTCTCCACGATGGCAGATTTCCGACAAACTTACTTACTCTTCTTTAAGTGATACAAATATGTTTTAGTCACATTCTTGATATGGGTTTCAAAATTAAGATCTGAGTCAATGGTGACACCTCTGTTTTTTGCCTGGTGCTTAGTGTTACTGTAAGTAGAAGTGTCTTTAAGTATGCAGACAGTTTCTCTCTTTCGGTTTTTGCTCCAATGACTAGTTCTGTGACATCCATATGTCCGCAATGCATTTCACCAGGAAATCAATCAAACTGTTTGACTGGTGCTACAGAGTCGATAGTTGCCCTTAGTTTGGTGTTGAAGCTGGTTACTAAATCATTATCACAGGAGGAAGCTGTTGATGGTGTACTATTCATATTCATCATCATGAATCTCATCTGCTCAGCGACATGGCTAGATAAAGAGGATGCAACAGGAGTAAGACCCTTTGTAATCACTAGGTCCAGGGTGTGGCAGTGGTTATGGGTGAGCCCAGTAACTCACTGAATAAAGTCCGTAGAATTCAAGAAATTCATCAAATCCATGGCTGTCGAGTCAGTCTCATTGTCCACATGTAGGTTAAAATCACCAATGATAATAATCTTAGCATAATTTGAATGAAAGGTAGATGGGCCTTGGATGAAACCGTGATCTTTACATTTCTCATCCTTGTCATCAGGTGTCTTTATCACTCATTACTGTGCAACAGGAGGCTGATGGAGGTAGAAATGGGAGGACAGCTCATTGTAATTAGAGCTTGACAGATATATCTGATATTGGCCTTAAAGAAATATCTGAAGAGTTATTCACCATGTTATATATAATATAGAGGAAACTGGACAGCACTTATTATGGATCATTTAACACAATTACACATGACACAACTGTGTTAACAGAGACACAATACGTCCTGCTCCTGTACATGTTTGTATATACTGTACATTTTCCCCTATGTCTGCTAAGGGCTTCACTGCTTTTTCCACTGTTTATGTGGCACATAGGATATTTATATGTAATTGGCCACTTACGTAAATGGGCGATTCTTAGACTACGGGCACTTTCATGTCCTTTGATCATATTTTATAAAAAAAAAAAAAAAAAAAAAAGGGAATATTCACACTTTCATAGTTATCTTTACAATGAAAGTACTTTAGGAACTTTTTACCGGTAGTCTATGATGATTTTTTCACCTTTTTCAACATCGTTATAGATGCAAATATTGCTGTTTTGTGCCTGTCCCACACCCAGACTTCTGATCTTCAATAATGAAAATGAAGTGTAAAAAAATGATTTATCTATTTTTTTTAAATGTGACTGAATAAAGTATCAGTAAAATAATCAACACATAATTGGGGTATTTAAGGTCAAACAACTATTTATGTGATTTTATATACAAAATGTAGTTGTCCCACAGTATTGCCATCATTTCCACCACAACACTGTAATGTCCCTTTAAAAGGTTTGTGTGAAAGATGGTTTGGGTAGTTTCTATGGAGATGAACAGTTACATCACAGCACATGTCTGATATGGAGGATATTTTGGATTTCTTCACCAACTTTTGAAGAAAACTCAAGGTAAATATTGCTTGAAATGAAAATATTTTTATTGTATGTCATTTCCAAACATGACGTAACATCAATTGAGTTTGTAAATAAATCGATTTTTTAACGTACATAGATGTATTTTGCATGCATGAAATGCTAGGTACCAATTCATAGCTAATCTGTGATGCTAGCTTGGATTTTTTTACAAAATACTGTAAGATTGTCATTTCCACCTCCGTCATTTCCAACACATTATCTTCTTGGGTGGAAATGACAAAGGTGAGGTTGAAATTACATTTATGCTTACAAGGTGCAATTCATAGATTGTGAGGCTACATATGTGTAATTTATTTATTAAAATGTACAATGTTAATGTTTTATTCAAATGCATATTTGTTGAAATGCATTTTCATCTATTTTTAAGATGCCACGGACCTCTACTGCAGAAAGGTCTCAGGCCTATAGGGACAGAATAAAAGAGGACCCTGTCAAATATGAAGAGCGACTGAAAAGAGACAGGGAGAGATACCTGAGGAAAAAAGAAAGAGGGGTTGACCCAGAAATGACCCAGTCATTTCCACCACCTCATACCTTTTTTTAAAAATAGTTACAAAATTCTAATCACTCATTAAAAACTTCTGCATAGTTTATGGGATAATGTTCCACTTAATGTAATAACACAAGTAGTTATTTCCTGAAATGTATCTAAACAATCCAATATTATATTTCAGGTTGTGGTTGATGTAAGCTTTGTGTTTGGTCCTCATCTCAATTAATTTACCTAATCCACAAATGTATGGTAATTGCAATATAGGTATAAACTGGTAAAACTATGTGTGAAAGTGGTCTTACACTGTTGAGAAATTATGTATATCATACTTTTTTTAAATAATAATCAAATGTTTACATATGATGGAAATTACATTTGTTCAATGCGGGTCGGACAATATGTAAAAAAAACATCAATTTGTCTTGTAATGTTAGTGCGTTCTCTTATGGATCATGAAACTAGACTACTTATATTAACCTATTAGACTGTGACAATTTAGATTTGAACATTTTTTTTCCCCTCAAGTTCACAAGGCCAAAAGTGCCTGTAGTTGAAGAATCGCCCAAATGTGTTATTTTATATGTATGCACTTTATCTTGCATGTTTACAGACTCCCCCCATTCAATTTCACGCATTTCTATTTGGAGTATAAAAGGCACTAGATCACCTGCGGGTATATAAGCTGTGGCTTGCGCTGTGTTCTTCAGTTGGCAGTTAATACCTGAACCAGTAAAGACTGAGGACCAGACGACTCACTAGTGTGTTTTCCATTTATTCTTAAGCATAAGCATTAATACAGTTTGTCATTAATGTAGGCTTTCTATTTAGTGTACCGTTAGGCATAGTAGCATATGAAGTTTGTAGTCTGTTAGCGGTAATTGCGCTAGCTTGGTATCCTAAACGAGGACGAGTTAGCACTAGCTTGCCGTTTACGATGAGTGGTTGTTGTCAAATGACACCTGACAAAACATGTCGAAGGGAGTCTGGTGTAACGTTTGCCTGACTCCACTGATACAGATGTATGTGTAGGATTTAATGTTAGAGTGTTTTGTAGTTTACATTTTCTTTGTTTTTCTTCGTTTTCTCCTAACGGTTAAGAGAAGGTAGACGGTTAGAGCCAGAGCCCGAACCGCTGATGAACAGCGCTGTAGTTTACCGTTGCCAAGGCAACCAGGCAGCTCACAGGTTGTACCATATTTCTAAATCATTATTTTGATATAATACTGAAATGTATATATACATACTGAAATTATATTGTTATTGTTTTACATTGTAATTTGTATTGTTCCAACTAAGTTCATTGGCAGTTAATACCTGAACCACGAGTATGTTTTCCATTTATCCCCCCCCCCCTATACTAAGACTAACCCCAACCCCACCCAGAGACCTCTTCATCCCCGCTACCCCCCTTGTACAAGTTCTCTCCTGCTAATACAAATAAAATGAAATAGCCGACTGCCTATGGCCCCTGGTGTGAGCATTGATTACTTTGTCTTATGATGACTGTTGGATAGATGATTCAATTACTTAAACAAATGTATTGTTGTAAGTCGCTTTGGATAAAGGCGTCTGCTAAATGCCATGAATGTAAATGTAAATTACAATGGAGGGCCATGTCCAGAAACGACCCCGAGCCCCTACCACTGATCTATATACCTATATCTATGTCTGTGTTTTGTCTATTAATTAATAATATGATGATGATTAATCCCAACGACGTATATTTTCCAAGAAACAACATGAGCATATCTGTAATCAAATAAATATCTCCTGCGTCATAATGCTGTTGTCTTGATGACGCTGCTAGCAATGACGTAAATTTATGTAAAAGTCACTTTGGTCACTTGAACCTCCAGTTGTTGTCAAATAGCCTTTGCTGATTGTCATTTGTAATGTGGTACGCTCATTAGTGGAAATAGATTCAATTACATTTCAACACAATGGAGAAAAACTGGTGGGACCCGCCGCAGGTAAGTTTGCCTTGCTCTATTTTAGTTTAAATAAACGGGAATACTTTACATTAAATTGCCCCAATACTTGGGCCAAATGTCCAAGGACGTAGGATGTATCTTTCGAGAGGGGGTGCTGCCTAAATGTTGTGTAAAGGGCTGTGCCATGGCTGCTGGTGGGCCGGTCGATCTGTGGGCTGCGGGGCCGGTGAGCGACACGATGTGTGGGCTTCGCGCAGATCCCCCCTACCTTAATCGAATAAGCACTAGGCCGACAAGCTCCTGTATATTTTCAGCCTACCTCAAGTCCGTGAACTGCCTTCAAGTAAACGCAAAGCTGTAAGAAGCAGGGCTGAAAATTAATCAAATTTAATCAAATCAAGCTCTATCATCCGTGGTGACAACATGTTACTGTACACTTGTTTGTATTCGTATGTTATCGTCCAGTCAAAGTAGCCTACAATTCAAAGCAACATTTCCCCCACAATCAGGACCTAGACCTACTGCAAAGAAATACCCTTAATTGGCTACTCTTTGTTGTTAGATCTCTGGGAAGTAATTCATCCGACTCGGCAGACAGTTTGATCCCAACATCAAGTCAAATCGCGGTAATTTCGGTGAGCGCTTAATTCCAAAAACAGCTGTTTGTCAGTGAAAGAGCAGCGTAACAGCCTAAAAAGTGAAACGGGACGAGCTCAATCGTTGTTACAGAGAGAAATGTGGCTGCAAAATCAACCATTTTAAAGATCAACATTAAAACGAGACAGCTTTATAAATAACCTATAGAGGATGGACTATCGAAGAAAGATGATTGACAGAACAATATCAAAATGGTTAATTTGATGTTTTCAGGTAGGCCCTATCTAAAATATAACCAAACATAGTTGGCACTAATAGGTCTTAATCGACAGGACCTTTCCTTAAGTAAGTCGTAAGTTGACTTTGCAAAGGGCCTACAATTACTTACTGTACAGGCCTACATGATTTGCAATATAAATTGTGTCGGATATGTTGAATAAAAGGTAGATGTAGGCCTTTTTTAAAGGCAAAACTAGAGAGCCCCTTTTGGGAAATTGGGAACGCAACAGCCTATTCTTGAGAACATTGTGAGGTACCGCAATCTCTTTGCGAGGGAAGCCTGTTATCTAACGCAATCATATTTCTTGACGTTTCCCTGTCATTGTGTCTGTCATCTCCATCAGGAAGTTTCAAAGCCCTATGCTACTGTATTTGATAACTACCCACTCACCCCATTCAGGATGGCTAAACATAGACAATATGTAAAGATCACTGGAGACAACTGAATGGTTTTATACTCAGAAAAGACAAATACATTCATAGAGACATTCTCGAGACTGCACCTGTAGTGTGTTCACTGTATGTCCACAGGAGTGTAAAGAGGATCAGGCTGCCCTGATGATGGAGGCAGCAGGACCGGCAGCTTTCGCAGCCTACACCCCACTCCCACAGAGGACATCAAGACGGGCCAGGCACACGAGAGAGAGGGCCAGAGTGGCTAAAGAAAGAAAGGAAGAGAAGGAGGGTTGGAGGAGGGAGATGGAGGAGAGAGCGGAAGAGGTGGAGGGAGCCCAAAACCTTCTGCATAAGGTGAAGGAGCACACCGATGCAGAGAAGGAGAGGCTGAAGGAGGAGAGAGAGAGGGTGGACAAGGACAGAGAAATGGTGGACAAGGACAGAGAAATGGTGGAGAGGAAGAGGAAGATAGTCAACCATCTTAAAGATAATATGGAGAGGAAGAGGAAAGTGTTGGATAGAGACACTGAGAAAGTGAATGAATGCAATGCAATACTCAGTCGCATTCAAAAGACGCAGGAAAATAACAAAAAGGATTTGGAGGAGAGGATTGTCCAGTTGGAAATAAAGGCGAAAGAGGTGGAGGAGGTGGAGAAAGTGACAAAGGAGATGGAGGAGACTTTCCAGAGGGAGATGGAAAAAACAAGAAATGAGATGAAGAGGAGAGAGAAGGAGGTGGAGGAGAGAGAGAGGGTGGTGCAGGAGAGAGAGAAGGAGGTAAAGAAGAGCGAAGAGAGATTAAAGATGAGTGAGAAGGAGACCGAAACAATGGAGGTGATGAAGAGAAGGGTAGAAGAGGTTGACAGAGAGATGGAGAGAATCCTAGAGGAGAAAGAAATGGAGGTGAAACAAGTGAAAGAGAGGATGGAGGTGATGAAATGGGCAGAGGAGGAGAGAGAAAAAGACAGGAATGAGAAGAAGAAAGAAAAGGATATTGAATGGATGAGAAAGGAGTTGGAGGTGATGAAGAGAGTAGAGGAGGTGGAGAGAGAGAAGGAGAAAATCCTGGAGGAGAAAGAATGCGACGTTAAACGTGTGAGAGAAGAGATGGATGTGATGATAAAGAATATGGTGGAAAGGAGGGAGAGGGAAGTGAAAGAGGAGATGAGGATGAAGACAGAGATGGAGAGAGAGAGGGAGAAGATTGAAAAGGAGAAAGAAAAGGTTATTGAATGGATGAGAAAGGAGATGGAGGCGGGTATGAAGAGAGAAGAAGAGATGGAGAGAGAGATGGAGAGAATCCTGGAGGAGAAAGAAAGGGAGGTGAAACAAGTGAAAGAGAGGATGGAGGTGATGAAATGGGCAGAGGAGGAGAGAGAGAGAAACAGGAGTGAGAAGGAGAAAGAAAAGGATTTTGAATGGATGAGAAAGGAGTTGGAGGCGATGAAGAGAGTCGAAGAGATGGAGAGAATCCTGGAGGAGAAAGAATGTGACGTTAAACACGTGAGAGAAGAGATGGATGTGATAAAGAATATGTTGGAAAGGAGGGAGAGTGAAGTGGAAGAGGAGATGAGAAAGATTACAGAAGATGTCGTGAAGTGGATGAAGACAGAGATGGAGAGGGAGAAGGAGAAGATTGAGAAGGAGAAAGAAAACGATATTGAATGGATGAGAAAGGAGATGGAGGCGGGTATGAAGACAGTAGAAGAGATGGAGAGAATCCTGGAGGAGAAAGAAATGGAGGTGAAACAAGTGAAAGAGAGGATGGAGGTGATGAAATGGGCAGAGGAGGAGAGAGAGAGAAACAGGAGTGAGAAGGAG
This sequence comes from Argentina silus, assembly GCF_951799395.1. NCBI lineage: Eukaryota > Metazoa > Chordata > Actinopteri > Argentiniformes > Argentinidae > Argentina > Argentina silus. The sequence goes on from NC_139654.1 coordinate 47,638,393, forward strand.
AAAGAAAAGGATTTTGAATGGATGAGAAAGGAGTTGGAGGCGATGAAGAGAGTAGAGGAGGCCGAGAAAGAGATGGAGAGAATCCTGGAGGAGAAAGAAATGGAGGTGAAACAAGTGAAAGAGAGGATGGAGGTGATGAAATGGGCAGAGGAGGAGAGACAGAGAAACAGGAATGAACAGGAGAAAGAAAAGGATATTGAATGGGTGAAAAAGGAGTTGGAGGCAATGAAGAGAGTAGAAGTGGTCGAGAAAGAGATGGAGAAAATCCTGAAGGAGAAAGAAGATGACGTTAAACGCATGAGAGAAGAGATGGATGGGATGATAAATAATATGGTGGAAAGGAGGGAGAGGGAAGTGAAAGAGTTGACGACAAAGATTACAGAAGATGTCGTGAAGAGGATGAAGACAGAAATGGAGAGAGAGAAGGAGAAGACTGAAAAGAAAAGAGTAATGGCGGCGAACCTGGAGTTTGCCAGAGAGAGCATGGAGAGGGCTTTCCATAAAGGGAAACAAAATACAGGTATGCCCTCCATTATCTGCTTACAGTGCATTCAAAGGATGATCCTTTTGGCTTCTCAAATCACCTCAAAATAATTTAGATTTTATCTATACAAATGATAAGACAATTTTTCTCTTTCAGATATTTCAACACAGAGACAATTCTGGAAATCCACAACTATCTCGAACTTACTACCACAATAACTACCCTGCATACTACCACTATAACTACACTTGCCGTTTCAATTCTCTTTCATTAAAGTCATATTCAAAGGCAAACTGTGTGTCATGTTTGAAATGCTGTATTTTACAAGTTGCATAGCTGTAAACTATGTTGAGTGATGATGAGTTTAGGAAGAAAAGGTATGTAAAAAATGAATACTCCTGCACACACGATTGTTACCTCTGCTTATTTATTGTGTCGACGTTTTGGTTTATGACCTTTATCAAAACATTTTTATCTGTGAGGTCTGTATTCCTAACACCACAAAAAGACAAAGTGGTGGTGTTTGTGTTTTTTACATTTACAAGTTGAGGAAGAAAAAACATGGCACATGTATGCACATGGGTTAGATTAGAAACAATCTGGGTAAACCTTAATTTGAAGAGGTATGCATGAGGTCTGTTATGTTTTTCTCTATATGCCATAATATTGATTACAATGATCAACATATTTGTACCCTGAAAAGAACCCAAACTGAACAAGTTCCCCATTATAAGTACCTGGGCATTTACATAGATGATACACTTTTAAAATACATGTTGAAAAAGTGATCAAGAGTTTGTGAGTTAGACTTGTACTTGTTTTGTAAAGAAATGTCTTGCTTCACCTTTGATAATAGGAGGAAGATTGTCTTGGCAACGCTCCTCCCTGTCCGTGTGTGGGGGGACATGCAGCGTTCGGCCTGTAGAGGGAGCTACAGGACCGTGGCCGGGGTTGTGTCGGCGAGACTTTTGTTGCACACCTGCTGCGAATTAAGTCTCGCCGGCGAATGTTTAAGATGGGTGTGCTTCTGCCATTTCAGGAGGCGAGGTGGGCTGGGAACGACAGGAGTGGCTTCCGAGACAGACGACTGAAAAGTCGCAGGAACTTTGAGACGGGCTGAAAAGCCGCTAGAACTTTGAGACGGGCTGAAAAGCCGATAAAGTGAATGTTTATGATAATAAACGGGACAAAATCCCTCACTACGATACTGCGTCTGCCTCTGTGTACAACGGACTTCGTTACATTGGCGCCCAACCTGGGACACAGAGGGAAGGCAGAATGGAGGCGTTAGCAGCGGCAATGTCGAGGATAGCGCTTGTCCTCGAGCAGCAGACGGCCCTGCAGCAGACCCAGCAGACGACGCTGGAGGAACTAACGGCGGCGAGGATCACCGACAGTGCCCTCCTTCAGGACTTCACCAGGGTCGGCGGGCCGGCGCCGGGGACCGGAGCGGCACCAGGTCCCCCCAAGGTCCAGTACCACCGCCCCAGGACCTCCAGACCGCCGTCGGACAGGCCGAGGACCATCTCTCCCTCCCACCGCGGGGGCCACAACGACCAACCCCGGCCCCGCGGCAAGGGGGAGGGGGCCAACGCCCAGGAGGAGCCGGGGGAGCAGAAGGAGAGAGGCCGGCGCCCGCCCCGAGGACGAGATGGCAGGGGCGCACCCATCCGGAACCGACCCCGGCCCCACAGGGAGCACCTCGAGCGACAGGGGGGGTGTGTTGGCGGTGCGGACGGCCGGGCCACGTGCAGGCCGAGTGTCGGGCGATGGACGTGGGACGGGTCGTCCGCATCGGCGACATACCGGGCCCTCCCCCCGGACCAGGAGCGGCGTATCGTATTCCGGTAAGGATACAACATGATACGCACCAGGCATTCCTGGATTCGGGCTGCATGCAGTCCATGATCCAGGAGCGCCTGGTTCGGCCGGGGGCATTGTTGAAGGCATCGAGGGTGCGGGTGAGGTGTGTGCATGGGGACATTCACGAATATCCTGTGGTCGCGATCGAGATTCATTTTGAAGGGAAAAAGCATAGAGTACAGGCGGCGGTTAGCCCACGCCTCACGCATCCCCTGATTCTAGGTGTGGATTGGGAGGGGTTTCCTCAAGCGGTAAAGAGGGCTACCGGGATGCGTGCACGACAGCTAGGGAGGTGTGTGGCGTGTAATGTGCTCTGTGCCGAGGCGGCGCCTCGCGACACTGCCGGGGAGCCGGAGCCGGCGGGGGCGCCTCACCCCGAGACTTCCTCGCCGAACTATCCGCTGCTAGGCGACTTCCCCCTCGAGCAGTCTCGTGACGAGACCCTCAGATCAGCCTTTGACCAAGTGATAGCAATTGATGGTACGTTGATACGGCCAGACACAGTGCGCGCCCACCCCTATTTTGCGATTATCAGCGACAGGTTATATCGAGTAAGTCGTGACTCACATAGTCAGGAGGAAGTAACCCAGTTGCTGGTTCCCCGCAGCCGCCGCGAAATGGTCTTCCAGGCGGCTCATTTCAACCCCATGGCGGGCCATCTAGGGTATGACAAAACACTGCACCGTATAATGGCTCGATTTTATTGGCCGGGGATTCGGGCAGAGGTGCGTAGGTGGTGCGCTTCCTGTCGGGAATGTCAGTTAGTAAATCCCCCGGCCATTCCCCGGGCCCCCTTGCGGCCCTTACCATTGGTCGAGAACCCGTTCGACCGCATTGCGATGGATATTATCGGGCCATTTGAACGGAGCACACAGGGTTATCGATTTTTGTTGGTCTTGATAGATTACGCCACCCGATACCCCGAGGCAATACCTCTGTGCAATATCTCTGCCAAGAGTGTAGCGCAAGCATTGTTTCAAGTCATCTCCCGCGTGGGAATCCCGAAAGAGATTCTCACCGATCAGGGCACTAATTTTATGTCACGCACCCTCAAGGAACTGTATGGCTTGTTGAACATCAAGGCGATTCGAACCAGTGTTTACCACCCGGCCACTGACGGCCTTTGTGAGCGGTTCAATCGGACCTTGAAGTCAATGATCCGGAAGTTTGTCCACGAGGATAGTCGGAATTGGCATAAATGGCTAGATCCCCTGTTGTTTGCGGTGCGGGAAGTTCCCCAAGCTTCCACCGGGTTTTCCCCGTTTGAATTACTCTACGGGCGTAAGCCCCGGGGTGTCCTAGACCTGTTTAAAGAAAATTGGGAGGAAGGGTCTAGCGACAGTAAGAGTGAGATCCAGTACGTCCTCGACTTGCGCACAAAGCTCCACGCCCTAGGGGCTATCTCACGTGAGCATTTGCTGCAAGCCCAGGAGCGTCAGAAACGCCTGTATGACAGGGGGTCTACCCTACGAGAGTTTACACCGGGAGACAAGGTGCTCGTACTGTTACCCACCTCCAGCACGAAATTACTCGCGAAGTGGCAAGGACCGTTTGTGGTCACACGTCGCATGGGGGACGTGGATTATGAGGTTGTACGCTCGGACCGGGGGGATAGCTTGCAGGTGTATCACGTCAATCTCCTAAAAAAATGGAACGACGTGGTCACGGTTGCTCTGGCTACGGTAATTCCGGAGAGAGAGGAGTTCGGTCCGGAAGTCCCAAAATCGAAAGTTAGCACTCCGGTCGATATTGATAACCATCTCTCTGCTAGCCAGGCCGCGGACGTTGCAGATTTGCAGCTTAAGTTCGCTGACGTGTTCTCTCCCCTGCCCGGTCGGACTACGCTCATCGACCACCATATAGAAACGCAGCCGGGTTTAACGGTGCGCACGCGTCCCTATAGGTTGCCGGTGCACAAACGAAACGTTGTGTGCACGGAGTTGGAAGCCATGCTGGAGCTGGGTGTGGTCGAGGAGTCCCGCAGTGATTGGTGTAGCCCCATCGTGCTTGTCAACAAGCCAGATGGGACTATACGGTTCTGTGTGGATTATAGACGGGTTAATGCGGTCTCCAAGTTCGATGCCTATCCGATGCCCCGGGTCGACGAGCTCTTGGACCGGCTTGGTACGGCCAGGTACTTCACGACATTGGATTGCACGAAGGGATACTGGCAGATTCCACTCTCGCCGGTGTCCCGGGAGAAAACGGCATTCTCCACTCCGCTCGGGTTATTCCAGTTCACCGTGCTCCCTTTCGGGTTGTTCGGAGCCCCAGCCACTTTTCAGCGCCTCATGGACCGTATTCTGCGGCCGCACGCCGCCTATGCTGCGGCCTACCTAGATGACATTGTCATTCACAGTGACACCTGGCCGCAGCATGTGCGGAGTGTGGCTGCTGTTCTGCGGTCCCTGAGGCAGGCGGGGCTGACGGCCAACCCGAAAAAGTGCGTGATCGGGCGGAGGGAGATCCGGTATCTGGGGTACCACTTGGGATGGGGGGAGGTGCGGCCGCAGATTGAAAAGACTGCGGCCATCGCCGCCTCTCCCCGGCCCAAGACAAAGAAGGAGGTGAGGGCCTTCCTGGGGCTGGCGGGATATTACCGCCAGTTCGTACCAGGGTTTTCGGAGCTGGCCAGTCCCTTGACGGACCTCACCCGGAAGGGTGCCCCGGATCCGGTCCAATGGTCGGGCCAGTGCCAGGGGTCGTTCGAAGCCCTTAAGGGGGCTCTTTTTGGAGAAACGGTCCTGTATGCGCCTGATTTTAACCTCCCTTTCTCCCTACAGACGGACGCGTCGGATAGAGGGCTGGGAGCAGTACTGACCCAGCGCGTGGAGGGGGCCGACCGGCCGGTGCTGTACCTGAGCCGCAAGCTGTCGGAGAGGGAGGGCCGGTACAGCACCGTGGAGAAGGAGTGCCTGGCCATCAAGTGGGCGGTCGGCACCCTCCGCTACTACCTGCTGGGTCGCGCCTTCACCCTCTACTCCGACCATGCCCCCCTCCAGTGGCTCCACCGCATGAAGGATGTGAACGCGAGGATCACCCGGTGGTACCTCGCGTTGCAGCCCTTCAACTTTTCCGTCGTGCACAGACCGGGTGCACAGATGGTCGTGGCAGACTTCCTCTCCCGGGCAGGGGGGGGGGAGTAGGTCGTCGGCCGTCGGTTCCCCGGCCTGTGTCGGGCGGTGGGGGTATGTGGGGGGACATGCAGCGTTCGGCCTGTAGATGGAGCTACAGGACCGTGGCCGGGGTTGTGTCGGCGAGACTTTTGTTGCACACCTGCTGCGAATTAAGTCTCGCCGGCGAATGTTTAAGATGGGTGTGCTTCTGCCATTTCAGGAGGCGAGGTGGGCTGGGAACGACAGGAGTGGCTTCCGAGACAGACGACTGAAAAGTCGCAGGAACTTTGAGACGGGCTGAAAAGCCGCTAGAAATTTGAGACGGGCTGAAAAGCCGATAAAGTGAATGTTTATGATAATAAACGGGACAAAATCCCTCACTACGATACTGCGTCTGCCTCTGTGTACAACGGACTTCGTTACACCGTGATTATGGTGACACAATTTAAAATCACACGACAGCCTCAATTCTTAAACCACTAGACCCGATTTATCACTCTGCTCTGCAGTTCATTTGTAGGCATGTTTTCTGTACCCACCATTGTCTTTTGTATCAGTCTGTGGGTTGGGATTCTTTGACGTTGAGAAGGGCTTATCATTGGATTTCATCTGTATATGAAGCAGTTCTTTTAAAACTCCCATTTTACCTCACATCATTGCTTTTATGGCGACTTAGTGGCGATCAAACTTGCAGCTTGTTACTATTTAATGTGCTACAAGTGATTACAGAATTGAGAAGAACTTTTTAGCTGCTGTGCTCCTCAGATATGGAATGATCTTCAGGCTAGACTGAGGTTGGAGCACTTGGTCCCTTACACTTGTACCATCATCTGCTTTTTAGTGGACAATATATGCAATAAATACCTTTTTTACACAAACATCTTGAATCAGAATGGGTCAGCCCTAGCCTCTTACACAAACAGGGTCACAGTCAATGGGTACAAAACTGGAGCAAACGTGTGTATACCAAGATACTGTACCTCGACTCCTTTCCATTCCAAAAGAAATGTGTCCCTTTCCCTTCACTCAAATGTTGTGGATGACATGTACATAAAGCTACACACTGGTGCAGGTGTGATGTTATGAGAGCTTTAGCATTTAGCATTTCCTGTGTCCAGGCGTTCTATTCACTTCTAATAGGACAAATGAAGGTACACTTGCCTCATAAGGCTCATTCTTGTTTCATTTGTCCTATTAGCTCCTACTGACCTCACTTTACACAGACACAGAGGAGGAGAGACTCAGACTCATTAGAAGTTTATTACTGGATCAGTTTACAAAACAAAACAAAACTGCATGGAGCGTACAGTACAGCAGAGCTTGGAGTACCAGACATGAACACACACCTCACATGCACACACACATCGGAGCTGTCACAGTGGTATACCTTGGATCACACACAGACACACACACACACACACACACACACACACACACACACACACACACACACACACTCACTCTCTCTCAGGGCTGCATGCGGATAGCTCCATCCAGTTTGATGACCTCTCCATTGATCATGGGGTTCTCAGCCAGTGATGTCACCAGGTGGGCAAACTCTGCAGGGTCTCCCAGGCGCGAGGGGAAAAGCACTTGGCGGGCCAGGAATGAACGCACCTTCTCAGGTTAACCCGCCAGGAGAGGAGTGGAGAACAGACCTAAGGAGAGGGAGAGAGAGGTTGTCTGATATGGAGAGGAAGGGGGGGGGGGGGAGGAGTGTGTGAAAGAGTGCGTATGTATGTGTGTGTGTTTACTGACTGGGTGCGATGGTGACCACACGGATGTCCATGGGTGCCAGGTCTCGGGCGATGGGTAGAGTCATCCCAACAATACCCCCCTTAGAGGCTGAATACGCAGCCTGACCCACCTACATAGAGAGAGAGTGAGAGTGGAGGAAGGGGCTGTTGAGACAGTGTTTGTGTGTGTGTGTGTGTGTGTGTGTGTGTGTGTGTGTGTGTATGTGTGTGTGTGTGTGTGTGTGTGTGTGTGTGTGTGTTTGTGTGTGTGTGTGTGTGTGTGCGTGCGTGCATGGTGCAATGGAGGTCTTGGCGATCTGTTGGTTCTTGTGTGTGATTGGCTGACGGTACTGCAGCATGTTGACCTCTTCCTCACTGCAGGGTCTACTACAGTTGGAGCAGTCAGAGAGCACAGCCTGGGCCCCTGCAACCAAACATACACCCTGAAATATGGTTTGGACAAAGGATCCCAATGTCAAGATAATATTGCTGTAGGGAGGCTAGTCTATGACACAATACCATGTGGAAATGTCAATGATTTTCTAAAGATGAGTGGATAGTGGATAGTGGATAGTGGATAGTGCCTGGTGAGGTCGCAGACTTCAGGCAGATTGTTGACCTAATACGAAACATTAGTATTTTATTTGGACATTATATGATACTTTTGAAGCCCTGAAATAGTGGGAGTATGTTTACAAATGTTTTTTTAAAAACCCATTGAATTAAAGTTGAGAATCTCTACTTTGACCCCATAATAATTGTTTGATTTCAAATCCAAGTGTAGAGCTAAAAGAACAGAAAATGCTTCCTCTTTCCAATACTTATGAAGAGCACTGTATTCATGTTAATCAGTTGCTTCATTACTGTAATATGTGATGTGTTTTGAACTAGTATTTTGAAATACTGTTTTTAGGAGCCAATGATATAAAACAAGTGCATACATGTAAAGAACATAACACATTTTTAGAGGAGTTCAAATATGTAAAATTCAGTATTACTCGAAAGAAAATATTTGGCCAATAATATTTGCCCCATAGTCCTTCTTGAATCAATGGGTCTGCAAACTATTAAAACCCGATAGGGATCAAACAGGCAGCAACTATTAGCAGGATGTTAAGATAAAGGCCGACAATAACATCACTGAGTTTTGCCCTCTGCGCAGGGATCCCCTTTCAATCATTCACTAGCCATGGCTTCAACTTCACCTCTCACATACTCTTTCGCCTGTGTTTCATGATCTGAAACACAGGTGTCATGACGGGATAAAATAATCACTTCAGCAGACGTGTCCGGGGTTACTCAGAAGAAGCGATTGAACCTGTAAAGATGGGTTACCTTCCGTACTTCTCCACCGAGACATGGACTCTCCTTGTCTTACTCATCTCTCTGATCGTAGTGTAAAAATATTATTTGTTAGTTAGTTAGTTGTGATAATACATACAAATGATAGTATTGATAATTACAGTTATCTAACAGTTTCAATGATACCTATGACTTGATCGTTTTGCTTTTGTTTCAAGTCAGATTGTTGATTTATATTTATTCTGACCAGGTATGGATACTGGCCATATGGAATATTCAAAAAACTAGGCATTCCTAGTCCTAAACCCATCCCTTTCCTCGGGACGATAATGGGATATAAGAAGGTTTGTAGAGATTAAGCCCATAAACAACAACATTGTAGACTCATCCATGATGTGTGTTGTTGTGGTGAAAGCCATGGGAGCTGAATATGAATTGTTTTACCCAGAAAAATGGGCAATAAAGCTTTTGAACGAAAACGAAAAGAGAGGAGTGAGAGCCGGTCTGTAGTGGAAAAGGGCCATCATAGACTAAGCCACAGTTCAGGTTTATGACAAGCATTTATGAACTGGCTATTTTTTATTATTATTTTTTTGTTCCCAGGGTGGTTTCACCAATTTTGACACAGAGAGCTTCCAGAAATATGGGAAACTGTGGGGGTGAGTCTGCTAAACTGATCCTGGTTATTGTTAACTATGATGGATATATATATCTCTCAGTGTCTACAGTATACACTCTTAAACCAGGCGGACACCGTGCGATTTTCACAAACACAGACGATCCAACCGACGAAATGGTCTCATACACCAAGACAAATGATCTGTCTTGATGCAAGTACACTGCCCAAGCAACAATTTCATGCTTCCACATTAATAATTTGAATCTGTTATTGAGCGATTTAAGTTTTAAGCTTTTAAGTATTCTGTAGTATGGTCCCAAACACAACTTGTGCGTTGCCAATGTTTGACAACATCCTGGATTCTCATTGGTTGAGGCTCCTATATTGCCTCTGAGCACGTCTCAAACTGCATGAATAAAGAGGAGCCACGACATGTCAGAATTCAAATCGGAAGTGATTGTGTCTTCCCTCCATGTCATTGAAAGGGCAAAAATGTAATTAAAAAAATAAAGAAAAAAAGGGTTCTAAAAGGATTCTTTGGTTGAATAACTCTTATGGGTTCCATTTGCAGTGCCCTGCGTAAGTAATGGGCCAAGCATTTTTTCTTCTTTTGCATTATGCAAATGTCCAAATTAAGCACTCATGTTCAGTATTTGGTCCCCAATCCTTTGTATGCAAAAGTGCAAAAGTCTGTGACCCATTGACCCAACCAGACGCTGGGTATCTTCTCTGGTAATGCTCTGCCAGACCTATATTGCAGCGATTGTTGTTTGTTTTTTTAGGATGTTTTGCCCTCCTCTTCAGCAAATTAAATGCATGTTCTATAGGATTCTATAGGATTCTCTTTTTGGCCCTGAATAATTTCCTAGTTGCTATGGCAGTATGTTTTGGGTCATTGTCCTGCTGTATGGTGAAATGCCATTCAATGAGTTTGGAGCAATTAACTTGTACTTGGACTGACAAGATGTTTCTGAACACTTCTGAATTCATCCTCATCAAAGGAGACAAGTTAGCCAGTTACAGTGGAAGCCATACATGCCCAAGCCATAACACCCCCTCCCCCATATTTCACAGATGATGTGGGATGCTGTGGATATTGGGCAGTTCCTTTTTTTCTCCACACTTTACACTTGCCATCACTCTGGTACATGTTTTTCCAGAACTCTGCAGGCTCTTTTAGGTACTTTTTAGCAAACCGTAACCTGGCCAGCCTGTTTTTGTGGCCAAGTAGTGGTTTGCACCTTGCAGTGTAGCCTCTGTAGTTCTGCTGGTGATGTCTTCTGCGGATGGTAGTCTCTGACTCATATTTTATTTTTTTTATTATGGTGAGCATTTTTTGGTTATCCACTGGAAGTCTTCCTTGCCATTTGCGATTTCTTAGCTCACCAGTGCTTTCTTTCCTTTTAATGAAGTTCCAAACTGTTGATTTTGGTAGGTTTAAGGTTTTGGCTATGTTTCATTTTTTTCTGATATTTCAGCATCATAATGGCTTCCCTGACTTTCAATAACATCTCTTTGGTCCTCATGTTGACAAGACACCAATAGCAGACTGCACAAATTATGTGATGGAACACACCTGACGAACACACCTGTCAAGCCAATTGTCCCATCACTTTAGTGTAGCCTGAAATAGGGGGATTATGCATAAAAATGTTGTAATTTCTGAATGATAAACCAATATGTACACAAATAACATCAAATAAAAGATGAGAATCTCTACGTTCTCATTTCAACTCCAAAAAGAAGAAAAAATGCTTCACTGTCCCATTACTTTCGCACGGTACTGTATAACCTTCTGTGGAAAAGGGTTCTACATGGAACCCAAAAGGTTTCTTCAAAGGGAGAGTAGAAGAAGAACCCTTCTAGGTAGCACTTTTTTTCTAAGAGTGCAGGATCTGTGATGGGTCTGTCTGTCTCTATCTACGGTATATATCCGCTTGAATGCCACAGCCTATTTGAGTATTGTTGCTGACCATGTGCATCCCTTCATGGCCACAATTGACCCATCTTCTAAGGGCTACTTCCAGCATGATAATGCACCATGTCACAAAGCAAAAGTTGTCTTAAACTGGTTTCATGAACATGACAATGAGTTCAGTGTTCTTCAGTGGCCTTCCCAGGATCTGAATCCAATAGAACACCTTTGGGATGTGGTAGAACGGGAGATTCACATCTTGAAAGTGAACCTGAAAAATCTGCAGGAATTGAGTGATGCAATCATGTCATCATGGACCAGAATCTCAAAGGAATGTTTCCAACATCTTGTGGAATCAATGCCACGAAGAATTGAGGCTATCTTTGTTTTTGCTGGTCTGTAGGATCTATGATGGCCGTCAGCCCATCCTGTGTATCATGGACACAGCCATGATCAAAACCATCCTCATCAAGGAATGCAACTCCCTTTTCACTAACAGGAGGGTAATACGCTGAATTGAAGTTGTTGTATGGGGAAAAAAACATAAGGACTCCTTAAATAGATAATATCATTGTTATTATAGCATTATTAATAGTAGGTTAATCTTGCAGTATATAATAATAATTATTTTTCTAGAATATCTATCTCAAAGGGCCTCTGTATGACGCCGTGTTTATCGCTGAGGATGATGCATGGAGACGGATCCGCAGTGTCCTGTCTCCCTCCTTCACCAGTGGGCGGATCAAAGAGGTACAGTCCCATCTCTCCTCTCCTTCTTTCATTCATTCCTTTATACAACACAAATAAATGAATGACTAACAACTCTGATGCGCGCGCGTGTGTGTGTGTGTGTGTGTGTGTGTGTGTGTGTGTGTGTGAGAGTGTGTGTGTGATTTGTACTATGTGTATAGTGTGTATTCATTGTTGTTTGTTGTTGTGTGAAGCAGCAACTTTAATTAATTAATCCAAGACAAATTTTCATCCGGGACAATAAAGTATATTTGATCTTATCTTCGATAAATTCAGTGGTCAGATGACAGAGTATAGAATAATAGTTCATCTTTGGAGTCACTTATTCTTTGACATAATGTATCCTGTATGGATGTATATTCTCAGGCTATATAAACATTAAAATAATTCCTGTTTCAAACATGATATTAATATATGTTTTGCACATATTAATCCACGTATCAATCATGATATTTTTCCATGTATCCTTCCCAACTCAGATGTTCGGGATCATGAAGCAGCACTCTGGTAACTTGGTCAGCAATCTGAAGAAGACGGCTGATAACGATGAGCCCATTGAACTAAAGGAGTGAGTATTTATCTCCGAGACGATAAGGTGAATTTGTAATTTCAGTGAACTCCCCCTTTAATTTTGTGGTTGTGGTTCTGGTAGTCAGAGATTGTGTGGTTGTGTTCCAGGTTCTTTGGACCATACAGTATGGATGTGGTCGTCAGTACTTCATTCAGTGTCGACATCGACTCCCTCCACAACCCCTCCGACCCCTTTGTGACCAACATCAAGAAAATACTCAAGTTTGACATCTTCAGCCCACTGTTCCTCACAGTCGGTACAACTGCCCCCATATAACTTTCAGTCATTTTGTGCTTAATAAATGAAGCTATTGATTTCATTGATTAGACTGACATAAACCACACTGCCAATGGTTTGCGCTCTACTCATTTGACAAACACATGGGCCCTGTCCAGAACCAACCTCTAGTTCCTAAATGCTGGACACTTGGAGATCTGAGTGGATTGGATACAGAAGTGTCTAGGGATAGAGCCTAGGAGTTGTTTCTGGACAGGGCTGTGCATTGAATAGGATTGGAGTCACGTATCATGGTATTTCCTGTTCCTGTTTGTAACCGTGGCATTTCCTGTCCGTCCAGCATTCTTCCCCTTCATGGGTCCTGTTATGGCAAACAAGGAGGTATCCCTATTCCCTGCCTCGGTCACAGATTTCTTCTACGCTGTCTTTCAGAAGATCAAGTCCCATCGCGTGGCTAGCACCAGGAAGGTATGTAAATATATCTGATCAAATATACGATCTTCAGCCAGTATTGTGTAATACAATTGTAGAGATTTGGTAGCATCTGGTAGTTCTCATGTGATTTTGATCTGACGTAAGCCTGCTTCCAGAGTCGGGTAGATTTCCTGCAGCTGATGATAGACTCGCAGAAAGACAGCAACTCAAAGGGAGAGGAGCAGAGTAAAGGTGCCTGCCTTAAACACACACACACACACACACACACACACACACACACACACACACACACTGTATACTAGCATCTAACACACACACATACAGTACCTGCCTCAAACACCTATACCTACAAACACACCTACCACCCCATTTCTCACATCATCATAGGATTGAGTGACCATGAGATCTTGTCCCAGGCAATGATGTTCATCTTTGCTGGCTATGAGACCACCAGTAGCTCTCTGTCCTTCCTGGCCTACAATCTGGCAACCAACCCTCACATTATGACCAAGCTGCAGGAGGAGATAGACACTGTGTTTCCCAACAAGGTAACCCCTCTGCAGACTCCTATATAGTACTATTCATGTGGAACAGGTGATAGTGACAGTGACAGTGTGATAGTGACATGATAGTGACAGTGTTTTAGAGGGTACTGATGAGTGTGTAACCCCTGTGCACTGCAGACTCCTACAGATGGTTAGATAGGTGACAGTATTTTGCAGTGTGCTAATGTGTCTGTAGCATCCCTGTGCAGACTTCTGCCCAGTATTATTCATTTGAAACAGGAAGTAGATAGGTGTTGTTGGAATCTTCAGAATAGTTAAAAGGCCAGTACCTGAGGACCTGAGGGATCTACAGGTTATATACCTTAAAAGCATGTCTGACATGCAGTGGTGTGCATGACCATAGAGTGATTTCTAAACTAATACAATCATCTTAAAATAAATTATAAAACTAACAGGTAATCAGTGCAGAGACTTGTGTGATATGTGCTCTCCATCTGACTCGTGCTGCTGCATTTTGTATCATTTGCCAAGAGCTTTCTTTGGTCGACCAGACAGGAGAGTGTTACAGTAATCAAGGTTGCTAGTAATACAAGCATGCATTCGTCTCTCAGTGTCAGCCTGGGAGAGGAAAGGTTGCACCTTTACAGCTGTGTTCTGTAAAGGTCCATGTAATATTCAAGCGTTCTAAAAGCTTCCTAACGGTTGTAATGACTATCTTTAATCGGTAGCGATCAGGGAACAAGATCCCTTATAATAAATCCCTTATGAATAAAAACACGCTTTTTAAAATGCAGTGTCCTACCTGACATTCGGTTTGCATATAAACATGTTGTGAGTGCCAGGGGTGTTCTAGGGGAGTGGACTGACCTTTCTCTGGTGGCTGCCTCTCCCAATCGTGTGCGCATGTAGAAACACAACAGCTAATGTCCAACACTGCAAGTTCATTTCGGGGGGATATATTATTATTAGGGAGGATGTTGTTGTTTGGACAACTTCAGACAGAATTTCTCCACGATGGCAGATTTCCGGCAAACTTACTTACTCTTCTTTAAGTGATACAAATATGTTTTAGTCACATTCTTGATATGGGTTTCAAAATTAAGATCTGAGTCAATGGTAACACCTTGTTTTTTTGCCTGGTGCTTAGTGTTACTGTAAGTAGTGTCTTTAAGTGTGCAGACAGTTTGACCAGGACAAGGACAAAGAGCATTTTGGCATCAGCATTAATTAATTAATTCTAAGGTCATTAAGAACCTAGTTAATAACTTAACAACATAGTGCTATCTCAGTGCTATGATCGGCACAAAAGCCAGATTGGAACATGTCAAAGGTACAGTTGGGAAGAAGGAGATTATTTAACAGTTTGAACACCTTTTTTTCAAGAATTATAATTTTTTTGCTTAAAAAGGGAAGGTTGGAGATTGGCCTAAAATCACTAAGGACTGAAGAGTCTAAGTTACTTTTCTTCAGGAGGGGTTTCACCATGGTAGTTTTAGGTGCAGATGAACAGACCCCCACTTTGCTGAGCATTTCTGTATGACCACTGCAAAAGAGTTCATAGTGCTTCCATGTGGTGGAAGGTGGGGTAACAAGTCATCAAACACATCTTCAGGTCTTGCCTGAGTGATCCTCCTCACCTAATATTGGTTCTCTTATCTCAGAAGTATGTTGCAAATTCCTCACATTTGTAGGTGGAGAGCAGATCACCAGGTGTCTTGTGGGCGGGATTTATAAGGCTGTCAATCGTTGAAAAGAGCACTGTTTGAGTTGTTATGATTCATTATCAATTTTGAGAAATGATCCCGTCTGTCTTGGCGTTTTTTTATTGCCTTATTAAAAGCAGAAAGATGCTCTCGAAGAATATCAAGGTGGACCTGCAGTTTTTGTCCGCTCAGACTTTCTGCAAATTCTTTTAAATTTGGCCACAGCCTTTTTCAGTTTGACTGGTGCTACAGAGTCGATAGTTGCCCTTAGTTTGGTGTTGAAGCTGGTTGCTAAATCATTATCACAGGAGGAAGCTGTTGATGGTGTACTATTCATATTCATATTCATCATGAAATTCTCATCTGCTCAGCGACATGGCTAGATAAATAATAGAGTGAAAATATATTTTTCCCCACTTCTAATAGACTGACATGCATTCATGTTTAGCCAGGTTTCAGATAAAAACATTACAGTGCAGCTTTCGCTCTGAGATAAGATCAATAAAGGTTTTGCCAGATAGGGACCTAATATTCAAAAGCACCATGGTAATGTTCTCTGGGCTGTTCGGTGCTGCCCGGCCACAGTTAATGGAATGGATACCAAGTTATTCACATTTGAACCACCTGACAGTTTTCTTGTAGTCTGTCGACTGTGATAGGAAATAATAGACTGTAGCACATTCAGTATTCCAAGCAGTCAATCCACTAAAAGCAGCCCAGTTTAGTGGCATTTTGACTTCTGATTGATCCTTGTGTACATCTATCATTTACATTGTTCAGTGGAATCTAAATGTATTTTCTTCTAACTATCAAGATAACATTATTTAGCGATTTTTTTGTTTATTCATGTATAACAAAAAAGCAAGACACTATTACACACGTACATTGAAAGTAATGGCGTTCTGTATGCGGGTGTCATGAAATTAGGCTATGCAGATTAGAATAAGTATAGTGCTGTGTTCATTTCCCCCCCAAAAAACACAAAAAACTAACAGCTCTTCAGATTTGCGACGAAAAAGAGTTAGTTCTGGGCTACGGCTACGTGAACGACCAATCACTAGTGCTCATGTGAGTGTAATATCCCTGTGCAGGCTCCTATCCAGTACGAGGCTCTGATGCAGATGGACTATCTAGACAGCGTGATCAACGAGTCTCTCAGGTTGTACCCCATCGACTTGAAAGAGTCGCCAAGAAATCTGTTGAGATCAGCGGCATCACCATCCCCAAGGGTATGGTCGTCATGATACCCATCTGGACCTTGCACCGTGACCCCGATGTGTGGGAAGACCCAGAGGAGTTCAAACCAGAGAGGTAATGGGCCACATCTTAACCACAACCACAATATCAATCACAACAGCAACGATAAGAGCAGTGTTCCACAAACAACCATAAAACAAACCTAAATGCGACGACCAAACACAAACAGGTTTCTTCAACCATGTATAACCATCATATTACTGTGATTTAATTGATATGTTCTTTAACCCCTCCTCCTCTGAACTCTCCGTGTGTAGGTTCAGTAAGGAGAACAAGGAGAGCATCGACCCATACACCTACATGCCGTTCGGGTTGGGCCCACGGAACTGTATCGGGATGCGATTCACTCTGGTATTGATGAAACTGGCGATGGTGGAGATTCTACAGAGGTTCAACTTCACCGTCTGCAAAGAGACAGAGGTGAGACAAAATAATGATACAATGATTGTAAATATAATTTTGTACCTATGACTTTGTTGCGTTTCTATATGTAGCAGAGGTGATTTTGGAATCACACTCGCGTGATGAGGTAGCCCTGCCTGAGACATGTAAACTGAAGTGTCGCCCTCAGACCTTGAGGATGTCCTCTTGGCTTAATAGTAGCGTTTGTGTCTTCCACATGGGAGACCCGGGTTTGAACCCCCATACTACAATTCTGTACTTGCGTACTGCATGAGTATGTACTCCCCATTTAATTTCCCAGATTGCATTTTTCAGTACTAGGCGCCAATCATCCTCAGTATAGGCTACCTACTAAATGATGGAAGTGTGAGATTTAAAAAAAAGCTATTTGTATTTCTGCAAAACTCCCTCGAGACTTCATAGGGCCATTTTAATGTATGTCGACCCAAGAGAGGTTGTCCAGGAGTTTGAGTTTATTTGAATTTATAGTGCAATGCTACCCGAACGTAACAGTGACACTGTGTTAGGTAACATTCATAGTGTAACGCTGACATCTGTTTTACTCGTTCCTTCATACTTTAACTGTGTCAACTCTCACCAGATCCCCATTGAGATGGACCTGTTCCGCTGCCAGGAGTCCAACGACAACCAGCTCAAAGCAGACAGCCAGTGATGAGGACCTGCCCTGCTGCAGGTCTCTCAGTTATTATGTTACACATAGATCTAGGATCAGCCCCAACACTGGCTACTTTCAAAAATGGAAAAAAAGAAAAGAAAAAGGGCTTCGCTTTTGCCTTAAATTGAAACTAAATTGGCGCTAATAATTGCACTGTGACCCTAAAATGCACTGTGACTTTTTTTCTGTCTTTTATGCGTTTTTATTCTAATTTTTCTTTCATGCTCTTTCCTTTTTATCTATTTTACGTAAAGCACTTGGAATTGCCTCTGTGTATGAAATGTGCTATATAAATAAACTTGCCTTGCCTTGCCTTGCCTCGCCTCGCCTCTGGGCTCTGCTGCTACTGTATGCTGCTCTCTTTGTATCTGTCTATTAGTGGAGGTCCAGGACTCGTTGTACAGAGACAGTTGTTGTCTGTCGTCTGCAGTGCAGGGATTTGCATGTGACTTGTGTATGTTTCGTCTGGTAGTGGGTCTCTATCATCACGCTAAAAACGTGTGTATAATCACAAACTAAATCATAACATGAGAATGAACAACATGCCATCAAAACATGACAATAAATAGGTGTTAGATTAGATTCAACTTTATTGTCATTGTGCAGAGTACAAGTACAGAGACAACGAAATGCAGTTAGCGTCTAACCAGAAGTGCAAAAAAGCAGAAAAGTGCAATGTGAACAATATATACAGGTAGAGCAGTATAAGCAATATATGAGCAGTATAAGTAGTGCAGTATAAGCAGTATATGAGCAGTATAAGCAGTATATGAGCAGTATAAGTAGTGCAGTATAAGCAATATATGTATTAACAGTAACATTATAAGCAGAATAAATATAGAATGCAGTATGAACAGTATAAGCAGTATATGAGCTGTATAAGTAGTGCAGTTACCAATGTATTGGGTCTATCTATGGGTATCGTAGTGCAGCAGTAGTCAAAATGTACCTGCATTTTATCGGTTGAAGTGCCATCTCATCTGTCATAAGATTTGACTTGTAAAACTGAAAAGTAGGATACAACTAATAGCCTAAATGTATAAACACAGACCACAACCAAAAAACAACATGGGAAAATCGTTTACTCATCCTCTGCAGCAGGAACAGTGCAGAGAAAAAGTATGTACAGTAAACCCCATAACTGAATACACTTCATACGCTTCAGCGCGACACAGAACGCTACATTGAGGTGGCCTATACTGCAACAAAGTAAAAAGATGAGACAGACACGTGTCTTCAATAACTTGCATGTTTAATCAAAATACAAGCATTCGGCACATCGTTAACTTGTAGGAAAGTTTAATCAGGTTTTATCAATTGTATTATTTTAAATGTGAAATAAATAGCATCAGTGCAGAGGCTATAACACACTACAAAAGTCACATTAAATCACGGAAAGTAGGCTAGGCTAATTAACGGAACTATATGAATATACAGCCCGAGCCCAGTCCAGGGTTCTGAAAGCGACAAGTAACAAGTGTGCCCATCAACTGTCTAGATATTAGGCCTATACGTAACATTTAGTCCTCCACTTCATATCACAGCCAGTATAACGTTTAAAATGACTACAAAACAAAAGCAATATAGTCTACAGTGAACGGCGCATTGTCCATTTGTCATACATGTCCAAACAGACCTGCACACTTGAATAGGAAAGTAGCGCGGCGGTTCGTTGCTTCAGCAAACCTCTCGATGACTTTACTGTTGAAATCCATCTGTCCCTGGATCAATGCATTTTCAATGGAAAGCATGTCAAGGCCGTTCAGTCGCTGGTGTCTGTTCTGTTCTGACAGATGTATAATGTCTTTGAATCCAGCCGATGCCCAAATAGTCTCCACCAAAAATCATACATGGGAAACAGAACAGCGCATGTTTCGAGGTGGTAGCGGTTAGCCATCTCTTTTTGTCAAACCATTCCTGTTGGCCCTAAACGTTTTATCTCCAACTTCTCTTCCAAAGGCAATGTACTGAACCGCATGGTCAACAAATAATCTACACGATTCATTGTGAAAACTTTAGCTAGCTAGCATTAGCGATAGACGTACAGTAGATGAACTGAATTGCTTTGTGATTATTTCCTGTCATGTCAGACCACGTTAACGACATTAGCGTTTAATAGTTTTTCGCCACCTGTTGCTAGGCAGAATTCATACCCAATATAATTTGCGTGAGGTTTTCCCTGCTTACGCCAATCACGCTCACGTTGTTCCCCTCGCAACGATGGGGCAGAGTGCTCCGCTGCCCCACAGCAGAAAGACGGGACAGAGAGCGCAGTCCGCACACACCAGTAATTACTAGTAATTAGTAATTACTCCAAAAACAGCACTATACGAATTATGAGTCAAGTTTATTATATTTATACACACCAATTTCACCATTTAATCTATTTTGTATTAAATATAAAATACTTATTATTATTACTAATAAAAAATAGGACTCATAATTGTTTCGTATTTGTAATGTACTTTATGAGACTTTATGTTTGTAATGTACTTTATAAAGAAAAAAACCCTGTATATCCCCAAATTTCATTCTATGCGATATGTTTTTTCAAATGTTGTATTTGTCTTGTAGGCTACTTTTGTGTAAGCCGTATATTGTGGGTAAAATGCACTATAAATTCAAATGAACTTAAATGTGTATTGCAGTGGAATCCTAACTCGAGATCCGCGTGTAAATCGAATCAATTTCCCATTGACATGAATGCAAGATTTACGCGCGCGGATTTGGAGTTAGGATTCCACCCAAAATGCGTTGCTATTGGTATCATTATGACGTTGATATGTACACAGAATTGAGAATGTTCTGCAATAATACACAAAGTTCTTGAACTTTTAGTTTAGTGGCATAACGAGCTAAGACGCAACCTGAACCTGTGCAATCAGTATTACCAGAGTGAGATATAAAGAGATTATAACCGGAAGATTCGGCGCTTATACACAGCCTACTGACTGAGGTAGGCTAATGTAGGCCAGAGATGTAGTATAGTTGACATATAGTATAGTTTTATAACACTTGTATTTGTAAATACTTGAGACGGCATAGGCCGACTACCTTTACAGCATTTGGACAAGGGACGCGTAAAAATGTCACTGAGAGATATCTGTCACTAGGAGATGATATTCCCATTAAGTCGAATTCAGCGTTGGATATTTCTATATGCCTAAAAACTCACATCTTTAGAAAGGCCTTCCTTTAGGTCCTGTCCTCTTGTTGTTGTTAGTGTTTTGTTTGTGTTTTTGTTTGTGTGTCTATTGCACTCAACTGCACAGGCTTTGAAATTGTGGCTACAAATGAAAAACACATTCCAAATAAAATATATTTTTTATTATTATTATGAGAGACCTAAATGCATGAATTGAATTAGGGCTATTTTAATTTTGCCGAGGTCTTCTGCTTATTAGCCTATAGGCTCCTACCTGTACCAGGCCGATTCCAGTTAATAAAATGTGCCCATTATATGGCCACTGATATTTGACCTGTTGGTCACAATTGTAGGCTATATTTCAAGGCGTGTCAACAAACATAGCCAGCCAACCCACACTGGAAGCTTTTGCTGACTCTAACATAGGCCTCTGACAGGACCAAGTCACTTCGAACCATTGCATCGAACGCTGATAAGAGTTGTTAGGCAGTGAATTACCATGATAGTCATTCCAAACCCATTATGACGCCAGCCGAACGCACATTATAGATAATAACATTTCTTTGCTGCCAATCGGTGTACTGGTATTTGTTGACTGATTCAGTAGGGCAAACTCAAAGATTGTTATCCCTTTCTCATTTGGGGAATCTTTCTGACATTCCTGTTGCATTATAGTATGGGTGTGTGGAGATTATTTCAATCATTTTTGTTTGTGTTCTATCTACTGTAGGTGCATAAAAACAATGGAGGTGAAAATATATATGAGTATTGAGGATATCAGGAAGGAGCATGAGAGGATTAAGACAGAGAAGGCAGAGTTTGAGAAAAAGATAGAGGAATATGAGAAACAAAAGAGAAGGGACCAAAAAGTTAGGCAGAGGGAGGAGGAGATCCTGGCCAGAAAGGCAGAAAGACTGCAGGAGGACAGGAATGAGTTCAATAGGGAGAGGGAGGAGATGGACAGTGGGATCAAGATCCTCATGATGGAGATTGAGAAAGAGAAGGAGTCCTCAAAGGAGATACTTAGAAAGGCTGAGAAGGCAGAGGCAGAGTTAAATATGATGAGGAAGGAGAGCGTGAAAATCCAAAGAGACGGACAGAAGGTGGAGCAAGAAATGCTCAGGATGTGGAAGGAGAAGGAGACATTTCTCAAGGCCAAGAAACAGATGGAGAAAGAGATGGAGAAAAATATGGTGGCAGTCAAGAGGAGAGAGGCCCTGGTGATGGAGGCCGAAGAAAGACTTAAACTGAGCAAGGAAAAAGAGAAGGAAGAGCAGGAGAAGGAGACCTCAAAGGAGATGCTTAGAAAGACAGAGAAGGTCGGAGCAGAGTTGCAAATGATAAAGAAGGAGTGGATGAAAATCAAAAGAGACGGGCAGAAGGTGGAGCAAGAAATGCTTGGGATGTGGAAGGAGAAGGAGACATTTCTCAAGGCCAAGAAACAGATGGAAAAAGAAATGGAGGCAGTCAAGAGGAGAGAGGCCCTGGTGATGGAGGCCGAAGAAAGACTTAAACTGAGCCAGGAAAAGGAGAATCTAGAGCAGGAAAAGGAGACCTCAATGGAGATGCTTAGAAAGACAGAGAAGGTCGGAGCAGAGTTGCAAATAATAAAGAAGGAGTGGATGAAAATCAAAAGAGACGGGCAGGATGTGGAGCGAGAAATGCTCAAGATGTGGAAGGAGAAGGAGACATTTAAAAAGGATAAGAAACAGATGGAAAAAGAGATAGAGGCCATCAAGAGGAGAGAGGCCCTGGTGATGGTGGCTGAAGAAAGAGCGAAACAGAGTCTGGAAAAAGAGAAGCTAGAACAGGAGAGGGAGACATTGAAGAAGGTGAGCATGGTGACGATTAGAGAGATGGTAGAGAACCTATAGACTAAGTAGATGAAGGTGATTGTTGCTAGTTTTACTATAGCATTTAGTCCATGACCTTCAACTCTCAGTTGAATTTGTCCAATTCTTGTCTCACCTTGCACTCCCCTCTGATGTTACTTTTTTAATTTCAGATGAACGATGGCTCCAGATATGCCACAACCCTCATGTTCTCGTTGAGAGCGACTCCTCTGATGGCTCAGCTGGTACACAATCAGGCAAACCAGGGGACGAGCCTTTCTGTCAAAAGCCTTGTTGATGTGGCCCTGGCTGAGAGCGTGTGGGGGTGCAGAGATAAGACAGGGGACTGCACATGCCGACACCGTTAGCCTGGAAACCTCAACACAATTGGCCGCTATTTAGGGATACATAGCAAATCAATTTATATAGTTGTCTTAAGTTCAATAAATTAAGTTGAACATTAAATTAAATTGACTTCCTTTCTCTACCACTGTGACTGCTTGTGGCATTTATTATTATAGAAAGTCTTACTTGTGATGACCGTGATGTATGTAGCTGAAGATGAATGTAGCTATTTATTTTAAGTATCTCTGGATAAGAGCTTCTGCTAAATTACTCAAACGTAGGCCTAAAGTACATCTGTAAAATAATGTATCCATTTCCTGTTAACCATCTCTAAACCCTAGATGGCAGTATTTACTCTTACACCAGAAACGTGACCAGTTGCACGTGTGGATGCAGAAGAAATAGCCTCCCAGTCTGTTTCTGCAAGGAACTTCTAATTTATGGATTCTGTACATTGTTTTATGTTGAGAGTCTTGTCAAGTCTGAATATCTTAGAGTTGGGGTTTGTCCTCTACCTCCAAATATAAACGAGGACAATCACTTTGTTTTTCATACAGGTACCACTATTGTATGTATTTCTGTAATCTATGTTTCTATTACTTTACCATACTATGAAACTAATTGAATATGTTTTTAAGCGTCCAAAAAGCATTGATACCATTTCCAAGCACTCCAAGAATCATTTTGCGTTGCTGCTGCAGCAGCCGCGCAATGTCAACACTTTACACACGCACTGGTGTAGCATGTAACATTAAAATCCATCAACTTCATATCACACCATTGATGATTGGTGAACTTGTTGGATCAGTTAAGGCCTGTGCCAGAAAACAGAACACACACCAATCACACAATGGGACTATAACATGCACATACAGTGCATTCTGAAAGTATTCAGACCCCTTCACTTTTTCCGTATTATGTTATGTTACAGCCTTATTAAAAAATAGATGAAATTATTTTTTTTCCTCATTAATCTACACACAATACGCAATAATGACAAAGGTGCTTCAACAAAAAACGTAAAGGGTCTGAATATTTATGTAAAGGTGATATTTCAGTTTTTTATTTTGAATAAATTAGCAACAATTTCTAAAAACCTGTTTTTGCTTTGTCATTATGGGGTATTGTGTGTAGATTGATGAGGAAAAAGGCTGTAACATCACAAAATGTGGAAAAAGTGAAGGGGTCTGAATACTTTCAGAGAGCACTGTATTTACATCTTGATTCACAGAATCACACCTCGTACACACTTGCAAGTGATAGCAACGCCTATCACCTGTCCCAATAAAGGGATGCTACAAGCGCACCATTTCATCCTTTCCACTCTTCACTCTCTGACTGTCTGAAGTGTACTGTAGTTGTGTTGTTGTAGCAGGCTACACCTCAGCCTATGATTCTCATGAGGCGTTAGGTTGAAAAGTGTACTGTAGTTGTGTTGTTGTAGCTGGCTACACCTCAGCCTATGATTCTCATGAGGCATTAGGTTGAAAAGTGTACTGTAGTTGTTTTGTTGTAGCTGGCTACACCTCAGCCTATGATTCTCACGGGGCGTTAGATTGTCTCTGATAGAATCCTACGGTTCAGCTCAACGACGATTTTCATCTTCTGAGCACCTGTTAACTCTCTGAGCTAGCAAGCTAACCTGTGAGCTCTCAATTCTTTGTTATTGTTGGACCCCAGCTCGACGATAATTCCTCAGGTTATTATTAGAACTTGCAAGGTCACATGTGTAGGCTACAGCTAGCACTTGGGACGGACGGCTAACTAAGTTACTTGTTGTTTCCGGACAGCTGAGAACCTTGGCTAGCTTTGACAAGGTAATATTGAGAAATATTAGCACCCTGTTTGCAGGAGGGTTGGTCAGCTTGTGTTTGTAGCCCTAGGACTACTGAGCACTTTCTAGTAATTAATAATTTACTAGCTAGTTACCTCGTATAATGAATTGGAACATACCAGTTCTCTCTGGTGTGGGACTAGCACCATATCTAACTATGCGGGTACCAGTTCCCTGTGGTAGCACGTGGGTGTAGCAATGCTGAGGTGTGCTGATATTGTACCTGTTTGTTGCATCGTGCACTGTATCTAAACTAACCCCACAACTAAGTCAACTAATAAACATGGGCTACGCATAACTTAAACATGCCTGTGTGTGTGTGTGTGTGTGTGTGTGTGTGTGTGTGTGTGTGTGTGTGCGTGCGTGCGTGCGTGCGTGCGTGCGTGTGTGTGTTTGTGCGTGCTTGCGTACATGTGTTTTTTCGGGGATGCAGAGAAAGTCTTCCAGCTGTTCCAATGAGAACATCCATCCATCCATCCATACATAGACCTATGCATTTAATTCTGGTTTGTTTATAACTAAGAGGAAGACACATTTATCATCAAAAACCACTAGTTATCATCAAAAAGGATGGTCACAGTTTGCTAAAAAAGAGTACCTAAAAAGCCTGCAGAGGTCTCGTAAAAGGTATTGTGGACAGATAAGATGAATATTATCATGGACTAGAGTGACAAAAGTTTGGAGAAAAAAGGATCTGCCCAAGATTTACAGCATACCACCTCATCTGTGAAACATGGTGCAGGGGGTGTTAGGTGTGGGCATGTATAGTTGCCATTAGAACTTGCTAACTTGTCTTAATTGATGATTGTACCTGCTGACGGCAGCAGCAGAATGTATTCTGAAGTGCACAGAAACATCTTGTCTGCTTGAGTGCAAGCAAATGCCTCCAAATGCATTGGATGGAGCCACACCATACAATAAAACAATGACCCAAAACACTGCCATAGCAACTAGTGGAAAGATCTTGATTGGCCAAGTCAATCTTCAGATTAAAATTCAATTGAACATGCATTACATTTCCCTAATGATAAGAATTTAGGCAAAAAGACCTCAAAACAAACAACAACTAAAGATGGCTGCAGTACAGGCCTAGCAGAGCATCACCAAAGAAGATGCCCAGCGTCTGGTGGGGTTAGTGGGTTGCAGACTTCAGGCAGTTATTGTCCACTAAATACTAGTGGATTGTCCACTAAATACTAGTGGATTGTCCACTAAATACTAAACATGACTGCTTCATTTGGACATTTGATAAGTCTGTCCCGTTACTTTTGGGTACACTGAAATAGGGGGATTATGCATAAAAAGTGGGGTAATTTCTAAATGGTGAAACCAATGTGTATACAAATACCATCAAATAAAAGCTGAGAATCTCTACTTTAACCTTGTAGTAATTGCTTAATTTCAAATCCAAACGTTTGATAAAGTTCTTCATAACCAACATCAGGGAGATGTGACCAGAGAGGTGGTGAGTGGATCCTGGCTATAAGGGCACACTCTTGCCAACACACATTCTGGTGTGACATGTGCGATGTCTTATTGATCTATGTTGCTTTGGCTGTCTCCATGTGTGGATCATTGTAATCAGGGGTAGGGCTGGCCTTTTAAACACCTGTGCTTTGTTTCATTCAGGGAAAACAAAGAGATTTTTAACATTTCTTTTAAAGAGACAACACACATTTTCTGCCATGCCTCTGTCAATTGATTTGGCTTTAATCAATGGTTTCTTCTTGATGTTGTGTACATGTTTTCATGCCTATGTCACCTTTCAGAGGAAATCAAGGAACCTATCCAGATCTGATGTCGTATTAGATGAGTCAAACCCTGTCAGAACATAGTTTGCTTTTGCTAGATTCTTTTCTTTTCTTTTGTCTAGTATTGGTATACATGGTTGAAATTATGCACTCATATTTAGTATTTGATCGACAATACTTTGTATGCAATAACCGTCTGGGACCCATTGACCCCACCAGGTGCTGGGTATCTTCTCTGGTGATATTCTGCCAGGCCAGCCATCTTCAGTTTTTGAGGTCTTTTTGCCCAAAATCTTACCATCAGAAAATGAAATGAATGTTCAATAGGATTTAAATCCAAACATTGACATGGCCAGTCAAGAACTTTCCACTTTTTCGCCCTGAAAATCTCCCTAGCTCCAATGGCAGTATGTTTTGGGTCATTGTCTTACTGTATGATGAAGCGCCATCCAATGAATTTGGAAGCATTGCTTTTACTCGACCAGACAAGATATTTCTGTACACTTCAGAATACATTCTGCTGCTGCTGTCAGCAGTAACATCATCAATTATGATAAGTTAGCAAGTTCTAGTGGCAGCTATACATGCCCAAACCATAGCATCCCCTCCACCATGTTTCACAGATGAGATGGTATGCTGTAAACCTTGGGCAGATCCTTTTTTCTCCAAACTTTCCTCTTGCAATCACTCTGATAATATTCATCTTATCTGTTCACAAGACTTTTTTCCACACCTCTGCAGGCTTTTTAGGTACTTCTTAGCAAACTGTAACCTGACTATCCTTTTTAAGAATAACGAGTGGTTTGCATCTTGCAGTGAAGCCTCAGCCATTTGCAATGGCTGAGCTCATCAGTGCTTGATTTTGGCAAGTCTAAGGTTTTGACTATGTTTCAGATTATTCAGCTTTCACCATTTGTCAATTCCTTTGCTATTGTAATGTATCTCACACCTTGTCCTTTGTTGGGAATGATATTTAAGGAGAGGGACAGCGAGATATTCTTTGAGTTTTGGGTTAGGCCCATCACGGGCATCATTCTCCCGCGTTGTCCTTGACGCACGTTAACGTATGGTTAAAACTTACAGACGTATGTTGTTTTAAATTGTGTTAAATTGGTTATTTTGTTGATACTCTATTCTCATTCTTCCTATGGGCATTAATGTGATGTTGTGCGCTCGATAAAGGTTCTGTTAATCAGGGCTGGCTCTAGCCATTTTGGTGCCCAAGCATTTTTCCTTCTTTTGCATTATCAAATGTCTAAATTAAGCACTCATGTTTAGTATTTGGTCCCCAATCCTTTGTATGCAAAAGTGCAAAAGTCTGTGACCCACTGTGACCCCGCTGGGTATCTTCTCTGGTAATGCTCTGCCAGACCTATGTTGCAGTGACTGTTGTTGTTTTTTTAGGATGTTTTGCCCTAAGTCTCCTCTTGAGCAAATGAAATGCATGTTCTATAGGATTTAAATCTGGAGACTGACTTGGCCAGTCAACAACTTTCCACTTTTTGGCCCTGAAAAATTCCCTAGTTCCTATGGCAGTATGTTTTGGGTCATTGTCCTGCTGTATGATGAAATGCCGTCCAATGAGTTTGGAGCCATTTACTTGTACTTGGACTGACAAGATGTAAATAAATGATTCTCAATTATGGTGAGCATTCTTTGGTTATCCACTGGAAGTCTTCCTTGGCCTACTAAGTAATTTGCAATTTCTGAGCTCACCAGTGCTTTCTTTCCTTTTAATGAAGTGAAATGAAGTTCCAAACTGTTGATTTTGGTAGGTTTAAGGTTTTGACTATGTTTATTTTTTTTCTGATATTTCAGCATCATAATGGCTTCCCTGACTTTCAATAACATCTCTTTGGTCCTCATGTTGACAAGACATCAATAGCAGACTGCACAAATTATGTGACGGAACACACCTGACGAACACACTTGTCAAGCCAATTGTCCTATCACTTTTGTGTAGCCTGAAATAGGGGGATTATGCATAAAAGTGTTGTAATTTCTGAATGATAAACCAATATGTACATCAAATAAAAAATAAAAATCTCTACGTTTTTATTTCAAATCCAAACAGAAGAAAAAATGCTTCACTGTCCCATTACTTACGCACGGTACTGTATAACCTTCTGTGGAAAGGGTTCTACATGGCACCCAAAAGGTTTCTTCAAAGGGACAGTGGAAGAAGAACCCTTTTTGGTTCTAGGTAGCACTTTTTCAAAGAGTGCAGGATCTGTGATGGGTCTGTCTGTCTCTATCTACGGTATATTTGCTTGAATGCCACAGCCTATTTAAGTATTGTTGCTGACCATGTGCATCCCTTCATGGCCACAATTTACCCACCTTCTAATGGCTACTTCCAGCATGATAATGCACCATGTCACAAAGCAAAAGTCGTCTTAAACTGGTTTCATGAACATGACAATGAGTTCAGTGTTCTTCAGTGGCCTTCCTTGTCACCGGATCTGAATCCAATAGAACACCTTTTGGATGTGGCAGAACGGGAGATTCACATCTTGAAAGTGCACCTGAAAAATGTGCAGGAATTGCGTGATGCAATCATGTCATCATGGACCAGAATCTCAAAGGAATCAATGTCACGAAGAATTGAGGCTGTTTTGAGAGCAAAGGGAGGCTCTACCCAGGATTAGTATAGTGTTCCTAATAAAGTGTTGGGTGAGTGTATATCTAACTATCTTTGTTTTTGCTGGTCTGTAGGATCTATGATGGCCGTCAGCCCGTCCTGTGTATCATGAACACAGCCATGATCAAAACCATCCTCATCAAGGAATGCTACTCCCTTTTCACTAACAGGAGGGTAATGCTAAATTGAAGTTGTTGTATGGGGAAAAAAACATAAGGGTTTATTAAATAGATAATATCATTGTTATTATAGCATTATTAATATTCGGTTAATTTTGCAGTATATAATCATTGTTATTTTTCTAGAATTTCTATCTCAACGGGCCTCTGTATGACGCCGTGTTTATCGCTGAGGATGATACATGGAGACGGATCCGCAGTGTCCTGTCTCCCTCCTTCACCAGTGGGCGGATCAAAGAGGTACAGTCCCATCTCTCCTCTCCTTCTTTTATTCATTCCAACAACACAAATAAATGAATGACTAACAACTCTGACGTGTGTGTGTGTGTGTGTTTATGTGATTTGTACTATGTGTATAGTGTGTATTCATTGTTGTTTGTTGTTGTGTGAAGCAGCAACTTTAATTGTCCAAGACAAATTTCCATCCGGGACAATAAAGTATATTTAATCTTATCTTAGATAAGTTCAGTGGTCAGATGACAGAGTATAGAATAATAGTTCATCTTTGGAGTCACTTATTCCTTGACTATATACATAATGTATCCTGTATGAATGTATATTCTCAGGCTATATAAACATTAAAATAATTCCTGTTTCAAACATGATATTAACCCATGTTTTGCACATATTAATCCATGTATCAATCATCATATTTTTCCATGTATCCTTCCCAACTCAGATGTTCGGGATCATGAAGCAGCACTCTGGTAATTTGGTCAGCAATCTGAAGAAGACAGCCGATAACGAAGAGCCCATTGAACTAAAAGAGTGAGGATTTCTCTCCGAGAAGATAAGGTGAATTTGTAATTTCAGTGAACTCCCCCTTTAATTTTGTGGTTGTGGTTCTGGTGGTCAAAGACTGTGTGGTTGTGTTCCAGGTTCTTTGGACCATACAGTATGGATGTGGTCGTCAGCACTTCATTCAGTGTCGACATCGACTCCCTCCACAACCCCTCTGACCCCTTTGTGACCAACATCAAGAAAATGCTCAAGTTTGACATCTTCAGCCCACTGTTCCTCACAGTCGGTACAACTGCCCCCATATAGCTTTCAGTCTAAATCATTTTGTGCTCAATAAATGAAGCTATCGATTTCATTGATTAGACTGACATACACTGTGGAAACACTCTATGAGACCACCAGTAGCTCTCTGTCCTTCCTGGCCTACAATCTGGCAACCAGCCCTCACATCATGACCAAGCTGCAGGAGGAGATAGACACTGTGTTTCCCAACAAGGTAACCCCTCTGCAGACTCCTATATAGTACTATTCATGTGGAACAGGAAATATGATAGTGACAGTATTTTAGAGGGTACTGATGAGTGTGTAACCCCTGTGCACTGCAGACTCCTACAGTATCTATTACTATTGCTTTGGAACAGATGGTTAGATAGGTGACAGTATTTTGCAGTATGCTAATGTGTCTGTAGCATCCCTGTGCAGACTTCTGCCCAGTGCTATTCATTTGAAACAGGAAGTAGATAGGTGTTGTTGGAATCTTCAGAATAGTTAAAAGGCCAGTACCTGAGGACCTGAGGGATCTACAGCGTATATACCTTAAAAGCATGTCTGACATGCAGTGGTGTGCGTGACCATAGAGTGATTTCTAAACTAATACAATTATCTTAAAATAAATTATAAAACTAACAGGTTATCAGTGCAGAGACTTGTATGATATGTGCTCTCCATCTGACTCGTGCTGCTGCATTCTGTAACATTTGCCAAGAGCTTTCTTTGGTCGACCAGACAGGAGAGTGTTACAGTAATCAAGGCTGCTAGTAATACAAGCATGCATTCGTCTCTCAGTGTCAGCCTGGGAGAGGAAAGGTTGCACCTTTACAGCTGTGTTCTGTAAAGGTCCATGTAATATTCAAGCTTTCTAAAAGCTTCCTAACGGTTGTAATGACTATCTTTAATCGGTAGCGATCAGGGAACAAGATCCCTTATAATAAATCCCTTATGAATAAATATTTCATTTACGAACGCTGTTTTGGTTCGGAAAACACGCTTTTTAAAATGCAGTGTCCTACCTGACATTCGGTTTGCATATAAACATGTTGTGAGTGCCAGGGGTGTTCTAGGGGAGTAGACTGACCTTTCTCTGGTGGCTGCCTCTCCCAATCGTGTGCGCATGCAGAAACACAACAGCTAATGTCCAACACTGCAAGTTCATTTCGGGGGGATATATTATTATTAGGGAGGATGTTGTTGTTTGGACAACTTCAGACAGAATTTCTCCACGATGGCAGATTTCCGGCAAACTTACTTACTCTTCTTTAAGTGATACAAATATGTTTTAGTCACATTCTTGATATGGGTTTCAAAATTAAGATCTGAGTCAATGGTTGTTATGTTCATAGTTAAAGTTGATGGGACTACTTTTATGTTATGCGCATGTACCTTTGAGGTAGTACTGAGCGGCGCATTGATACAGTAAGCTAGAGCAGTTGACCTTCGGCAGAGTAACCAATGTAATGTAACATGCTCATAGAAAAATCCAGTAAAGACTTTTGTTAACTTTACTCCGGTGTTCATTTGATGTATGTTGTGAAAGTGCAATACACAACAATGGTAACACCTTGTTTTTTTGCCTGGTGCTTAGTGTTACTGTGTGTGTGCAGACAGTTTGACCAGGACAAGGACAAAGAGCATTTTGGCATCAGCATTAATTAATTAATTCTAAGGTCATTAAGAACCTAGTTAATAACTTAACAACATAGTGCTATCTCAGTGCTATGATTGGCACAAAAGCCAGATTGGAACATGTCAAAGGTACAGTTGGGAAGAAGGAGATTATTTAACAGTTTGAACACCTTTTTTTCAAGAATTATTATTTTTTTGCTTAAAAAGGGAAGGTTGGAGATTGGCCTAAAATCGCTAAGGACTGAAGAGTCTAAGTTACTTTTCTTCAGGAGGGGTTTCACCATGGTAGTTTTAGGTGCAGATGAACAGACCCCCACTTTGCTGAGCATTTCTGTAAGACCACTGCAAAAGAGTTCATAGTGCTTCCATGTGGTGGAAGGTGGGGTAACAAGTCATCAAACACATCTTCTCCTCACCTAATATTGGTTCTCTTATCTCAGAAGTATGTTGCAAATTCCTCACATGTAGGTGGAGAGCAGATCACCAGGTGTCTTGTGGGCGGGATTTATAAGGCTGTCAATCGTTGAAAAGAGCACTGTTTGAGTTGTTATGATTCATTATCAATTTTGAGAAATGATCCCGTCTGTCTTGGCGTTTTTTTATTGCCTTATTAAAAGCAGAAAGATGCTCTCGAAGAATATCAAGGTGGACCTGCAGTTTTTGTCCGCTCAGACTTTCTGCAAATTCTTTTAAATTTGGCCACAGCCTTTTTCAGTTTGACTGGTGCTACAGAGTCGATAGTTGCCCTTAGTTTGGTGTTGAAGCTGGTTACTAAATCATTATCACAAGAGGAAGCTGTTGATGGTGTACTATTCATATTCATATTCATCATGAAATTCTCATCTGCTCAGCGACATGGCTAGATAAATAATAGAGCGAAAATATATTTTTTCCCCACTTCTAATAGACTGACATGCATTCATGTTTAGCCAGGTTTCAGATAAAAACATTACAGTGCAGCTTTCGCTCTGAGATAAGATCAATAAAGGTTTTGCCAGATAGGGACCTAATATTCAAAAGCACCATGGTAATGTTCTCTGGGCTGTTCGGTGCTGCCCGGCCACAGTTAATGGAATGGATACCAAGTTATTCACATTTGAACCACCTGACAGTTTTCTTGTAGTCTGTCGACTGTGATAGGAAATAATAGACTATAGCACATTCAGTATTCCAAGCAGTCAATCCACTAAAAGCAGCCCAGTTTAGTGGCATTTTGACTTCTGATTGATCCTTGTGTACATCTATCATTTACATTGTTCAGTGGAATCTAAATGTATTTTCTTCTAACTATCAAGATAACATTATTTAGCGATTTTTTTGTTTATTCATGTACAACAAAAAAGCAAGTCTCTATTACACACGTACATTGAAAGTAATGGCGTTCTGTATGCGGGTGTCATGAAATTAGGCTATGCAGATTAGAATAAGTACAGTACTGTGTTCATTTCCCAAAAAAAGAACACAAAAAACTAACAGCTCTTCAGATTTGCGACGAAAAAGAGTTAGTTCTGGGCTACGGCTACGTGAACGACCAATCACTAGTGCTCATGTGAGTGTAATATCCCTGTTCAGGCTCCTATCCAGTACGAGGCTCTGATGCAGATGGACTATCTAGACAGCGTGATCAACGAGTCTCTCAGGTTGTACCCCATCGACTTGAAAGAGTCGCCAAGAAATCTGTTGAGATCAGCGGCATCACCATCCCCAAGGGTATGGTTGTCATGATACCCATCTGGACCTTGCACCGTGACCCCGATGTGTGGGAAGACCCAGAGGAGTTCAAACCAGAGAGGTAATGGGCCACATCTTAACCACAACCACAATATCAATCACAACAGCAACGATAAGAGCAGTGTTCCACAAACAACCATAAAACAAACCTAAATGCGACGACCAAACACAAACAGGTTTCTTCAACCATGTATAACCATCATATTACTGTGATTTAATTGATATGTTCTTTAACCCCTCCTCCTCTGAACTCTCCGTGTGTAGGTTCAGTAAGGAGAACAAGGAGAGCATCGACCCATACACCTACATGCCGTTCGGGATGGGCCCACGGAACTGTATCGGGATGCGATTCGCTCTGGTATTGATGAAACTGGCGATGGTGGAGATTCTACAGAGGTTCAACTTCACCGTCTGCAAAGAGACAGAGGTGAGACAAAATAATGATACAATGATTGTAAATATAATTTTGTACCTATGACTTTGTTGCGTTTCTATATGTAGCAGAGGTGATTTTGGAATCACACTCGCGTGATGAGGTAGCCCTGCCTGAGACATGTAAACTGAAGTGTCGCCCTCAGACCTTGAGGATGTCCTCTTGGCTTAATAGTAGCGTTTGTGTCTTCCACATGGGAGACCCGGGTTTGAACCCCCATACTTCAATTCTGTACTTGCGTACTGCATGAGTATGTACTCCCCATTTAATTTCCCAGATTGCATTTTTCAGTACTAGGCGCCAATCATCCTCAGTATAGGCTACCTACTAAAATTTAGTAACTAAATGATGGAAGTGTGAGATTTAAAAAAAAGCTATTTGTATTTCTGCAAAACTCCCTCGAGACTTCATAGGGCCATTTTAATGTATGTCGACCCAAGAGACGTTGTCCAGGAGTTTGAGTTTATTTGAATTTATAGTGCAATGCTACCCGAACGTAACAGTGACACTGTATTAGGTAACATTCATAGTGTAACGCTGACATCTGTTTTACTCGTTCCTTCATACTGTAACGACCCTGTGTAAGGCCCGTTAGCAGCTCCGCCAAGGGAGTTAACTCTCTTGGTGTTGTGGCTAGCGCGGCCGGTTTGTAAGCGGAAGGTTGCGAGTTCGATACCCGCTTAAGGCAAGCTGCTCTGCCCCGCCGTTCGCTACAAAACTTTAACTGTGTGTCATCTCTCACCAGATCCCCATTGAGATGGACCTACAGAACACTCTGATGCCCATACGGCCCATCAAACTCAAGCTGCTGTCCCGCTGCCAGGAGTCCAACGACAACCAGCTCAAAGCAGACAGCCAGTGATGAGGACCTGCCCTGCTGCAGGTCTCTCAGTTATTATGTTACACATAGATCTAGGATAAGCCCCAACACTGGCTACTTTCAAAAATGGGCTTAAAAAAAAAAAGGGCTTCGCTTTTGCCTTAAATTGAAACTAAATTGGCGCTAATAATTGCACTGTGACCCTAAAATGCACTGTGACTTTTATTCTTTTTTTATGTCTT
Source organism: Argentina silus (assembly GCF_951799395.1). Lineage (NCBI taxonomy): Eukaryota > Metazoa > Chordata > Actinopteri > Argentiniformes > Argentinidae > Argentina > Argentina silus. The sequence goes on from NC_139654.1 coordinate 47,673,561, forward strand.
TTATGCGTTTTTATTCTAATTTTTTTTTCATGCTCTTTCCTTTTTATCTATTTTACGTAAAGCACTTTGAATTGCCTCTGTGTATGAAATGTGCTATATAAATAAACTTGCCTTGCCTCGCCTCGCCTCTGGGCTCTGCTGCTACTGTATGCTGCTCTCTTTGTATCTGTCTATTAGTGGAGGTCCAGGACTAGTTGTACAGAGACAGTTGTTGTCTGTCGTCTGCAGTGCAGGGATTTGCATGTGACTTGTGTATGTTTTGTACTCGTCTGGTAGTGGGTCTCTATCATCACGCTAAAAACGTGTGTATAATCACAAACTAAATCATAACATGAGAATGAACAATATGCCATCAAAACATGACAATGAATAGGTGTTAGATTAGATTCAACTTTATTGTCATTGTGCAGAGTACAAGTACAGAGACAACGAAATGTAGTTAGCGTCTAACCAGAAGTGCAAAAGGAGTGCAATGTGAACAATATATACAGGTAGAGCAGTATAAGCAATATATGAGCAGTATAAGTAGTGCAGTATAAGCAGTATATGAGCAGTATAAGCAGTATATGAGCAGTATAAGCAATATATGTATTAACAGTAACATTATAAGCAGAATAAATATAGAATGCAGTATGAACAGTATAAGCAGTATATGAGCTGTATAAGTAGTGCAGTTACCAATGTATTGGGTCTATCTATGGGTATCGTAGTGCAGCAGTAATCAAAATGTACCTGCATTTTATCGGTTGAAGTGCCATCTCATCTGTCATAAGATTTGACTTGTAAAACTGAAAAGTAGGATACAACTAATAGCCTAAATGTATAAACACAGACCACAACCAAAAAACAACATGGGAAAATCGTTTACGCATCCTCTGCAGCAGGAACAGTGCAGAGAAAAAGTATGTACAGTAAACCCCATAACTGAATACACTTCATACGCTTCAGCGCGACACAGAACGCTACATTGAGGTGGCCTATACTGCAACAAAGTAAAAAAAATGAGACAGACACGTGTCTTCAATAACTTGCATGTTTTATCAAAATACAAGCATTCGGCACATTGTTAACTTGTAGGAAAGTTTAATCAGGTTTTATCAATTGTATTTCTTTAAATGTGAAATAAATATCATCAGTGCAGAGGCTATAACACACTACAAAAGTCACATTAAATCACGGAAAGTAGGCTAGGCTAATTAACGGAACTATATGAATATACAGCCCGAGCCCAGTCCAGGGTTCTGAAAGCGACAAGTAACAAGTGTGCCCATCAACGGTCTAGATATTAGGCCTATACAGTGGGGGAAATAATTATTTGATGGTACTTTATGGTATGAGTATGGTACTTTTATTTTAACAAATAGAGACAGAATATCAACAAAGAAGTCCAGAAAAAACACATTATATAAAGTTATAAATTGATTTGAATTTGATCCCCTACAAACCAGCAAGAATTCTGGCTCATACAGACCGGTTATATGCCCATGAGGCACACAGATTACTCCTGTCACTTTAAGAAAGTACTCCTAATCTCTGCTTGTTATGGGTATAAAAGACACCTGTCAATAGAATCAATCTCTTCCATTCCAACCTCTCCACCACCATGGGCAAGACCAAAGAACATTCAAAGGACATCAGGGTAAGAGTTGTAGACCTGCACAAGGCTGGAATGGGCTACAAGACCATCAGCAAAAAGCTTGGTGAGAAGGAGACAACTGTTGGTGCAATTATTAGAAAATGGAAGAAATACAAAATAACCATCAATCGCCCTCGGCCTGGAGCTCCATGCAAGATCTCGCCTCGTGGGGTAAGGATGATCATGAGAAGGGTGAGGATCAGCCCAGAACTACGCGGGAGGAGCTTGGTAATGATCTCAAGGCAGCTGGGACCACAGTCACCAAGAAAACCATTGGTAACACACTACACCGTAACGGATTGAAATCCTGCAGTGCCCGCAAGGTCCCCCTGCTCAAGAAGGCACATGTGAAGCAGTGGACCCATCTGAAGTTTGCCAATGAACACTTAAATGATTCAGAGAAGGCTTGGGAGAAGGTGATGTGGTCAGATGAGACCAAAATTGAACTCTTTGGCATAAATTCGACTCTTCGTGTTTGGAGGGAGAGAAATGCTGAATGCTACAATCCCAAGAACACCATCCCCACTGTCAAACACAGAAGTGGAAACATTATGCTTTGGGGTTGTTTCTCTGCTAAGGGTACAGGACGACTTCACTGCATTGAGGGGCCAATGGACGGGGCCATGTACCGTAAGATCTTGGACAAGAACCTCCTTCCCTCAGCCAGAGCACTGAGGATGGGTCGTGGATGGGTCTTCCAGCATGACAATGACCCAAAACATACGGCCAAGACAACAAAGGAATGGCTCAAGAAGAAGCACACTAAGGTCATGGAGTGGCCTAGCTAGTCTCCAGACCTTAATCCTATAGAAAATTTGCGGAGGGAGCTGAAGCTTCGAGTTGCCAAGCAAAAGCCTTGAAACCTTCAGGATTTGGAGAGGATCTGTAAAGAGGAGTGGACCAAAATCCCTCCTGAGATGTGTGCAAAACTGGTGACCAACTACAAGAAACGTCTGACTTCTGTGCTTGCCAACAAGGGTTTCTCCACCAAGTACTAAGTCATGTTTTGCTTGGGGATCAAATACTTATTTCCTTCGATCAAATGCAAATTAATTTATAACTTTATATAATATGTTTTTCTGGACTCTTTTTTTTTGATATTCTGTGTCTATTTGTTAAAATAAAAGTACCATAAAAATTATAGACCGCTCATTTCTTTGTAATCGGGCAAACTAACAAAATCAGCAGGGGATCAAATAATTATTTCCCCCACTGTACGTAACATTTGGAGATGTGTTAACACGATCAAAGAAAATACGCGGGAGAGGTCCACTGTTTGAGGCGAAAAAAGACAGGGTTCCCAGAGGAAAAATTAATAAAAATGAGTTCCTCACAAAACAAGGAACCCAAAACCATTTCAATGGAAACGATCGGACTTTACCTTGGAACGTAGCGGATGTATGAGCGCGGCTTTGGAATTATTCAAAACAGCGCCCGCTCTAACACGATCAAAGAGAATACGCGGTAGAGGTCCACTGTTTGATGCGAAAAAATACAACGTTCCCAGAGGAATAAAAACGAAATAAAAATGAAATATCCCATTGTTCCTAACAAAACAAAGAACCCAAAACCATTTCAATGGAAACATCGGACTTTACCTTGGAACGTAGCGGACACATGAGCGCGGCTTTGGAATTATTCAAAACAGCGCCCGCTCTAACACGATCAAAGAGAATACGCGGGAGAGGTCCACTGTTTGAGGCGAAAAAAGACAGGGTTCCCAGAGGAAAAATGAATAAAAATGAGTTCCTCACAAAACAAGGAACCCAAAACCATTTCAATGGAAACGATCGGACTTTACCTTGGAACGTAGCGGACGCATGAGCGCGGGCTTTGGAATTATTCAAAACAGCGCCCGCTCTAACACGATCAAAGAGAATACGCGGTAGAGGTCCACTGTTTGATGCGAAAAAAGACAACGTTCCTAGACGAATAAAAACGAAATAAAAATGAAATATCCTAGTATTCCTAACAAAACAAAGAACCCAAAACCATTTCAATGGAAACGATCGGACTTTACCTTGGAACGTAGACTGTTTGTGGAACGTAAAGTAGTGTACCTACTGAACTCGAACACTGCACCTACGTGACAACCTACCAACCCCTGCAACCCCTGCACCCCCCCCCCCCGGACAATTGCACTATTACTCCCCTCCCCTGCTCTTACTCAATACCACTGCTCTTCTGTACATATGTCCATACTGTTCATATTTTCTTAATACTACTGTTAGTACACTGCACATATCTGTACATACTGTGCATACCTGTTTATACTGTTCATATGGCATTCCATATTTATATTTATTCTGCTATCTACCTTATGTTACTGTTAATACATATATACTGCATTACCTATACAGCTCATATGCTGCTACACTGTTCATACTGTAACTTATTTATTCTGCTTATAATGCTACTGCTTACTCATATACTGCTTACACTGCACTACTTATGTTATACTGCACTACTTACTGCTCATATATTGCACTACCTGTATATACTGTTCATTGCACATTCTGCTATTTTGCACTTCTGGTTAGACGCTAACTGCATTTCGTTGTCTCTGTACTTGTACTCTGCACAATGACAATAAAGTTGAATCTAATCTAAAACAAATGTTTTCGCTGACTGGCGGCACAAGGGTGTGGGTTGGGTGGAGCTCCGCTGTTTGAGGCGAAAAATGACAAGGTTCCCAGAGGAATAAAAAAAAAATGCCTTTATGCACCTGACACCATAAACAAAGTACCTTCTGGAAAAATAAACTTCTTCTAATCCAAGCCAGCTCTGTGATATTCTAGAAGGTCAGAGTTTAGCAGTTAGCACAGTAACATTGTTGCGAAGAGGTCAGATGAAGATAAGATATCTTTGAAAAAAAAAGTATAAATATGATCAGACTTTTTTCTGATAAAATAGTTGTTTTTTTGTTCAACAGTACCACTTTGTCTGTTTTTCCATTTTCTTGAAGCATCTGCACTCGATTTCCAGCCAGCATCATAGTCATGACAGTGAAAGTGTCCAAACAGGTGACCTGAAAAAATATCAAAAGGGGGATGAGGAGAAGAAAGCGGATCTCCACACTGATGAAACATGGGCAGATGAAGAAGATACTAGCGAAAGAAAACAAAAACATGGAGAGGAAAAACTGTCTGTGGAGTATAAGGCAGCTATTAAAGAGAATGACAACATTTGGATGAACTTTCGTTCATCTTGGTCTAATAATGGAAATAGTCTAGTCGTGGTGTGGGCCAGGAGTGACTGCAACCTATAATAAGCCTTCTTTACTTTGCTACAGCCATCGCTGGCCGACATTGTCATTCACTGCCATCAACGGAAATCAATGTTTCCCACATTATATTTCATGCCAACGTCAATCAAAAGTAACCTCAGATTGTTATGGAAATCTTTCAGTGAACAACAATAAACGATGTTTGGTCTCAGTTGAGAGTTTTAATGCATATAGAAAGTATTATACAACGTTGGTCAGCTGGATCAGCATTCCTTCACCAACAGTGTGGATTGAGATACTGATGCTGTGGCTGAGGAGAAGACCATCCTTAACTCCAATGCTCATACGTCATAGGTCTAGGGGTAAACATATCTTGCACCTGTTTGCTGACCAAGAAGCTGGGAAAGAAGCGTAGGCGTTGTGAGCCACTATCTCAAACCTCAGCCTGCAGTTAGGAGTGTTCCAAGGTCACATAACATCTTTGATACAAGAGAAGGAGCAGTCGGTTTTGGTTCTTCCTCAGTCACATAATTAAAAATAACAAAGTACATTGGGTCACAGAAAGGTCAATACATTTAATATAAAACTAAAACAAAATAGTACAAATATTTTTTGCCATTACAAAACCAAGTACTGTAACAAAGTGATGAAGGCTTATCAAAGGTTACAGATGCATAGTCTTGAACCAAAATAAGAAAAACATACAATAATGATTGAATGGGTGGACTATGGCTTTAAAAGACCCAGAAAACAACCAAAATATTGTATGATGAAAAGTAAGAGATTCCCCAGACTGATGAAGAATAATGGACAGATGCCAAAAATAGAAATGAGACATTTTGTTTAATATACTGTGAAGGGGAGGATCAGGTGAAAGTAATAACGGGAGTGGAGAAAACAAGGGAACAAAGCTTTAGTCACAGTGAAAAGGTAATTAGTGAACAGGAGAGAAGTGCCATCAAACTTACTTGAGATTTTTTGATCATTTTGAGTTACAATTCTAGTGTTTCTTTTTTGTTCATCTGGTTCACTTTCTTACCTCTGTATCTATCTACAGTTTTCCCGTCTTTTCCAAGGGTAAACAGACCCGAGTTCAATACCCAACAGCCACACTTGGCAGAGTAGACAGCGAACACAATGCAAAGGTGGGCTAATAGAAAACTGTTTTGATAGATTCAACAGTTTAGATTGTAGATTCATTGATAGGTTGGTTGATTGATTTACATTGAGCAGGACCTCTCCCTTTATGTTCCTTCCTCAGATGTCTATCCACAGCTGGGCAATGGTAATTTGCTGAAATGAACTGTGTATTAACAGTCAGGAGAATTCAAAAGGTAAAAAACCAAGTCACCAGCGTGGCTGCGGGGCTGAAGCCAGATTTATTTTGAATGGCCAAACCTGAATAAAGTATTCATTCAGTAAGACGAGTTATGGTTTAGAATGTTTGTAGAGCACACACATACACTCACCGGCCACTTTATTAGGTACACCTTGCTAGTACCGGGTTGGACCCCCTTTTGCCTTCAGAACTGCCTTCATTCTTTGTGGCATAGATTCACCAAGGTGCTGGAAAACATTCCTCAGAGACTTTGGTCCATATTGACATGATGGCATCACGCAGTTGCTGCAGATTTGTAGGCTGCATCTCCATGATGTGAATCCCCCGTTCCACCACATCCTGCTGGAAGTAGCCATCAGAAGATGGGTACACTGTGGTCATAAAGGGATGGACATGGTCAGCAGCAATACTCAGGTAGGCTGTGGCGACAAAGAAACAAACATCTGTTAATACTTATAGACACCTGCTCTGTCCTCATACATAGCTGAACACCTCTAAACACCTCCCAAGAGTCTGGAGACAGAATGTCAGTCTGACTTCAGGTTTATTGATTTAGAAAGAGTGAAACTGAGAAAGAGAAACAATAATCAATGATATGGTTTCACATCCACACATTGCCTTGCCATACATCACAGAGATGACCTAACAAAGAAATAGCGACATATAGCTACAGATGTTGTATGATGCAACAATACACAGGTAAAGATCATTTTATGCCACGTCCTACACATTTGGGGTAGTCAATAGTCCTAGGAGAAGCACACCTGTTAACCATCTCAATTCCATCTCTCCTTTCAGTCATAGGGTTAGGGTTAGGGTAGGAGTTTCTCATAGAAGTCTGTCTGTGTGTGGTAATGCTGATCTGCACTATGACTGCAGCCTTTTAGGAAGTGAATAGGTTGGTTTCACATACACTAAAATATGTGTACTTCAAGTAATCTTGTCTGTCTACAAGAGGGCAGCATATCATCATTTCAGATCTGCGATCAATGAAGGGGCCCAACAGTTTAAATAAATCATATTAATATCTATTGTTAAAGTTGAAGGGTTCTCCCTCGACAGACTCTCTCTCAATGTGAAGAATTACTTTGATGTATTTGAAAATAATCTTCTACATGCAGATGCATCATTTACTACTATGTAGTAGTTGTCATTCACTCATGGCCTGTCTGAAGGTGTTGAGCAGGACAGGTCTCAGCACTCATCCACTCATGGTCTCTGATCCAGCACTCCTGTCTCCTTTCTTTCTCTCTATCTTTAGGATCGATCCGCATTAGCTGCCGCCATTAACAACCACATATACACTCACTGGGCTCTTTATTAGGAACACTATATTAATACTGGGTAGGACCTCCCTTTGCTCTTCAAACAGCCTCAATTCTTCGTGGCATTGATTCCACAAGATGTTTCAAACATTCCTTTGAGATTCTGGTCCATGATGACATGATTGCATCACGCAATACCTATAGATTTTTCAGGTGCACTTTCAAGCTGTGAATCTCCCGTTCTGCCACATCCAAAAGGTGTTCTATTGGATTCAGATCCAGTGACTGGGAAGGCCACTGAAGAAAACTGAAGTCATTGTCAAGTTCATGAAACCAGTTTGAGACGACTTTTGCTTTGCAACATTGTGCATTATCATGCTGTAAGTAGCCATTAGAAGACGGGTAAATTGTGGCCATGAAGGGATGCACATGGTCAGCAACAATACTCAAATAGGCTGTGGCATTCAAGCAATGATTGATTGGTATTAATGGGCCCAAAGTGTGCCAAGAAAACATTCCCCACACCATTACACCACCTCCACCATGAGAATGTGTACAGTGTGTGTGTATATATATACTGTTTTATATATTTGTATTCATTATACTACAGCATTTATTATACTCCAGCACTTTCATATTAATATGTGTCTCTGTGTATGGTTTACATAAATGTGTATATATTGTGTGGTTTTCTCGAATTGTAGGACATCAGCACTTATTACCTTCTATCTTTTTCTAAAATGTTTGTTAATATATCGCAGCACTTACGCATGCCCACTTTATTATGGGGGTTTTACGTCCTGTTATCTATAATTGTCTCATCACTATGCTTATTACTAATTTATTACTATCCCCAGCATTTTCTTTTTATCTTATAATTGTTATTATCTATTTATATAGGCAGACCTGCTATGATTTTAAAATCAACACCTCACTTTGCACTTTCGTCCACTTAGCACTTCTTCTCCTAAAGCATTCACACCCTGATGGCTCAATAGCGCTCCAACAAATTCTTCTTGACTGCCCTCTAGTGTCCATTTTTTGGCAGCAGCACACACAGTCCACCCTTCAGACCCACTCAGGCCTAGATAAATGCACCACAATAACATATAATAAAAAAAGGGTTAATGGCCCCTGTACTGGCCGAAGGAAGAATAGAGGGGGGGACTAGCTCTGATGGGGGTGGGTGTGTCCAGGCTGTGGGCTACTGTAAATGTAGCTGTGCACACCAGTTCTTGAATATGTTGTCTGCTGTGGTGCTGGTCCAGTGTGTGTTGTCTGGTACAGTGAAGAGAATGTGTCATGGGGTATTTCTAATAGGTTGGAAAGGTGTGTAGTGATGTAGCTGTTTAGGATCCTGAGGTTGTGCTGTCCTCCCTGGCTAAGTTGGCGTGAAAAAATTGATAACTGGAATGTAAATGTTTGCATTGGGGTATGTCTCTGTGGCCTGTTTGTGAATGGTTGCTAATTGTTTCAGTGATGTCTGTGGCATGGGTCATGGTCTCTGTTATTGATGTCCACTGAGAGAACCACTATGCGGGCATGGGGTGGATGGGGGCCTTTTCCAAAACTTTGGTGAAATGGTAGAAGCAGGCCCCAGGGTAACTGTCAATTTATATGTTGGGGTTGGTGAAAGGGGGAATTTGGTTCAGGTTACAATCCCCCAATATCAGTGTCGGTTTGTGGCCCTCAAAATTCCAATCTGTCACCTTATGTTGTAGTCTGGCTTTGTGTTACCAGGGAGTTTTCGATTTTTCCTTCACACTGGCGTCACCTGTTGATGAAAGGAGGAAAGGTGAGATGACATCATCAGCGTGTATGGAGATGTGACTGTGTAGCTGAAGGGTGCACATGGTTGTTAAAGGGATAGAGATGGCTGCTACAGAGGCCCGAGGTTGACGCCTCGCAGGACGGCAACAGAAAGGACTGCAGGGGGAAGATAAAGACATCAGGAGATTTACTAGAATATGTGTTATGCATTATAATATATTAAGATAATACATCATAATTATCATTATTATAGAATTATAATTACATAATATAATTCCAGGAGATTGTCCCTCTCCTTCTCCTTCTCCTGATTTTGGAATGGATTGGACCCTGTGGGCGGGGCTTGCAGACCCAGAGAGGAAGTGACTTCTTTTTCTAAGGGACACAAAGATGTTGGTGGAATCTATGTTCTTTCAGAAGTCAGAATTAAAGCTCATACCTTCAGTCGATAAGTGCACTACACCAGAAAGTGAGCAAGTGTTTTGAGCTGGAGGGGGTGGGTTGGGGGGTGTTAGGTAAAGGGGGCGGAGGTGCAAAAAAGGGAGGTGAAAGAGAAAGCAGTTTTAAAAAGACAAGGTTTAAAAAGTGTGCAGGTGAGGCGAAAAACACATAGGGGGCTTGTAGGAGAACCTCACCACAGGAACATACATGAATTGTAGTCGTTGTGAAATCGTAGTAGTCTATGGTACGTGTGTACTTGGCTATGCTCTCAAGCAGTAGAGGATACTTGGTCAGCCTCTGCATCTCCACAGGAATGATGTCCTTCAGCTGCAGTCGGCGACACTGGCGGTTACTCTCGGTTATTCTCCGCCGTACCGTGGTGGGCGGACAGAGAGGCGGTCGAAATCCACATCAACCTGCTCAGACAATAAAACTATAGGACACTGGTTAGAAGACCCTAGCCTACCTAACTTGCGGTTACTTTCCTGATTCAACTTTGTGTCTACCTTCTTGATTCAACTTGCTTTACCTTCCCTGGCTCCCCCTTCCCCCTTCCTCTTTCATCGTTAGCTGCTCCGCCTTTTTCTTGTTGTGACCGTCTAATTGTCAAATTGTTCAGCACAAGTCTGAAGAGACGATTATCAGGGTTGCCTTTTATACAGTTTAAACATAATGGTAGGCGCCGCCAAGGCTATCGGCTGATGGGCTTGTGCTTACATGAGAGAGGGCGGGAGAGAATGAACAATGGGGAGACTTTCTTACTGATCAATCAGCGCTTTCTTACTGATCAATCGGCATTCAACATTTCACACCTATCGGCAAGATATGTCTGTTCCCCCATTACTGTGCTCCCTCACCACTCCCTCCGAAATCACCGCTGTTCATATGGTAAATTATACAGTGCTTCTCAGAACAATGGCTATAGAACTTTAGAGGTGTGGCAAGAGAAAATGTAATCACAGTATTTACATAAGTTGTATCATATGAAAGTGTATAACCTGAAAACAGTTAAATCAATGTATTTGGTAAAAAAAAAGCTCCTTCTTCGAGCCGGATTTGAACCAGCGACCTAAGGATTACTGTTATTGAACATACAGTCCTGTGCTTTACCAACTGCACCAGGGCTGGGGAAGACAAGTTTGTCTGTTAAGGGGGGGTAAGAAGGCGTGAAAAAGAGGGAAAAGAAAGAGAGAGAGAGAAATTGAGGCTTCTTTTCCATTATCTACTAGTTTATTTGTCAGTATGTAGTCTAAACGACTAAAGAAAAAGAAAAAATTACGCCTTTTCCGTTTTTTGAATAGGGGGAAGAGTGGATTCTAAGGTCACCGGTTCGAATCCCACCAGCACCAGAAATAAAAACAGGCAAAGTTTCCCAAAGTGTTGTTTTGTGTAAATTCAAGATCCCTTGAGCCAATATGTTGCTTCTTGTGACATAACAAACAGACGTTTATGTACACTCGCTGTTGTTTGACTGCTATGGGCCTACAGGTCTGTTACTTGTGTGTGTGTGTAACTTTGTTTATGCATCTGAAATTATCAGTTATAAAATTATCAGACCTCTGTTTCTTTCTCTTATGGACTGCATCACTCGCTATTAGCAATGTGTCAAATTGATTGAATAAAACTCAGATAAAAGATTTATATTTGAAAATAGAAATGTTTTTATTGAAATAAACACAAAAAACCTGTGAGCTGCCTCCTACACATTGGGCAGCACACCCTGACCTTCCACAGATGGTAGGGCATCCTCGCCAGGAGCCTGTGGGTGAAGAAGTGCTCTGGTGTTGGGGCCTGGTTGTAAATGAGCACTGGTATCGGTGCTCGTACCAGAGCTTCAAGTTTGGCCGCAGCCTCTGGTTCTCCCACAGAGTGGAGGCAATCATTGGCTGGCTGCTGAAGACATACAGATACAACAACAATCGATACCACTGATAATGGGATCCTTTTTCAGCATGACAAATATGCTCAATGTCATGGCATATACAACCTACCTTATATCTGTTTAATCTGTTGGTGTATTTCTCAGACAAACTTCACCTTCTGGTAGAGAGCATACCACCTCTTCTGACTGGGGGCTGGCCTGTCCTCTACATCAGAGGGCCAAACCCCAGTGGTGGCAGAGGTCTTGAGGCGAGACAGCCACTCACTGTCCTGTCCCCCATGGCCCTGTGCTTCTTGGTCGCCATCTGAGGCCAACAAGAGGAAGAATGTCAATCTAACTGTCAAAGTCTGTCATGGGACGAGGAGCAATATATCTAACTGTGAAAGTCTATCATGGGACTAGTATAATCAATGAAATCTGTCTACCTGTCATCAATCATAAGCCTTTATCACCATACACTTAATTGTCAATAAAAATGGTTATGAATCAAATCAATCTGTCTAGAATGGATCACTTAACGGTAAAATGAAAAGACACAGCGGACAGTTTCAACATTTCGCCAGCAAACAAGTGACAAAACACATATTTCATCATCGGAGATCTTATCTTAGTGATTCAACTAATATAAGGAAGTTATTCAAGTTGGTTTTAGTGACTTGACACAGATTTTCAGCAATCGTACAGCTAGCTTACCTTAGGTAGCACTCGAACTCGCTCGTATCCGTCTCTCGTTAACAGCGAACTCATAGTGTGTTGTTATAAACTGATTAAAGTATTAATTCAGCATAACATTTCCATTGATCAAATCAGTATATCATTCAATCAAGTTTTCAGCGAACGTAGAACTAGCGTCTGTCTCTCGTCAACAAACAACGAGAGCTGCAAGTGTGTTGCTATGAACTGATAAGACAAGAAAGTATTAATATATATAAACAATTCCATTGATCAAATCAATATATCAAGCCAGGTTACCGGTGTGATCTGAGCAGTGTGACAAAAGCCCAGTTAGCCAAACGTCACCCGCCCACAAAATGGCGCACAAATGGAATGGAGCGCTGCGATTGGCTCTGCTAATGGGCAGTAATGGCGCACTAACGGAATGCGGCGTTGCGATTGGCTCTGCTAATGGACACAAATGGCGCACTAATGGAATGGGGCACTGCGATTGGCTCTGCTAATGGAGCTAATAGAAAATTTATCAGCCTTACGTGCTCTGTTCAGCGCCAGCCGGGCCACTTGGTATTGTCGAGAGCCTCCTTGAGACCGAGGATTATTGGAATAATCCCCCTTCTGAAGCTCTGAGTGACATTCCCAGGTGGAAATGCAGGTCGGGAGAGGGCCAGACTTTCGACAGGGGACATAGCAGAGAGGGAGAGAATAGAGATTAGTGTTGGCATGCCAGAGACCACACAGTACACCAGATGAATTAGTCTGACCCTCTGGTGTCTTTAAACTCAGGATGCCACTACCTACCAGTCAATTAAAAAAAAAAAAAAAAAACATCAAATCAAATCAAATCAACTTAACCACAGAGTTGGAGAGCAGTGTTGGGATTCATTTATTTTTTAAAACATGCACAACGTTAAATTAGCGCCAATAGGCGGGCAAAAATATTTTCGGTTGAGTGGAGATAACGATCATCAGCTAGCAATAGCAAAACATCTTTTCATATACATTTACATTCATGTTTTTAAAATGCTTTTTAACAGCCAATTAGAAGGCTTGATATTAACAGCCAATAAGAGGGCTGTATTTAACAGCCAATCAGAAGGCTCGATATTAACAGTCAATCAGGGGGCTCTATTTAACAGCCAATCAGAGGGCTCTATTTAACAGCCAATCAGAAGGCTCGATATTAACAGCCAATCAGGGGGCTCTATTTAACAGCCAATCAGAGGGCTGTATTGAATAGCCAATCAGAGGGCTCGATATTACAGCCAATCAGAGGGCTGTATTTAACAGCCAATCAGAAGGCTCGATATTCACAGCCAATCAGGGAGCTGTATTTAACAGGGCTCTATTTAACAGACAATCAGAGGGCTGTATTTAACAACCAATCAGAAGGCTCGATATTACCAGCCAATCAGGGGGCTCTATTTAACAGACAATAAAGCTATTATACTGTATTTAACAGCCAATCAGAGGGCTCTATTTAACAGCCAATCAGAAGGCTCGATATTAACAGCCAATCAGAAGGCTCGATATTAAAAGCCAATCAGAGGGCTGTATTTAACAGCCAATCAGAAGGCTCGATATAATATATACCTTACAAAGGACCACCACTGGAACAACTCCAGATGGAACTAAAGCAGTACATGAAACAACTAACTGAGATACATAAAGTTATATATTCACAGGAAAAAGACAAGCAGCCGGAGCCGGAGCCACCCCTGCCCAATCCGATAACTCCAGGAGACCAGGTGTACATCAAAGTCTTCCGGAGGAAGTGGAACGAGCCAAGGAGAGAGGGACCGTACGAGGTAGTGCGAGCCACCCCCACTGCAATACAAGTCCGAGGGAGTCTAACCTGGTACCACTTGAACCACTGCACCAGGGGTCCCGAGGCAAGAAGAAAAAGCAAACCAGAGAAGAAGACGAAGGAACGGGTAAGATCGTACAGGAGCACAGAGGAAATGAAGGAACAGGTACAGAGGCTGAACAGGGGCCGGAAATCCAGCCCCCAGCCGAACGGGAAGGACAGTAGAGCCTGGGGGATCCTGGGGAAGTGACTAGTGATATATAAAGTAATAATACTAATCTATATGCTGTCCCAAATAGAACAGGCCCTGCCTAGAGAATTGAGTCAGGAAGTGAAGCAAACACAGGTTGAAACCAAAAGAGATAGGGACAGAGAATATAAGGTAAATAAATTATGGGAACAGGCAAAGCAAAATTATTGGTATAAATGGGGAGAGTTTACAGCCCAGTCAGTAACAGAAGGAGATTGCCTCATGTGTTGTCCATCACCACTTAAAAAACTACGAGTTGTACCTAACTCACACACATACCAGGCATGTGCACAGTTATATAAAAAGTCCTGTCCCATAGAAGAATCAAAACGACCATATTGTCCAGCCGAATGTTTGGGTATCTTAAGCAACACCAGATACCAACCGTTTTATGATCAAACTTTTAGAGACCAATGCAGAAAAATAGATGTGAGAATAGATGAGAAAAAGAGGGAGATCCCCGGATTCAATTGATTGGAAGCAAAAGTTTGAATGCTTCGACAAACCACTTAACATAACATATGGCACCGCAAACCTGGGGAAATTTAAAGGGGACTGTCACGTCACGTGGCACCCGTTGTACCTTGGAATATGGAACAACCTAGGCCAAAAGTAGCTTATAACCAAGCAATATACCAATGCGACCCGTAAGGTAGTACTTCCCCCTAACATGTTTGAGACAGAAGAAGAAGTATCCAATGAGAGGCGCAGGATAAAACAAGATAGGCAAAGAAACTGTTCTGGACCACTGGTACTGAGATTAGGGGCTCCTGGGGCACCAGGAGGCATACCTCTAATCGATATATATCTTAGCCAGAATGAGCCAGTGGCAGATTACTAGTGGGTATGTGGAGAAGGAAGGCTAATGGCGGCATTACCCGCTGATTGGTCAGGAATATGTGCTAGGGTTCGGAATCGGAATAAATATCATGACTTTAAAATACCTCTCCGCACGTTTTAAAGTTTGATTAGTCTAAATAGCTTGAACGCTGTAGGAGGAGTAGCATACCAAAAAATCGGAAGAATTGGAATAATAATGATAAGAAAAAGAAGAATAAGTATGAGCAATAACAATAGTTAGACTCTCTCTGAACCACTCAATATTTGTTGTGAAACAACACAGCACAAGTCCAAAATGCATGTAGGTGACTAGCAAGCTAGCTAGTTCAAGCTAAAGCTAACAATGCTACCATTGCTACTAACTGACAAATAGTCATGCCATTACCCAGATACATTTGTTGACTGTGTCTACTACTGTAAAATGTAATTAAACGTCACATACCCGCTTCGAAGTCGCTCTCGCTGTCCTCCCAACGGGAGCCCTGCAAAAAAGAAAAACAACAACAACAACCTGTCGTAGAAACGGCTGTCCCAGTCCACGCACAGCCAATCCTGAAAAACACGAAGGCATTTTTCAGGCCTTCCTTGCTAATGCTAATGTCGTAGATTTTAAGTTATAATACTTAAAAATAAAATACCGTTAACCAGAGCTGTTGATTCATTCAAAGACTTTATTCCCGCAGAACATGTAGCCGACCCCGTTATCTCCTCAGTCACCTGTCTTTATAGATTTCACAGATTCAAATCCCATAGGAATGACTTTCGTCCAGTGGAGAGATAGAAATAGAAATTTAGTAAAGTGTCTTATTGGTCAATAATGGTCTGTAATGAGAGTTGGTGTCATTACAGATTCACACAAAACAAACTCAAGCAGTAGTCAGTCACCATTTCAAGTTATATTTAATAGTCTAAGACAGTTCAGATTAAAATACATGTTCATCTGGGTTTAAAGGTGAGAGCATAAAACCTCTGATTCTGATAGAGAGGGACTTCAGAAATGTAATTGGATATAGGGCCATCGCAGATTTTGTCCACAGCCACTCCCATGGCAGTCATAAAAAAACAATTCAAAAAAACATTGCTAATGCTTATATGTGAAACACCAAATTTCCTGATTCATGGCTCATTCTGAGAATTGGAATCATATACCAGCTATATACTAACTATGTATAACTTTGGTTTGTGGTCTCACTGAGGTCCAGCTCTCCACCCAGGGCACTGCAGAGGGACACAGCACGCCTCACCGCCCCCCTCTCACCTCTCACAGGGACCAGGTACAGGAGCTGCAGGAGGAGGGCTTTGCTGGAGCTGAGGGGAGACAGAGGAGGGAGCATACATTGTACAATGAGAAATCCTCCTCATCAGAGATCAGTGTGTCTGTCCTTACGCCAGACGGACTGTGTCTAAGTGGAATAGCTGGTCTCGTCTGGCCTCCTCCACCTCACAGTCTTAGTTAAAGCTAAAGCTAACAATGCTACCACCGTTGCTACTGACGGACTAACAGTCATGCCATTACACAGATGCATTTGTTTACTATGTGTCTACTGTAAAATGTAATTAAACGTGACATACCTACCACCGAGGCATTTCTCAGTACCTTTCGTTGCTAATGCTCATGGCTTAGTTATGCTAGCTCTAAGAAAACCAGCGGGGTCTCGTCAATGTAAACATCAACAGAAGTGTGTTGCTGTGTAGCGCTGGATCAACCATTCCATAGAATGCTGCTCATGTTCTATTTCTAGAGGTCACATGGTAACGCATTTTTGAAAAGTCTTTATGATGCATGTCATCTATGATTATTATGAATTATTTTCAAAACTGTGTGTTGCTATGCAACCTTTCAATATAGAACATTAGCAACATTCTATGGAATGTTCAATCCGCTCCAGATAACAACAAACTTGAGTTGATGTTTACATCGACACAAACCAGCTGATTTTCGGAGCAAAACGGGCTGAAAAATGCCTCAGTGTTTTTCAGGTTTTGACTGCGGCCTGCCGTTTTTACTTCCGTGTTTTCTTTTTTGCTGGGTCCGCGATCGTGAAGAGGGAAGCGACGGCAGCGACTTCGGAGAGGGTATGTGACGATAGTTGGACCATATCTGAACGATAGTTAGACAACCACTCGATACGTGTTGCTAAAACAACACGGCACAAGTCGAACATGCATGTTGGTGACGAGCAAGCGAGCTAGTTCAAGCTAAAGCTAACAATGCTACCACCGTTGCTACTGACGGACTAACAGTCATGCCATTACACAGATGCATTTGTTTACCACGTGTCTACTGTAAAATGTAATTAAACGTGACATACCTGCTTCGAAGTCGCTGTACTCTCAAAAAGAAAACAGGAACAACAACCTGTCGTAGAAATGGCAGTCCGCTATCCATGCACTCCCGCAGCCAAACCTGCGTTTCTCAGTACCTTTCGTTGCTAATGCTAGTGGCGTAGTAATGCTAGCGCTCAGAAGACTAGCTGGGTCTCGTCAATGTCAACATCATCAGAGGTGTGTTGCTGCGTAGCGCTGGATCAAACATAGAAGGCTGCTCATGTTCTATTTCTAGAGGTCACATGGTAACGCATTTTTGAAAAGTGTTGATGATACATGTCATGCATCATTATTACTCATTATTTTCAAAACGGTGTGTTGCTATGCAACCTTTCAATATAGAACATTAGCAACATTCTATGGAATGTTCAGTCCGCTCCAGATAACAACAGACTTCAGTTGATGTTCACATCGACACAAACCTGCTGATTTTCTGAGCAAAACGGACTGAAAAATGCCTCGGTGATATTCAGGATTGGCTGCGCGAGTGCGTGGACTGCGGTCTGCCGTCTCTACGACGGGTTGTTCGTGTTTTCTTTTTTGCAAGGTTCGCGATCGTGAAGAGGAAAGCGACAGCGACTTTGAAGAGGGTATGTGACATTTAATTACATTTTACAGGAGACACATATCTCACAAATTGTGTGTGCAATGATTATTTTGCCAGTTAGAAGCAATGATAGCATTGTTAGCTGCTAGGTGGCTAAGTAACCCGTTGACAGTGTCTAAGGGCGTTGCTAAGAGTTACCTTTAGCTTGAACTAGCTAGCTTGCTAGCCACCTCCATGCATTTTAGCTAAAGAGATGTGTGTATGTGTGTGTGTTGTGAGTAGCAGACAGACATCTCTGTGGTGAAGACCGTCCTGCGTATGGGACCGGATGGGCAGCTGTCCTCCACTGCGTGGTCGGGGGCTGACTCTTTCTCCACACCCGCTCAGCAGCAGTACACTGATCCTGAGCCACAGGGCCAGAACTGCTATGAGGTCAAACTTAACACTTAAGCCTTTACCATATTATCAAGCCTTTACCATATTATCACTTAGTAACTCCACCGGTTTACATGCGTCATTCTCTCCCATAGCCTCTATTTGACCACCAAGAGGACTGAGGACATTGCCCTGAGGGTCACCACCCTACGCCAGGCCTTCACAGTGAGTCAACCACCCTTTCTCTGTGCTTTCTCTCTTCTGTCTTCTGTCAGATGGTGTCTCACTATTTTTTTCCCCCTTTACCAGACCCTGCGCAGTTCCACCCAGAGCAAGAACCAGCTGTACGTGGCTGGGAAGGTCCTGCTGGGAGCACTGGTTCAGGCCAATCACAAGGTAAGACATTGGCTTCCTCCAACAGAGTGAATTATCAAGAGAAAATGTAACAACCGTTTACTGACATTGTCTCTCTTGTTCTGTATAGGACGAGGCACAGTTCATCCGTGCCTATGATGACCTTGTTGGGTACCTGAGTGATCCCTCCAAACAGGGTGACATTGAGATGGAGCTGGCAGAACATCAGGTTAGTTCATTCACTTCAGTAGTCTCACATTGATTACCTGTGCCTGTATTGGGTCCTTCTTTTTAATATCATTGCTATTTTGTTGTAAATGTTTTTGTCTTTTGTTAGATTAGCCATGTCAACCTCATAGACATCCTCTATGAGCTGGTTCTGTTTGGGGTGATGGTGGGGAGGCCCCTGGTGGTGGTGAGTACTGTTCTTATACTGAAGACTGTTACAGGGTGACTTTGTTGACAAGTTCATATGACTCTCTGCTCTCTCCTCCTATGTTTGCTGTTAGCAACCTGGTGGTTTTGTGGAGCGTCTGTACTCTCTCCTACACTCCTGCCTGCCTGCCAGCAACATGAAACCAGAGGCTGAGAGATGCCTGCTGCACCTGAAGGTACAGACAAGTTCTGATGTTGTTACTGTTCCTTCTCTCTAGTATTTAGCATCCAATCTATTGTTCAGTTTAAATGAGTACTGTGAACTAGCAGTAACTCAGAGCCTTACCTCAGGGCGGGCTGATGATGCTTCTGGACGACATGTTTGGTCAGGAGGTTCCCTGGTACTTCAACACGGAGTCTCTGGTCGTTGGAGTCTCGAGCCTCCTGGAGCACCACCTTCAGCTTCTCATGGCGTCCTTCTGAGGGGGCACGCACACACACACACACACACACACACACGCTATTAAGTAATCGGAATAAGTCATTTTAAATGATTGGAAGTAATTTTATTCTTACCACTAAAGTTGCACTCCCCCTCCCCCTCTCTTTCTCTTTTTTTCTGTCTTTCTTTTTTTAGGAATTCCACAGGGTCAAACTCCATCAGTAACCGCAAAGGATACTTCAGTGAAATCCAATAAGTATTCTAGTTAAAGTTTAAATAATAACCTCACATGCCTTCTTGTTATGTCCCCCCCTCTCTCCCTTTCCCCTCTCTCTCTCTGATATGCAGGGCCACCGGAGTCTCATTGTCTTTACTTACAGACACTTATTACATATATTTGCAAATAAATGAGTGATAGAGTATCTCAAATTGATTTAATGTCTCTGTGTTTTCTTTTCTTTTGGTGACACTTAACACTAAGGTTTCCTTTTATAATGGGTTTATAATTCAGTTTGCACATTATAAGCATGTGTTGCATTTATAGCATTAGTAACAGTGCAGCCACATATTTTCAAATTATTTGAATTGTCACTATCTATGAATGAATCATTAAAGAGAAGCTACGGGATATGGCAATAACTATTTCTGTATTATTTAACCTCTTATTTTGTGTCTGAATTATCAATGCATAGTTTGTACAAATATAATCAATTGAATCACTGTTTTATCTCATTCAGCCACAGACTCCCTAGTTTATCATCGCCAACTTTAGAAGCAGCATTACTGTTAAGTGTGTCGATGTCATTGGTCTACGTGGAATCCACACACATACGCACCACACTGAGGGCATGTAACAGGGACCCGTTTCCAACTCATTAGCGCTACGTTGAGAACTGTAGGCTGAGATTATAGAAATTATCTCGTAGAATCACTTTAATAGTCAAGAAACTACTCAGAAATCATACCACAATTAAACTTGAAAAAGTTCCAGAAGAAACATTGTTTCTCTTTAACAGAGCAATATCCAAGACTGCGTAAAGAGGGAGAAAAATGTCTTTCTTAAAGATCAGATTTTAGTAAATAGATATTATTGCACAAAATTGGGCTATAAGAATCTCAAAGACAGAATCAAACATTTCACTCTCTATAGTAGTGATTTTGGTGTCTAGTGTCAGAGGAACATATTTCATCCCCACATTAAGTAAACACAAATAAACTAATTCATATGTAATGTCCTCCAACTTTCCATCAAGAATAAAGACACACTGTGTACTGTGTACCAGTATAGTAACACTACTACTAGAATATATAGACTTGCAATGGAATTTGGCCTTGGAGGGCTACAGGTCCTAGGCCCCCCATTCCCCAGCATCTGATTTCATGTCTCTGCATTGTGTACTGGTTATGGCATGGTACCACTAGGTGAAAGGTCGAGAGGCACATAGAATATTGTACAATTCCAACAGTCCCCTCTTTGATTATTTTAAACAAAGTATAATAATCAAGAATTACCAAAATGAATAATAAAAACATGAAGAAATATAAAAGTAACAACAGGAAATATAAAAGAACCACTTTCCTCATCTTACTAGTGAGTGAGATCTGCTTGTCCTATTTCACACATACAATACGTTGAGTTGACACCATGAGCATGCATGATGTACAGGACTGAGTGAGCGCTGCAAAACATGTTTGTCTACTGATGCTGTATCTTGAACCGTCATCTGCGTTTAACTCACTCACCGCCAAAGAATTCCGGTACACTCACCACCTGGAGTGCCAAGTGTTTTATGTGGTATAGGGAAGCCAATAGGGAAAGCCCTTATTAATACATTGGAAACACAAAGTTGTAATAATGCCAATACATTAGTGACATATTTTTGAAAAGTGTTGAAAATACATGTCATGCATCATTATTACAAAATTAGTGCTACTGACAATTGTCGTTGCTAGGATTGCGTCTTTCTTGTGCCATTTCCCCAGCAACGTGTGTGTAAGACTAGAGTGGTAGGTTAGAACAGAGCCAAATGAGGTGTAATTAAGCCATTACAACAACAACAATCAAATGACCACACACACCTGACATCACTGTCCTGCCCTCCCATCAGGCAGAATATCTAGCATGTGTGTGTGAGTGTTGTACATAGTCAGAAGGTAGTCCTAGATGATGTACCAGGAAGAACGAAACCCAGATAACAATTCCCAAACCTATCACTAGGTAACATAGAGTAGGCCATTAGAACACAAATCCAATAAGTGTTGTTCAATATGCTTAAGCTGGGTAGTTGAGACCTAGTGACTTTGGAGTCTGCTATTGATGTCTGTCAACATGAAATCTGTCAAGAAATCTGCCTTATTTCACTCTATGGGAAATCCCATAGGAATGACTTTCGTCCAGTGGAGAGATAGAAATAGAAATTTAGTAAAGTGTCTTATTGGTCAATAATGGTCTGTAATGAGAGTTGGTGTCATTACAGATTCACACAAAACAAACTCAAGCAGTAGTCAGTCACCATTTCAAGTTATATTTAATAGTCTAAGACAGTTCAGATTAAAATACATGTTCATCTGGGTTTAAAGGTGAGAGCATAAAACCTCTTCTGATAGAGAGGGACTTCAGAAATGTAATTGGATATAGGGCCATCGCAGATTTTGTCCACAGCCACTCCCATGGCAGTCATAAAAAAACAATTCAAAAAAACATTGCTAATGCTTATATGTGAAACACCAAATTTCCTGATTCATGGCTCATTCTGAGAATTGGAATCATATACCAGCTATATACTAACTATGTATAACTTTGGTTTGTGGTCTCACTGAGGTCCAGCTCTCCACCCAGGGCACTGCAGAGGGACACAGCACGCCTCACCGCCCCCCTCTCACCGGGACCAGGTACAGGAGCTGCAGGAGGAGGGCTTTGCTGGAGCTGAGGGGAGACAGAGGAGGGAGCATACATTGTACAATGAGAAATCCTCCTCATCAGAGATCAGTGTGTCTGTCCTTACGCCAGACGGACTGTGTCTAAGTGGAATAGCTGGTCTCGTCTGGCCTCCTCCACCTCACAGTCTTAGTTAAAGCTAAAGCTAACAATGCTACCACCGTTGCTACTGACGGACTAACAGTCATGCCATTACACAGATGCATTTGTTTACTATGTGTCTACTGTAAAATGTAATTAAACGTGACATACCTACCACCGAGGCATTTCTCAGTACCTTTCGTTGCTAATGCTCATGGCTTAGTTATGCTAGCTCTAAGAAAACCAGCGGGGTCTCGTCAATGTAAACATCAACAGAAGTGTGTTGCTGTGTAGCGCTGGATCAACCATTCCATAGAATGCTGCTCATGTTCTATTTCTAGAGGTCACATGGTAACGCATTTTTGAAAAGTCTTTATGATGCATGTCATCTATGATTATTATGAATTATTTTCAAAACTGTGTGTTGCTATGCAACCTTTCAATATAGAACATTAGCAACATTCTATGGAATGTTCAATCCGCTCCAGATAACAACAAACTTGAGTTGATGTTTACATCGACACAAACCAGCTGATTTTCGGAGCAAAACGGGCTGAAAAATGCCTCAGTGTTTTTCAGGTTTTGACTGCGGCCTGCCGTTTTTACTTCCGTGTTTTCTTTTTTGCTGGGTCCGCGATCGTGAAGAGGGAAGCGACGGCAGCGACTTCGGAGAGGGTATGTGACGATAGTTGGACCATATCTGAACGATAGTTAGACAACCACTCGATACGTGTTGCTAAAACAACACGGCACAAGTCGAACATGCATGTTGGTGACGAGCAAGCGAGCTAGTTCAAGCTAAAGCTAACAATGCTACCACCGTTGCTACTGACGGACTAACAGTCATGCCATTACACAGATGCATTTGTTTACCACGTGTCTACTGTAAAATGTAATTAAACGTGACATACCTGCTTCGAAGTCGCTGTACTCTCAAAAAGAAAACAGGAACAACAACCTGTCGTAGAAATGGCAGTCCGCTATCCATGCACTCCCGCAGCCAAACCTGCGTTTCTCAGTACCTTTCGTTGCTAATGCTAGTGGCGTAGTAATGCTAGCGCTCAGAAGACTAGCTGGGTCTCGTCAATGTCAACATCATCAGAGGTGTGTTGCTGCGTAGCGCTGGATCAAACATAGAAGGCTGCTCATGTTCTATTTCTAGAGGTCACATGGTAACGCATTTTTGAAAAGTGTTGATGATACATGTCATGCATCATTATTACTCATTATTTTCAAAACGGTGTGTTGCTATGCAACCTTTCAATATAGAACATTAGCAACATTCTATGGAATGTTCAGTCCGCTCCAGATAACAACAGACTTCAGTTGATGTTCACATCGACACAAACCTGCTGATTTTCTGAGCAAAACGGACTGAAAAATGCCTCGGTGATATTCAGGATTGGCTGCGCGAGTGCGTGGACTGCGGTCTGCCGTCTCTACGACGGGTTGTTCGTGTTTTCTTTTTTGCAAGGTTCGCGATCGTGAAGAGGAAAGCGACAGCGACTTTGAAGAGGGTATGTGACATTTAATTACATTTTACAGGAGACACATATCTCACAAATTGTGTGTGCAATGATTATTTTGCCAGTTAGAAGCAATGATAGCATTGTTAGCTGCTAGGTGGCTAAGTAACCCGTTGACAGTGTCTAAGGGCGTTGCTAAGAGTTACCTTTAGCTTGAACTAGCTAGCTTGCTAGCCACCTCCATGCATTTTAGCTAAAGAGATGTGTGTGTGTTGTGAGTAGCAGACAGACATCTCTGTGGTGAATACCGTCCTGCGTATGGGACCGGATGGGCAGCTGTCCTCCACTGCGTGGTCGGGGGCTGACTCTTTCTCCACACCCGCTCAGCAGCAGTACACTGATCCTGAGCCACAGGGCCAGAACTGCTATGAGGTCAAACTTAACACTTAAGCCTTTACCATATTATCAAGCCTTTACCATATTATCACTTAGTAACTCCACCGGTTTACATGCGTCATTCTCTCCCATAGCCTCTATTTGACCACCAAGAGGACTGAGGACATTGCCCTGAGGGTCACCACCCTACGCCAGGCCTTCACAGTGAGTCAACCACCCTTTCTCTGTGCTTTCTCTCTTCTGTCTTCTGTCAGATGGTGTCTCACTATTTTTTTCCCCCTTTACCAGACCCTGCGCAGTTCCACCCAGAGCAAGAACCAGCTGTACGTGGCTGGGAAGGTCCTGCTGGGAGCACTGGTTCAGGCCAATCACAAGGTAAGACATTGGCTTCCTCCAACAGAGTGAATTATCAAGAGAAAATGTAACAACCGTTTACTGACATTGTCTCTCTTGTTCTGTATAGGACGAGGCACAGTTCATCCGTGCCTATGATGACCTTGTTGGGTACCTGAGTGATCCCTCCAAACAGGGTGACATTGAGATGGAGCTGGCAGAACATCAGGTTAGTTCATTCACTTCAGTAGTCTCACATTGATTACCTGTGCCTGTATTGGGTCCTTCTTTTTAATATCATTGCTATTTTGTTGTAAATGTTTTTGTCTTTTGTTAGATTAGCCATGTCAACCTCATAGACATCCTCTATGAGCTGGTTCTGTTTGGGGTGATGGTGGGGAGGCCCCTGGTGGTGGTGAGTACTGTTCTTATACTGAAGACTGTTACAGGGTGACTTTGTTGACAAGTTCATATGACTCTCTGCTCTCTCCTCCTATGTTTGCTGTTAGCAACCTGGTGGTTTTGTGGAGCGTCTGTACTCTCTCCTACACTCCTGCCTGCCTGCCAGCAACATGAAACCAGAGGCTGAGAGATGCCTGCTGCACCTGAAGGTACAGACAAGTTCTGATGTTGTTACTGTTCCTTCTCTCTAGTATTTAGCATCCAATCTATTGTTCAGTTTAAATGAGTACTGTGAACTAGCAGTAACTCAGAGCCTTACCTCAGGGCGGGCTGATGATGCTTCTGGACGACATGTTTGGTCAGGAGGTTCCCTGGTACTTCAACACGGAGTCTCTGGTCGTTGGAGTCTCGAGCCTCCTGGAGCACCACCTTCAGCTTCTCATGGCGTCCTTCTGAGGGGGCACGCACACACACACACACACACACACACACACGCTATTAAGTAATCGGAATAAGTCATTTTAAATGATTGGAAGTAATTTTATTCTTACCACTAAAGTTGCACTCCCCCTCCCCCTCTCTTTCTCTTTTTTTCTGTCTTTCTTTTTTTAGGAATTCCACAGGGTCAAACTCCATCAGTAACCGCAAAGGATACTTCAGTGAAATCCAATAAGTATTCTAGTTAAAGTTTAAATAATAACCTCACATGCCTTCTTGTTATGTCCCCCCCTCTCTCCCTTTCCCCTCTCTCTCTCTGATATGCAGGGCCACCGGAGTCTCATTGTCTTTACTTACAGACACTTATTACATATATTTGCAAATAAATGAGTGATAGAGTATCTCAAATTGATTTAATGTCTCTGTGTTTTCTTTTCTTTTGGTGACACTTAACACTAAGGTTTCCTTTTATAATGGGTTTATAATTCAGTTTGCACATTATAAGCATGTGTTGCATTTATAGCATTAGTAACAGTGCAGCCACATATTTTCAAATTATTTGAATTGTCACTATCTATGAATGAATCATTAAAGAGAAGCTACGGGATATGGCAATAACTATTTCTGTATTATTTAACCTCTTATTTTGTGTCTGAATTATCAATGCATAGTTTGTACAAATATAATCAATTGAATCACTGTTTTATCTCATTCAGCCACAGACTCCCTAGTTTATCATCGCCAACTTTAGAAGCAGCATTACTGTTAAGTGTGTCGATGTCATTGGTCTACGTGGAATCCACACACATACGCACCACACTGAGGGCATGTAACAGGGACCCGTTTCCAACTCATTAGCGCTACGTTGAGAACTGTAGGCTGAGATTATAGAAATTATCTCGTAGAATCACTTTAATAGTCAAGAAACTACTCAGAAATCATACCACAATTAAACTTGAAAAAGTTCCAGAAGAAACATTGTTTCTCTTTAACAGAGCAATATCCAAGACTGCGTAAAGAGGGAGAAAAATATCTTTCTTAAAGATCAGATTTTAGTAAATAGATATTATTGCACAAAATTGGGCTATAAGAATCTCAAAGACAGAATCAAACATTTCACTCTCTATAGTAGTGATTTTGGTGTCTAGTGTCAGAGGAACATATTTCATCCCCACATTAAGTAAACACAAATAAACTAATTCATATGTAATGTCCTCCAACTTTCCATCAAGAATAAAGACACACTGTGTACTGTGTACCAGTATAGTAACACTACTACTAGAATATATAGACTTGCAATGGAATTTGGCCTTGGAGGGCTACAGGTCCTAGGCCCCCCATTCCCCAGCATCTGATTTCATGTCTCTGCATTGTGTACTGGTTATGGCATGGTACCACTAGGTGAAAGGTCGAGAGGCACATAGAATATTGTACAATTCCAACAGTCCCCTCTTTGATTATTTTAAACAAAGTATAATAATCAAGAATTACCAAAATGAATAATAAAAACATGAAAAAATATAAAAGTAACAACAGGAAATATAAAAGAACCACTTTCCTCATCTTACTAGTGAGTGAGATCTGCTTGTCCTATTTCACACATACAATACGTTGAGTTGACACCATGAGCATGCATGATGTACAGGACTGAGTGAGCGCTGCAAAACATGTTTGTCTACTGATGCTGTATCTTGAACCGTCATCTGCGTTTAACTCACTCACCGCCAAAGAATTCCGGTACACTCACCACCTGGAGTGCCAAGTGTTTTATGTGGTATAGGGAAGCCAATAGGGAAAGCCCTTATTAATACATTGGAAACACAAAGTTGTAATAATGCCAATACATTAGTGACATATTTTTGAAAAGTGTTGAAAATACATGTCATGCATCATTATTACAAAATTAGTGCTACTGACAATTGTCGTTGCTAGGATTGCGTCTTTCTTGTGCCATTTCCCCAGCAACGTGTGTGTAAGACTAGAGTGGTAGGTTAGAACAGAGCCAAATGAGGTGTAATTAAGCCATTACAACAACAACAATCAAATGACCACACACACCTGACATCACTGTCCTGCCCTCCCATCAGGCAGAATATCTAGCATGTGTGTGTGAGTGTTGTACATAGTCAGAAGGTAGTCCTAGATGATGTACCAGGAAGAACGAAACCCAGATAACAATTCCCAAACCTATCACTAGGTAACATAGAGTAGGCCATTAGAACACAAATCCAATAAGTGTTGTTCAATATGCTTAAGCTGGGTAGTTGAGACCTAGTGACTTTGGAGTCTGCTATTGATGTCTGTCAACATGAAATCTGTCAAGAAATCTGCCTTATTTCACTCTATGGGAAATCCCATAGGAATGACTTTCGTCCAGTGGAGAGATAGAAATAGAAATTTAGTAAAGTGTCTTATTGGTCAATAATGGTCTGTAATGAGAGTTGGTGTCATTACAGATTCACACAAAACAAACTCAAGCAGTAGTCAGTCACCATTTCAAGTTATATTTAATAGTCTAAGACAGTTCAGATTAAAATACATGTTCATCTGGGTTTAAAGGTGAGAGCATAAAACCTCTTCTGATAGAGAGGGACTTCAGAAATGTAATTGGATATAGGGCCATCGCAGATTTTGTCCACAGCCACTCCCATGGCAGTCATAAAAAAACAATTCAAAAAAACATTGCTAATGCTTATATGTGAAACACCAAATTTCCTGATTCATGGCTCATTCTGAGAATTGGAATCATATACCAGCTATATACTAACTATGTATAACTTTGGTTTGTGGTCTCACTGAGGTCCAGCTCTCCACCCAGGGCACTGCAGAGGGACACAGCACGCCTCACCGCCCCCCTCTCACCTCTCACAGGGACCAGGTACAGGAGCTGCAGGAGGAGGGCTTTGCTGGAGCTGAGGGGAGACAGAGGAGGGAGCATACATTGTACAATGAGAAATCCTCCTCATCAGAGATCAGTGTGTCTGTCCTTACGCCAGACGGACTGTGTCTAAGTGGAATAGCTGGTCTCGTCTGGCCTCCTCCACCTCACAGTCTTAGTTAAAGCTAAAGCTAACAATGCTACCACCGTTGCTACTGACGGACTAACAGTCATGCCATTACACAGATGCATTTGTTTACTATGTGTCTACTGTAAAATGTAATTAAACGTGACATACCTACCACCGAGGCATTTCTCAGTACCTTTCGTTGCTAATGCTCATGGCTTAGTTATGCTAGCTCTCAGAAAACCAGCGGGTTCTCCTCAATGTAAACATCAACAGAAGTGTGTTGCTGTGTAGCGCTGGATCAACCATTCCATAGAATGCTGCTCATGTTCTATTTCTAGAGGTCACATGGTAACGCATTTTTGAAAAGTCTTTATGATGCATGTCATCTATGATTATTATGAATTATTTTCAAAACTGTGTGTTGCTATGCAACCTTTCAATATAGAACATTAGCAACATTCTATGGAATGTTCAATCCGCTCCAGATAACAACAAACTTGAGTTGATGTTTACATCGACACAAACCAGCTGATTTTCGGAGCAAAACGGGCTGAAAAATGCCTCAGTGTTTTTCAGGTTTTGACTGCGGCCTGCCGTTTTTACTTCCGTGTTTTCTTTTTTGCTGGGTCCGCGATCGTGAAGAGGGAAGCGACGGCAGCGACTTCGGAGAGGGTATGTGACGATAGTTGGACCATATCTGAACGATAGTTAGACAACCACTCGATACGTGTTGCTAAAACAACACGGCACAAGTCGAACATGCATGTTGGTGACGAGCAAGCGAGCTAGTTCAAGCTAAAGCTAACAATGCTACCACCGTTGCTACTGACGGACTAACAGTCATGCCATTACACAGATGCATTTGTTTACCACGTGTCTACTGTAAAATGTAATTAAACGTGACATACCTGCTTCGAAGTCGCTGTACTCTCAAAAAGAAAACAGGAACAACAACCTGTCGTAGAAATGGCAGTCCGCTATCCATGCACTCCCGCAGCCAAACCTGCGTTTCTCAGTACCTTTCGTTGCTAATGCTAGTGGCGTAGTAATGCTAGCGCTCAGAAGACTAGCTGGGTCTCGTCAATGTCAACATCATCAGAGGTGTGTTGCTGCGTAGCGCTGGATCAAACATAGAAGGCTGCTCATGTTCTATTTCTAGAGGTCACATGGTAACGCATTTTTGAAAAGTGTTGATGATACATGTCATGCATCATTATTACTCATTATTTTCAAAACGGTGTGTTGCTATGCAACCTTTCAATATAGAACATTAGCAACATTCTATGGAATGTTCAGTCCGCTCCAGATAACAACAGACTTCAGTTGATGTTCACATCGACACAAACCTGCTGATTTTCTGAGCAAAACGGACTGAAAAATGCCTCGGTGATATTCAGGATTGGCTGCGCGAGTGCGTGGACTGCGGTCTGCCGTCTCTACGACGGGTTGTTCGTGTTTTCTTTTTTGCAAGGTTCGCGATCGTGAAGAGGAAAGCGACAGCGACTTTGAAGAGGGTATGTGACATTTAATTACATTTTACAGGAGACACATATCTCACAAATTGTGTGTGCAATGATTATTTTGCCAGTTAGAAGCAATGATAGCATTGTTAGCTGCTAGGTGGCTAAGTAACCCGTTGACAGTGTCTAAGGGCGTTGCTAAGAGTTACCTTTAGCTTGAACTAGCTAGCTTGCTAGCCACCTCCATGCATTTTAGCTAAAGAGATGTGTGTATGTGTGTGTGTTGTGAGTAGCAGACAGACATCTCTGTGGTGAATACCGTCCTGCGTATGGGACCGGATGGGCAGCTGTCCTCCACTGCGTGGTCGGGGGCTGACTCTTTCTCCACACCCGCTCAGCAGCAGTACACTGATCCTGAGCCACAGGGCCAGAACTGCTATGAGGTCAAACTTAACACTTAAGCCTTTACCATATTATCAAGCCTTTACCATATTATCACTTAGTAACTCCACCGGTTTACATGCGTCATTCTCTCCCATAGCCTCTATTTGACCACCAAGAGGACTGAGGACATTGCCCTGAGGGTCACCACCCTACGCCAGGCCTTCACAGTGAGTCAACCACCCTTTCTCTGTGCTTTCTCTCTTCTGTCTTCTGTCAGATGGTGTCTCACTATTTTTTTCCCCCTTTACCAGACCCTGCGCAGTTCCACCCAGAGCAAGAACCAGCTGTACGTGGCTGGGAAGGTCCTGCTGGGAGCACTGGTTCAGGCCAATCACAAGGTAAGACATTGGCTTCCTCCAACAGAGTGAATTATCAAGAGAAAATGTAACAACCGTTTACTGACATTGTCTCTCTTGTTCTGTATAGGACGAGGCACAGTTCATCCGTGCCTATGATGACCTTGTTGGGTACCTGAGTGATCCCTCCAAACAGGGTGACATTGAGATGGAGCTGGCAGAACATCAGGTTAGTTCATTCACTTCAGTAGTCTCACATTGATTACCTGTGCCTGTATTGGGTCCTTCTTTTTAATATCATTGCTATTTTGTTGTAAATGTTTTTGTCTTTTGTTAGATTAGCCATGTCAACCTCATAGACATCCTCTATGAGCTGGTTCTGTTTGGGGTGATGGTGGGGAGGCCCCTGGTGGTGGTGAGTACTGTTCTTATACTGAAGACTGTTACAGGGTGACTTTGTTGACAAGTTCATATGACTCTCTGCTCTCTCCTCCTATGTTTGCTGTTAGCAACCTGGTGGTTTTGTGGAGCGTCTGTACTCTCTCCTACACTCCTGCCTGCCTGCCAGCAACATGAAACCAGAGGCTGAGAGATGCCTGCTGCACCTGAAGGTACAGACAAGTTCTGATGTTGTTACTGTTCCTTCTCTCTAGTATTTAGCATCCAATCTATTGTTCAGTTTAAATGAGTACTGTGAACTAGCAGTAACTCAGAGCCTTACCTCAGGGCGGGCTGATGATGCTTCTGGACGACATGTTTGGTCAGGAGGTTCCCTGGTACTTCAACACGGAGTCTCTGGTCGTTGGAGTCTCGAGCCTCCTGGAGCACCACCTTCAGCTTCTCATGGCGTCCTTCTGAGGGGGCACGCACACACACACACACACACACACACACACGCTATTAAGTAATCGGAATAAGTCATTTTAAATGATTGGAAGTAATTTTATTCTTACCACTAAAGTTGCACTCCCCCTCCCCCTCTCTTTCTCTTTTTTTCTGTCTTTCTTTTTTTAGGAATTCCACAGGGTCAAACTCCATCAGTAACCGCAAAGGATACTTCAGTGAAATCCAATAAGTATTCTAGTTAAAGTTTAAATAATAACCTCACATGCCTTCTTGTTATGTCCCCCCCTCTCTCCCTTTCCCCTCTCTCCCTTTCCCCTCTCTCTCTCTGATATGCAGGGCCACCGGAGTCTCATTGTCTTTACTTACAGACACTTATTACATATATTTGCAAATAAATGAGTGATAGAGTATCTCAAATTGATTTAATGTCTCTGTGTTTTCTTTTCTTTTGGTGACACTTAACACTAAGGTTTCCTTTTATAATGGGTTTATAATTCAGTTTGCACATTATAAGCATGTGTTGCATTTATAGCATTAGTAACAGTGCAGCCACATATTTTCAAATTATTTGAATTGTCACTATCTATGAATGAATCATTAAAGAGAAGCTACGGGATATGGCAATAACTATTTCTGTATTATTTAACCTCTTATTTTGTGTCTGAATTATCAATGCATAGTTTGTACAAATATAATCAATTGAATCACTGTTTTATCTCATTCAGCCACAGACTCCCTAGTTTATCATCGCCAACTTTAGAAGCAGCATTACTGTTAAGTGTGTCGATGTCATTGGTCTACGTGGAATCCACACACATACGCACCACACTGAGGGCATGTAACAGGGACCCGTTTCCAACTCATTAGCGCTACGTTGAGAACTGTAGGCTGAGATTATAGAAATTATCTCGTAGAATCACTTTAATAGTCAAGAAACTACTCAGAAATCATACCACAATTAAACTTGAAAAAGTTCCAGAAGAAACATTGTTTCTCTTTAACAGAGCAATATCCAAGACTGCGTAAAGAGGGAGAAAAATATCTTTCTTAAAGATCAGATTTTAGTAAATAGATATTATTGCACAAAATTGGGCTATAAGAATCTCAAAGACAGAATCAAACATTTCACTCTCTATAGTAGTGATTTTGGTGTCTAGTGTCAGAGGAACATATTTCATCCCCACATTAAGTAAACACAAATAAACTAATTCATATGTAATGTCCTCCAACTTTCCATCAAGAATAAAGACACACTGTGTACTGTGTACCAGTATAGTAACACTACTACTAGAATATATAGACTTGCAATGGAATTTGGCCTTGGAGGGCTACAGGTCCTAGGCCCCCCATTCCCCAGCATCTGATTTCATGTCTCTGCATTGTGTACTGGTTATGGCATGGTACCACTAGGTGAAAGGTCGAGAGGCACATAGAATATTGTACAATTCCAACAGTCCCCTCTTTGATTATTTTAAACAAAGTATAATAATCAAGAATTACCAAAATGAATAATAAAAACATGAAAAAATATAAAAGTAACAACAGGAAATATAAAAGAACCACTTTCCTCATCTTACTAGTGAGTGAGATCTGCTTGTCCTATTTCACACATACAATACGTTGAGTTGACACCATGAGCATGCATGATGTACAGGACTGAGTGAGCGCTGCAAAACATGTTTGTCTACTGATGCTGTATCTTGAACCGTCATCTGCGTTTAACTCACTCACCGCCAAAGAATTCCGGTACACTCACCACCTGGAGTGCCAAGTGTTTTATGTGGTATAGGGAAGCCAATAGGGAAAGCCCTTATTAATACATTGGAAACACAAAGTTGTAATAATGCCAATACATTAGTGACATATTTTTGAAAAGTGTTGAAAATACATGTCATGCATCATTATTACAAAATTAGTGCTACTGACAATTGTCGTTGCTAGGATTGCGTCTTTCTTGTGCCATTTCCCCAGCAACGTGTGTGTAAGACTAGAGTGGTAGGTTAGAACAGAGCCAAATGAGGTGTAATTAAGCCATTACAACAACAACAATCAAATGACCACACACACCTGACATCACTGTCCTGCCCTCCCATCAGGCAGAATATCTAGCATGTGTGTGTGAGTGTTGTACATAGTCAGAAGGTAGTCCTAGATGATGTACCAGGAAGAACGAAACCCAGATAACAATTCCCAAACCTATCACTAGGTAACATAGAGTAGGCCATTAGAACACAAATCCAATAAGTGTTGTTCAATATGCTTAAGCTGGGTAGTTGAGACCTAGTGACTTTGGAGTCTGCTATTGATGTCTGTCAACATGAAATCTGTCAAGAAATCTGCCTTATTTCACTCTATGGGAAATCCCAT
Source organism: Argentina silus (assembly GCF_951799395.1). NCBI lineage: Eukaryota > Metazoa > Chordata > Actinopteri > Argentiniformes > Argentinidae > Argentina > Argentina silus. Next base: position 47,707,585 of record NC_139654.1, read on the forward strand.
AGGAATGACTTTCGTCCAGTGGAGAGATAGAAATAGAAATTTAGTAAAGTGTCTTATTGGTCAATAATGGTCTGTAATGAGAGTTGGTGTCATTACAGATTCACACAAAACAAACTCAAGCAGTAGTCAGTCACCATTTCAAGTTATATTTAATAGTCTAAGACAGTTCAGATTAAAATACATGTTCATCTGGGTTTAAAGGTGAGAGCATAAAACCTCTTCTGATAGAGAGGGACTTCAGAAATGTAATTGGATATAGGGCCATCGCAGATTTTGTCCACAGCCACTCCCATGGCAGTCATAAAAAAACAATTCAAAAAAACATTGCTAATGCTTATATGTGAAACACCAAATTTCCTGATTCATGGCTCATTCTGAGAATTGGAATCATATACCAGCTATATACTAACTATGTATAACTTTGGTTTGTGGTCTCACTGAGGTCCAGCTCTCCACCCAGGGCACTGCAGAGGGACACAGCACGCCTCACCGCCCCCCTCTCACCTCTCACAGGGACCAGGTACAGGAGCTGCAGGAGGAGGGCTTTGCTGGAGCTGAGGGGAGACAGAGGAGGGAGCATACATTGTACAATGAGAAATCCTCCTCATCAGAGATCAGTGTGTCTGTCCTTACGCCAGACGGACTGTGTCTAAGTGGAATAGCTGGTCTCGTCTGGCCTCCTCCACCTCACAGTCTTAGTTAAAGCTAAAGCTAACAATGCTACCACCGTTGCTACTGACGGACTAACAGTCATGCCATTACACAGATGCATTTGTTTACTATGTGTCTACTGTAAAATGTAATTAAACGTGACATACCTACCACCGAGGCATTTCTCAGTACCTTTCGTTGCTAATGCTCATGGCTTAGTTATGCTAGCTCTCAGAAAACCAGCGGGTTCTCCTCAATGTAAACATCAACAGAAGTGTGTTGCTGTGTAGCGCTGGATCAACCATTCCATAGAATGCTGCTCATGTTCTATTTCTAGAGGTCACATGGTAACGCATTTTTGAAAAGTCTTTATGATGCATGTCATCTATGATTATTATGAATTATTTTCAAAACTGTGTGTTGCTATGCAACCTTTCAATATAGAACATTAGCAACATTCTATGGAATGTTCAATCCGCTCCAGATAACAACAAACTTGAGTTGATGTTTACATCGACACAAACCAGCTGATTTTCGGAGCAAAACGGGCTGAAAAATGCCTCAGTGTTTTTCAGGTTTTGACTGCGGCCTGCCGTTTTTACTTCCGTGTTTTCTTTTTTGCTGGGTCCGCGATCGTGAAGAGGGAAGCGACGGCAGCGACTTCGGAGAGGGTATGTGACGATAGTTGGACCATATCTGAACGATAGTTAGACAACCACTCGATACGTGTTGCTAAAACAACACGGCACAAGTCGAACATGCATGTTGGTGACGAGCAAGCGAGCTAGTTCAAGCTAAAGCTAACAATGCTACCACCGTTGCTACTGACGGACTAACAGTCATGCCATTACACAGATGCATTTGTTTACCACGTGTCTACTGTAAAATGTAATTAAACGTGACATACCTGCTTCGAAGTCGCTGTACTCTCAAAAAGAAAACAGGAACAACAACCTGTCGTAGAAATGGCAGTCCGCTATCCATGCACTCCCGCAGCCAAACCTGCGTTTCTCAGTACCTTTCGTTGCTAATGCTAGTGGCGTAGTAATGCTAGCGCTCAGAAGACTAGCTGGGTCTCGTCAATGTCAACATCATCAGAGGTGTGTTGCTGCGTAGCGCTGGATCAAACATAGAAGGCTGCTCATGTTCTATTTCTAGAGGTCACATGGTAACGCATTTTTGAAAAGTGTTGATGATACATGTCATGCATCATTATTACTCATTATTTTCAAAACGGTGTGTTGCTATGCAACCTTTCAATATAGAACATTAGCAACATTCTATGGAATGTTCAGTCCGCTCCAGATAACAACAGACTTCAGTTGATGTTCACATCGACACAAACCTGCTGATTTTCTGAGCAAAACGGACTGAAAAATGCCTCGGTGATATTCAGGATTGGCTGCGCGAGTGCGTGGACTGCGGTCTGCCGTCTCTACGACGGGTTGTTCGTGTTTTCTTTTTTGCAAGGTTCGCGATCGTGAAGAGGAAAGCGACAGCGACTTTGAAGAGGGTATGTGACATTTAATTACATTTTACAGGAGACACATATCTCACAAATTGTGTGTGCAATGATTATTTTGCCAGTTAGAAGCAATGATAGCATTGTTAGCTGCTAGGTGGCTAAGTAACCCGTTGACAGTGTCTAAGGGCGTTGCTAAGAGTTACCTTTAGCTTGAACTAGCTAGCTTGCTAGCCACCTCCATGCATTTTAGCTAAAGAGATGTGTGTATGTGTGTGTGTTGTGAGTAGCAGACAGACATCTCTGTGGTGAATACCGTCCTGCGTATGGGACCGGATGGGCAGCTGTCCTCCACTGCGTGGTCGGGGGCTGACTCTTTCTCCACACCCGCTCAGCAGCAGTACACTGATCCTGAGCCACAGGGTCAGAACTGCTATGAGGTCAAACTTAACACTTAAGCCTTTACCATATTATCAAGCCTTTACCATATTATCACTTAGTAACTCCACCGGTTTACATGCGTCATTCTCTCCCATAGCCTCTATTTGACCACCAAGAGGACTGAGGACATTGCCCTGAGGGTCACCACCCTACGCCAGGCCTTCACAGTGAGTCAACCACCCTTTCTCTGTGCTTTCTCTCTTCTGTCTTCTGTCAGATGGTGTCTCACTATTTTTTTCCCCCTTTACCAGACCCTGCGCAGTTCCACCCAGAGCAAGAACCAGCTGTACGTGGCTGGGAAGGTCCTGCTGGGAGCACTGGTTCAGGCCAATCACAAGGTAAGACATTGGCTTCCTCCAACAGAGTGAATTATCAAGAGAAAATGTAACAACCGTTTACTGACATTGTCTCTCTTGTTCTGTATAGGACGAGGCACAGTTCATCCGTGCCTATGATGACCTTGTTGGGTACCTGAGTGATCCCTCCAAACAGGGTGACATTGAGATGGAGCTGGCAGAACATCAGGTTAGTTCATTCACTTCAGTAGTCTCACATTGATTACCTGTGCCTGTATTGGGTCCTTCTTTTTAATATCATTGCTATTTTGTTGTAAATGTTTTTGTCTTTTGTTAGATTAGCCATGTCAACCTCATAGACATCCTCTATGAGCTGGTTCTGTTTGGGGTGATGGTGGGGAGGCCCCTGGTGGTGGTGAGTACTGTTCTTATACTGAAGACTGTTACAGGGTGACTTTGTTGACAAGTTCATATGACTCTCTGCTCTCTCCTCCTATGTTTGCTGTTAGCAACCTGGTGGTTTTGTGGAGCGTCTGTACTCTCTCCTACACTCCTGCCTGCCTGCCAGCAACATGAAACCAGAGGCTGAGAGATGCCTGCTGCACCTGAAGGTACAGACAAGTTCTGATGTTGTTACTGTTCCTTCTCTCTAGTATTTAGCATCCAATCTATTGTTCAGTTTAAATGAGTACTGTGAACTAGCAGTAACTCAGAGCCTTACCTCAGGGCGGGCTGATGATGCTTCTGGACGACATGTTTGGTCAGGAGGTTCCCTGGTACTTCAACACGGAGTCTCTGGTCGTTGGAGTCTCGAGCCTCCTGGAGCACCACCTTCAGCTTCTCATGGCGTCCTTCTGAGGGGGCACGCACACACACACACACACACACACACACACACACACACGCTATTAAGTAATCGGAATAAGTCATTTTAAATGATTGGAAGTAATTTTATTCTTACCACTAAAGTTGCACTCCCCCTCCCCCACTCTTTCTCTTTTTTTCTGTCTTTCTTTTTTTAGGAATTCCACAGGGTCAAACTCCATCAGTAACCGCAAAGGATACTTCAGTGAAATCCAATAAGTATTCTAGTTAAAGTTTAAATAATAACCTCACATGCCTTCTTGTTATGTCCCCCCCTCTCTCCCTTTCCCCTCTCTCCCTTTCCCCTCTCTCTCTCTGATATGCAGGGCCACCGGAGTCTCATTGTCTTTACTTACAGACACTTATTACATATATTTGCAAATAAATGAGTGATAGAGTATCTCAAATTGATTTAATGTCTCTGTGTTTTCTTTTCTTTTGGTGACACTTAACACTAAGGTTTCCTTTTATAATGGGTTTATAATTCAGTTTGCACATTATAAGCATGTGTTGCATTTATAGCATTAGTAACAGTGCAGCCACATATTTTCAAATTATTTGAATTGTCACTATCTATGAATGAATCATTAAAGAGAAGCTACGGGATATGGCAATAACTATTTCTGTATTATTTAACCTCTTATTTTGTGTCTGAATTATCAATGCATAGTTTGTACAAATATAATCAATTGAATCACTGTTTTATCTCATTCAGCCACAGACTCCCTAGTTTATCATCGCCAACTTTAGAAGCAGCATTACTGTTAAGTGTGTCGATGTCATTGGTCTACGTGGAATCCACACACATACGCACCACACTGAGGGCATGTAACAGGGACCCGTTTCCAACTCATTAGCGCTACGTTGAGAACTGTAGGCTGAGATTATAGAAATTATCTCGTAGAATCACTTTAATAGTCAAGAAACTACTCAGAAATCATACCACAATTAAACTTGAAAAAGTTCCAGAAGAAACATTGTTTCTCTTTAACAGAGCAATATCCAAGACTGCGTAAAGAGGGAGAAAAATATCTTTCTTAAAGATCAGATTTTAGTAAATAGATATTATTGCACAAAATTGGGCTATAAGAATCTCAAAGACAGAATCAAACATTTCACTCTCTATAGTAGTGATTTTGGTGTCTAGTGTCAGAGGAACATATTTCATCCCCACATTAAGTAAACACAAATAAACTAATTCATATGTAATGTCCTCCAACTTTCCATCAAGAATAAAGACACACTGTGTACTGTGTACCAGTATAGTAACACTACTACTAGAATATATAGACTTGCAATGGAATTTGGCCTTGGAGGGCTACAGGTCCTAGGCCCCCCATTCCCCAGCATCTGATTTCATGTCTCTGCATTGTGTACTGGTTATGGCATGGTACCACTAGGTGAAAGGTCGAGAGGCACATAGAATATTGTACAATTCCAACAGTCCCCTCTTTGATTATTTTAAACAAAGTATAATAATCAAGAATGACCAAAATGAATAATAAAAACATGAAAAAATATAAAAGTAACAACAGGAAATATAAAAGAACCACTTTCCTCATCTTACTAGTGAGTGAGATCTGCTTGTCCTATTTCACACATACAATACGTTGAGTTGACACCATGAGCATGCATGATGTACAGGACTGAGTGAGCGCTGCAAAACATGTTTGTCTACTGATGCTGTATCTTGAACCGTCATCTGCGTTTAACTCACTCACCGCCAAAGAATTCCGGTACACTCACCACCTGGAGTGCCAAGTGTTTTATGTGGTATAGGGAAGCCAATAGGGAAAGCCCTTATTAATACATTGGAAACACAAAGTTGTAATAATGCCAATACATTAGTGACATATTTTTGAAAAGTGTTGAAAATACATGTCATGCATCATTATTACAAAATTAGTGCTACTGACAATTGTCGTTGCTAGGATTGCGTCTTTCTTGTGCCATTTCCCCAGCAACGTGTGTGTAAGACTAGAGTGGTAGGTTAGAACAGAGCCAAATGAGGTGTAATTAAGCCATTACAACAACAACAATCAAATGACCACACACACCTGACATCACTGTCCTGCCCTCCCATCAGGCAGAATATCTAGCATGTGTGTGTGAGTGTTGTACATAGTCAGAAGGTAGTCCTAGATGATGTACCAGGAAGAACGAAACCCAGATAACAATTCCCAAACCTATCACTAGGTAACATAGAGTAGGCCATTAGAACACAAATCCAATAAGTGTTGTTCAATATGCTTAAGCTGGGTAGTTGAGACCTAGTGACTTTGGAGTCTGCTATTGATGTCTGTCAACATGAAATCTGTCAAGAAATCTGCCTTATTTCACTCTATGGGAAATCCCATAGGAATGACTTTCGTCCAGTGGAGAGATAGAAATAGAAATTTAGTAAAGTGTCTTATTGGTCAATAATGGTCTGTAATGAGAGTTGGTGTCATTACAGATTCACACAAAACAAACTCAAGCAGTAGTCAGTCACCATTTCAAGTTATATTTAATAGTCTAAGACAGTTCAGATTAAAATACATGTTCATCTGGGTTTAAAGGTGAGAGCATAAAACCTCTTCTGATAGAGAGGGACTTCAGAAATGTAATTGGATATAGGGCCATCGCAGATTTTGTCCACAGCCACTCCCATGGCAGTCATAAAAAAACAATTCAAAAAAACATTGCTAATGCTTATATGTGAAACACCAAATTTCCTGATTCATGGCTCATTCTGAGAATTGGAATCATATACCAGCTATATACTAACTATGTATAACTTTGGTTTGTGGTCTCACTGAGGTCCAGCTCTCCACCCAGGGCACTGCAGAGGGACACAGCACGCCTCACCGCCCCCCTCTCACCTCTCACAGGGACCAGGTACAGGAGCTGCAGGAGGAGGGCTTTGCTGGAGCTGAGGGGAGACAGAGGAGGGAGCATACATTGTACAATGAGAAATCCTCCTCATCAGAGATCAGTGTGTCTGTCCTTACGCCAGACGGACTGTGTCTAAGTGGAATAGCTGGTCTCGTCTGGCCTCCTCCACCTCACAGTCTTAGTTAAAGCTAAAGCTAACAATGCTACCACCGTTGCTACTGACGGACTAACAGTCATGCCATTACACAGATGCATTTGTTTACTATGTGTCTACTGTAAAATGTAATTAAACGTGACATACCTACCACCGAGGCATTTCTCAGTACCTTTCGTTGCTAATGCTCATGGCTTAGTTATGCTAGCTCTCAGAAAACCAGCGGGTTCTCCTCAATGTAAACATCAACAGAAGTGTGTTGCTGTGTAGCGCTGGATCAACCATTCCATAGAATGCTGCTCATGTTCTATTTCTAGAGGTCACATGGTAACGCATTTTTGAAAAGTCTTTATGATGCATGTCATCTATGATTATTATGAATTATTTTCAAAACTGTGTGTTGCTATGCAACCTTTCAATATAGAACATTAGCAACATTCTATGGAATGTTCAATCCGCTCCAGATAACAACAAACTTGAGTTGATGTTTACATCGACACAAACCAGCTGATTTTCGGAGCAAAACGGGCTGAAAAATGCCTCAGTGTTTTTCAGGTTTTGACTGCGGCCTGCCGTTTTTACTTCCGTGTTTTCTTTTTTGCTGGGTCCGCGATCGTGAAGAGGGAAGCGACGGCAGCGACTTCGGAGAGGGTATGTGACGATAGTTGGACCATATCTGAACGATAGTTAGACAACCACTCGATACGTGTTGCTAAAACAACACGGCACAAGTCGAACATGCATGTTGGTGACGAGCAAGCGAGCTAGTTCAAGCTAAAGCTAACAATGCTACCACCGTTGCTACTGACGGACTAACAGTCATGCCATTACACAGATGCATTTGTTTACCACGTGTCTACTGTAAAATGTAATTAAACGTGACATACCTGCTTCGAAGTCGCTGTACTCTCAAAAAGAAAACAGGAACAACAACCTGTCGTAGAAATGGCAGTCCGCTATCCATGCACTCCCGCAGCCAAACCTGCGTTTCTCAGTACCTTTCGTTGCTAATGCTAGTGGCGTAGTAATGCTAGCGCTCAGAAGACTAGCTGGGTCTCGTCAATGTCAACATCATCAGAGGTGTGTTGCTGCGTAGCGCTGGATCAAACATAGAAGGCTGCTCATGTTCTATTTCTAGAGGTCACATGGTAACGCATTTTTGAAAAGTGTTGATGATACATGTCATGCATCATTATTACTCATTATTTTCAAAACGGTGTGTTGCTATGCAACCTTTCAATATAGAACATTAGCAACATTCTATGGAATGTTCAGTCCGCTCCAGATAACAACAGACTTCAGTTGATGTTCACATCGACACAAACCTGCTGATTTTCTGAGCAAAACGGACTGAAAAATGCCTCGGTGATATTCAGGATTGGCTGCGCGAGTGCGTGGACTGCGGTCTGCCGTCTCTACGACGGGTTGTTCGTGTTTTCTTTTTTGCAAGGTTCGCGATCGTGAAGAGGAAAGCGACAGCGACTTTGAAGAGGGTATGTGACATTTAATTACATTTTACAGGAGACACATATCTCACAAATTGTGTGTGCAATGATTATTTTGCCAGTTAGAAGCAATGATAGCATTGTTAGCTGCTAGGTGGCTAAGTAACCCGTTGACAGTGTCTAAGGGCGTTGCTAAGAGTTACCTTTAGCTTGAACTAGCTAGCTTGCTAGCCACCTCCATGCATTTTAGCTAAAGAGATGTGTGTATGTGTGTGTGTTGTGAGTAGCAGACAGACATCTCTGTGGTGAATACCGTCCTGCGTATGGGACCGGATGGGCAGCTGTCCTCCACTGCGTGGTCGGGGGCTGACTCTTTCTCCACACCCGCTCAGCAGCAGTACACTGATCCTGAGCCACAGGGCCAGAACTGCTATGAGGTCAAACTTAACACTTAAGCCTTTACCATATTATCAAGCCTTTACCATATTATCACTTAGTAACTCCACCGGTTTACATGCGTCATTCTCTCCCATAGCCTCTATTTGACCACCAAGAGGACTGAGGACATTGCCCTGAGGGTCACCACCCTACGCCAGGCCTTCACAGTGAGTCAACCACCCTTTCTCTGTGCTTTCTCTCTTCTGTCTTCTGTCAGATGGTGTCTCACTATTTTTTTCCCCCTTTACCAGACCCTGCGCAGTTCCACCCAGAGCAAGAACCAGCTGTACGTGGCTGGGAAGGTCCTGCTGGGAGCACTGGTTCAGGCCAATCACAAGGTAAGACATTGGCTTCCTCCAACAGAGTGAATTATCAAGAGAAAATGTAACAACCGTTTACTGACATTGTCTCTCTTGTTCTGTATAGGACGAGGCACAGTTCATCCGTGCCTATGATGACCTTGTTGGGTACCTGAGTGATCCCTCCAAACAGGGTGACATTGAGATGGAGCTGGCAGAACATCAGGTTAGTTCATTCACTTCAGTAGTCTCACATTGATTACCTGTGCCTGTATTGGGTCCTTCTTTTTAATATCATTGCTATTTTGTTGTAAATGTTTTTGTCTTTTGTTAGATTAGCCATGTCAACCTCATAGACATCCTCTATGAGCTGGTTCTGTTTGGGGTGATGGTGGGGAGGCCCCTGGTGGTGGTGAGTACTGTTCTTATACTGAAGACTGTTACAGGGTGACTTTGTTGACAAGTTCATATGACTCTCTGCTCTCTCCTCCTATGTTTGCTGTTAGCAACCTGGTGGTTTTGTGGAGCGTCTGTACTCTCTCCTACACTCCTGCCTGCCTGCCAGCAACATGAAACCAGAGGCTGAGAGATGCCTGCTGCACCTGAAGGTACAGACAAGTTCTGATGTTGTTACTGTTCCTTCTCTCTAGTATTTAGCATCCAATCTATTGTTCAGTTTAAATGAGTACTGTGAACTAGCAGTAACTCAGAGCCTTACCTCAGGGCGGGCTGATGATGCTTCTGGACGACATGTTTGGTCAGGAGGTTCCCTGGTACTTCAACACGGAGTCTCTGGTCGTTGGAGTCTCGAGCCTCCTGGAGCACCACCTTCAGCTTCTCATGGCGTCCTTCTGAGGGGGCACGCGCACACACACACACACACACACACACACGCTATTAAGTAATCGGAATAAGTCATTTTAAATGATTGGAAGTAATTTTATTCTTACCACTAAAGTTGCACTCCCCCTCCCCCTCTCTTTCTCTTTTTTTCTGTCTTTCTTTTTTTAGGAATTCCACAGGGTCAAACTCCATCAGTAACCGCAAAGGATACTTCAGTGAAATCCAATAAGTATTCTAGTTAAAGTTAAAATAATAACCTCACATGCCTTCTTGTTATGTCCCCCCCTCTCTCCCTTTCCCCTCTCTCTCTCTGATATGCAGGGCCACCGGAGTCTCATTGTCTTTACTTACAGACACTTATTACATATATTTGCAAATAAATGAGTGATAGAGTATCTCAAATTGATTTAATGTCTCTGTGTTTTCTTTTCTTTTGGTGACACTTAACACTAAGGTTTCCTTTTATAATGGGTTTATAATTCAGTTTGCACATTATAAGCATGTGTTGCATTTATAGCATTAGTAACAGTGCAGCCACATATTTTCAAATTATTTGAATTGTCACTATCTATGAATGAATCATTAAAGAGAAGCTACGGGATATGGCAATAACTATTTCTGTATTATTTAACCTCTTATTTTGTGTCTGAATTATCAATGCATAGTTTGTACAAATATAATCAATTGAATCACTGTTTTATCTCATTCAGCCACAGACTCCCTAGTTTATCATCGCCAACTTTAGAAGCAGCATTACTGTTAAGTGTGTCGATGTCATTGGTCTACGTGGAATCCACACACATACGCACCACACTGAGGGCATGTAACAGGGACCCGTTTCCAACTCATTAGCGCTACGTTGAGAACTGTAGGCTGAGATTATAGAAATTATCTCGTAGAATCACTTTAATAGTCAAGAAACTACTCAGAAATCATACCACAATTAAACTTGAAAAAGTTCCAGAAGAAACATTGTTTCTCTTTAACAGAGCAATATCCAAGACTGCGTAAAGAGGGAGAAAAATGTCTTTCTTAAAGATCAGATTTTAGTAAATAGATATTATTGCACAAAATTGGGCTATAAGAATCTCAAAGACAGAATCAAACATTTCACTCTCTATAGTAGTGATTTTGGTGTCTAGTGTCAGAGGAACATATTTCATCCCCACATTAAGTAAACACAAATAAACTAATTCATATGTAATGTCCTCCAACTTTCCATCAAGAATAAAGACACACTGTGTACTGTGTACCAGTATAGTAACACTACTACTAGAATATATAGACTTGCAATGGAATTTGGCCTTGGAGGGCTACAGGTCCTAGGCCCCCCATTCCCCAGCATCTGATTTCATGTCTCTGCATTGTGTACTGGTTATGGCATGGTACCACTAGGTGAAAGGTCGAGAGGCACATAGAATATTGTACAATTCCAACAGTCCCCTCTTTGATTATTTTAAACAAAGTATAATAATCAAGAATTACCAAAATGAATAATAAAAACATGAAAAAATATAAAAGTAACAACAGGAAATATAAAAGAACCACTTTCCTCATCTTACTAGTGAGTGAGATCTGCTTGTCCTATTTCACACATACAATACGTTGAGTTGACACCATGAGCATGCATGATGTACAGGACTGAGTGAGCGCTGCAAAACATGTTTGTCTACTGATGCTGTATCTTGAACCGTCATCTGCGTTTAACTCACTCACCGCCAAAGAATTCCGGTACACTCACCACCTGGAGTGCCAAGTGTTTTATGTGGTATAGGGAAGCCAATAGGGAAAGCCCTTATTAATACATTGGAAACACAAAGTTGTAATAATGCCAATACATTAGTGACATATTTTTGAAAAGTGTTGAAAATACATGTCATGCATCATTATTACAAAATTAGTGCTACTGACAATTGTCGTTGCTAGGATTGCGTCTTTCTTGTGCCATTTCCCCAGCAACGTGTGTGTAAGACTAGAGTGGTAGGTTAGAACAGAGCCAAATGAGGTGTAATTAAGCCATTACAACAACAACAATCAAATGACCACACACACCTGACATCACTGTCCTGCCCTCCCATCAGGCAGAATATCTAGCATGTGTGTGTGAGTGTTGTACATAGTCAGAAGGTAGTCCTAGATGATGTACCAGGAAGAACGAAACCCAGATAACAATTCCCAAACCTATCACTAGGTAACATAGAGTAGGCCATTAGAACACAAATCCAATAAGTGTTGTTCAATATGCTTAAGCTGGGTAGTTGAGACCTAGTGACTTTGGAGTCTGCTATTGATGTCTGTCAACATGAAATCTGTCAAGAAATCTGCCTTATTTCACTCTATGGGAAATCCCATAGGAATGACTTTCGTCCAGTGGAGAGATAGAAATAGAAATTTAGTAAAGTGTCTTATTGGTCAATAATGGTCTGTAATGAGAGTTGGTGTCATTACAGATTCACACAAAACAAACTCAAGCAGTAGTCAGTCACCATTTCAAGTTATATTTAATAGTCTAAGACAGTTCAGATTAAAATACATGTTCATCTGGGTTTAAAGGTGAGAGCATAAAACCTCTGATTCTGATAGAGAGGGACTTCAGAAATGTAATTGGATATAGGGCCATCGCAGATTTTGTCCACAGCCACTCCCATGGCAGTCATAAAAAAACAATTCAAAAAAACATTGCTAATGCTTATATGTGAAACACCAAATTTCCTGATTCATGGCTCATTCTGAGAATTGGAATCATATACCAGCTATATACTAACTATGTATAACTTTGGTTTGTGGTCTCACTGAGGTCCAGCTCTCCACCCAGGGCACTGCAGAGGGACACAGCACGCCTCACCGCCCCCCTCTCACCTCTCACAGGGACCAGGTACAGGAGCTGCAGGAGGAGGGCTTTGCTGGAGCTGAGGGGAGACAGAGGAGGGAGCATACATTGTACAATGAGAAATCCTCCTCATCAGAGATCAGTGTGTCTGTCCTTACGCCAGACGGACTGTGTCTAAGTGGAATAGCTGGTCTCGTCTGGCCTCCTCCACCTCACAGTCTTAGTTAAAGCTAAAGCTAACAATGCTACCACCGTTGCTACTGACGGACTAACAGTCATGCCATTACACAGATGCATTTGTTTACTATGTGTCTACTGTAAAATGTAATTAAACGTGACATACCTACCACCGAGGCATTTCTCAGTACCTTTCGTTGCTAATGCTCATGGCTTAGTTATGCTAGCTCTCAGAAAACCAGCGGGTTCTCCTCAATGTAAACATCAACAGAAGTGTGTTGCTGTGTAGCGCTGGATCAACCATTCCATAGAATGCTGCTCATGTTCTATTTCTAGAGGTCACATGGTAACGCATTTTTGAAAAGTCTTTATGATGCATGTCATCTATGATTATTATGAATTATTTTCAAAACTGTGTGTTGCTATGCAACCTTTCAATATAGAACATTAGCAACATTCTATGGAATGTTCAATCCGCTCCAGATAACAACAAACTTGAGTTGATGTTTACATCGACACAAACCAGCTGATTTTCGGAGCAAAACGGGCTGAAAAATGCCTCAGTGTTTTTCAGGTTTTGACTGCGGCCTGCCGTTTTTACTTCCGTGTTTTCTTTTTTGCTGGGTCCGCGATCGTGAAGAGGGAAGCGACGGCAGCGACTTCGGAGAGGGTATGTGACGATAGTTGGACCATATCTGAACGATAGTTAGACAACCACTCGATACGTGTTGCTAAAACAACACGGCACAAGTCGAACATGCATGTTGGTGACGAGCAAGCGAGCTAGTTCAAGCTAAAGCTAACAATGCTACCACCGTTGCTACTGACGGACTAACAGTCATGCCATTACACAGATGCATTTGTTTACCACGTGTCTACTGTAAAATGTAATTAAACGTGACATACCTGCTTCGAAGTCGCTGTACTCTCAAAAAGAAAACAGGAACAACAACCTGTCGTAGAAATGGCAGTCCGCTATCCATGCACTCCCGCAGCCAAACCTGCGTTTCTCAGTACCTTTCGTTGCTAATGCTAGTGGCGTAGTAATGCTAGCGCTCAGAAGACTAGCTGGGTCTCGTCAATGTCAACATCATCAGAGGTGTGTTGCTGCGTAGCGCTGGATCAAACATAGAAGGCTGCTCATGTTCTATTTCTAGAGGTCACATGGTAACGCATTTTTGAAAAGTGTTGATGATACATGTCATGCATCATTATTACTCATTATTTTCAAAACGGTGTGTTGCTATGCAACCTTTCAATATAGAACATTAGCAACATTCTATGGAATGTTCAGTCCGCTCCAGATAACAACAGACTTCAGTTGATGTTCACATCGACACAAACCTGCTGATTTTCTGAGCAAAACGGACTGAAAAATGCCTCGGTGATATTCAGGATTGGCTGCGCGAGTGCGTGGACTGCGGTCTGCCGTCTCTACGACGGGTTGTTCGTGTTTTCTTTTTTGCAAGGTTCGCGATCGTGAAGAGGAAAGCGACAGCGACTTTGAAGAGGGTATGTGACATTTAATTACATTTTACAGGAGACACATATCTCACAAATTGTGTGTGCAATGATTATTTTGCCAGTTAGAAGCAATGATAGCATTGTTAGCTGCTAGGTGGCTAAGTAACCCGTTGACAGTGTCTAAGGGCGTTGCTAAGAGTTACCTTTAGCTTGAACTAGCTAGCTTGCTAGCCACCTCCATGCATTTTAGCTAAAGAGATGTGTGTATGTGTGTGTGTTGTGAGTAGCAGACAGACATCTCTGTGGTGAATACCGTCCTGCGTATGGGACCGGATGGGCAGCTGTCCTCCACTGCGTGGTCGGGGGCTGACTCTTTCTCCACACCCGCTCAGCAGCAGTACACTGATCCTGAGCCACAGGGCCAGAACTGCTATGAGGTCAAACTTAACACTTAAGCCTTTACCATATTATCAAGCCTTTACCATATTATCACTTAGTAACTCCACCGGTTTACATGCGTCATTCTCTCCCATAGCCTCTATTTGACCACCAAGAGGACTGAGGACATTGCCCTGAGGGTCACCACCCTACGCCAGGCCTTCACAGTGAGTCAACCACCCTTTCTCTGTGCTTTCTCTCTTCTGTCTTCTGTCAGATGGTGTCTCACTATTTTTTTCCCCCTTTACCAGACCCTGCGCAGTTCCACCCAGAGCAAGAACCAGCTGTACGTGGCTGGGAAGGTCCTGCTGGGAGCACTGGTTCAGGCCAATCACAAGGTAAGACATTGGCTTCCTCCAACAGAGTGAATTATCAAGAGAAAATGTAACAACCGTTTACTGACATTGTCTCTCTTGTTCTGTATAGGACGAGGCACAGTTCATCCGTGCCTATGATGACCTTGTTGGGTACCTGAGTGATCCCTCCAAACAGGGTGACATTGAGATGGAGCTGGCAGAACATCAGGTTAGTTCATTCACTTCAGTAGTCTCACATTGATTACCTGTGCCTGTATTGGGTCCTTCTTTTTAATATCATTGCTATTTTGTTGTAAATGTTTTTGTCTTTTGTTAGATTAGCCATGTCAACCTCATAGACATCCTCTATGAGCTGGTTCTGTTTGGGGTGATGGTGGGGAGGCCCCTGGTGGTGGTGAGTACTGTTCTTATACTGAAGACTGTTACAGGGTGACTTTGTTGACAAGTTCATATGACTCTCTGCTCTCTCCTCCTATGTTTGCTGTTAGCAACCTGGTGGTTTTGTGGAGCGTCTGTACTCTCTCCTACACTCCTGCCTGCCTGCCAGCAACATGAAACCAGAGGCTGAGAGATGCCTGCTGCACCTGAAGGTACAGACAAGTTCTGATGTTGTTACTGTTCCTTCTCTCTAGTATTTAGCATCCAATCTATTGTTCAGTTTAAATGAGTACTGTGAACTAGCAGTAACTCAGAGCCTTACCTCAGGGCGGGCTGATGATGCTTCTGGACGACATGTTTGGTCAGGAGGTTCCCTGGTACTTCAACACGGAGTCTCTGGTCGTTGGAGTCTCGAGCCTCCTGGAGCACCACCTTCAGCTTCTCATGGCGTCCTTCTGAGGGGGCACGCACACACACACACACACACACACACACGCTATTAAGTAATCGGAATAAGTCATTTTAAATGATTGGAAGTAATTTTATTCTTACCACTAAAGTTGCACTCCCCCTCCCCCTCTCTTTCTCTTTTTTTCTGTCTTTCTTTTTTTAGGAATTCCACAGGGTCAAACTCCATCAGTAACCGCAAAGGATACTTCAGTGAAATCCAATAAGTATTCTAGTTAAAGTTTAAATAATAACCTCACATGCCTTCTTGTTATGTCCCCCCCTCTCTCCCTTTCCCCTCTCTCTCTCTGATATGCAGGGCCACCGGAGTCTCATTGTCTTTACTTACAGACACTTATTACATATATTTGCAAATAAATGAGTGATAGAGTATCTCAAATTGATTTAATGTCTCTGTGTTTTCTTTTCTTTTGGTGACACTTAACACTAAGGTTTCCTTTTATAATGGGTTTATAATTCAGTTTGCACATTATAAGCATGTGTTGCATTTATAGCATTAGTAACAGTGCAGCCACATATTTTCAAATTATTTGAATTGTCACTATCTATGAATGAATCATTAAAGAGAAGCTACGGGATATGGCAATAACTATTTCTGTATTATTTAACCTCTTATTTTGTGTCTGAATTATCAATGCATAGTTTGTACAAATATAATCAATTGAATCACTGTTTTATCTCATTCAGCCACAGACTCCCTAGTTTATCATCGCCAACTTTAGAAGCAGCATTACTGTTAAGTGTGTCGATGTCATTGGTCTACGTGGAATCCACACACATACGCACCACACTGAGGGCATGTAACAGGGACCCGTTTCCAACTCATTAGCGCTACGTTGAGAACTGTAGGCTGAGATTATAGAAATTATCTCGTAGAATCACTTTAATAGTCAAGAAACTACTCAGAAATCATACCACAATTAAACTTGAAAAAGTTCCAGAAGAAACATTGTTTCTCTTTAACAGAGCAATATCCAAGACTGCGTAAAGAGGGAGAAAAATGTCTTTCTTAAAGATCAGATTTTAGTAAATAGATATTATTGCACAAAATTGGGCTATAAGAATCTCAAAGACAGAATCAAACATTTCACTCTCTATAGTAGTGATTTTGGTGTCTAGTGTCAGAGGAACATATTTCATCCCCACATTAAGTAAACACAAATAAACTAATTCATATGTAATGTCCTCCAACTTTCCATCAAGAATAAAGACACACTGTGTACTGTGTACCAGTATAGTAACACTACTACTAGAATATATAGACTTGCAATGGAATTTGGCCTTGGAGGGCTACAGGTCCTAGGCCCCCCATTCCCCAGCATCTGATTTCATGTCTCTGCATTGTGTACTGGTTATGGCATGGTACCACTAGGTGAAAGGTCGAGAGGCACATAGAATATTGTACAATTCCAACAGTCCCCTCTTTGATTATTTTAAACAAAGTATAATAATCAAGAATTACCAAAATGAATAATAAAAACATGAAAAAATATAAAAGTAACAACAGGAAATATAAAAGAACCACTTTCCTCATCTTACTAGTGAGTGAGATCTGCTTGTCCTATTTCACACATACAATACGTTGAGTTGACACCATGAGCATGCATGATGTACAGGACTGAGTGAGCGCTGCAAAACATGTTTGTCTACTGATGCTGTATCTTGAACCGTCATCTGCGTTTAACTCACTCACCGCCAAAGAATTCCGGTACACTCACCACCTGGAGTGCCAAGTGTTTTATGTGGTATAGGGAAGCCAATAGGGAAAGCCCTTATTAATACATTGGAAACACAAAGTTGTAATAATGCCAATACATTAGTGACATATTTTTGAAAAGTGTTGAAAATACATGTCATGCATCATTATTACAAAATTAGTGCTACTGACAATTGTCGTTGCTAGGATTGCGTCTTTCTTGTGCCATTTCCCCAGCAACGTGTGTGTAAGACTAGAGTGGTAGGTTAGAACAGAGCCAAATGAGGTGTAATTAAGCCATTACAACAACAACAATCAAATGACCACACACACCTGACATCACTGTCCTGCCCTCCCATCAGGCAGAATATCTAGCATGTGTGTGTGAGTGTTGTACATAGTCAGAAGGTAGTCCTAGATGATGTACCAGGAAGAACGAAACCCAGATAACAATTCCCAAACCTATCACTAGGTAACATAGAGTAGGCCATTAGAACACAAATCCAATAAGTGTTGTTCAATATGCTTAAGCTGGGTAGTTGAGACCTAGTGACTTTGGAGTCTGCTATTGATGTCTGTCAACATGAAATCTGTCAAGAAATCTGCCTTATTTCACTCTATGGGAAATCCCATAGGAATGACTTTCGTCCAGTGGAGAGATAGAAATAGAAATTTAGTAAAGTGTCTTATTGGTCAATAATGGTCTGTAATGAGAGTTGGTGTCATTACAGATTCACACAAAACAAACTCAAGCAGTAGTCAGT
The DNA here is from genome assembly GCF_951799395.1 of Argentina silus. Classification (NCBI taxonomy): domain Eukaryota; kingdom Metazoa; phylum Chordata; class Actinopteri; order Argentiniformes; family Argentinidae; genus Argentina; species Argentina silus. The sequence continues at coordinate 47,725,884 of NC_139654.1, forward strand.
CACCATTTCAAGTTATATTTAATAGTCTAAGACAGTTCAGATTAAAATACATGTTCATCTGGGTTTAAAGGTGAGAGCATAAAACCTCTGATTCTGATAGAGAGGGACTTCAGAAATGTAATTGGATATAGGGCCATCGCAGATTTTGTCCACAGCCACTCCCATGGCAGTCATAAAAAAACAATTCAAAAAAACATTGCTAATGCTTATATGTGAAACACCAAATTTCCTGATTCATGGCTCATTCTGAGAATTGGAATCATATACCAGCTATATACTAACTATGTATAACTTTGGTTTGTGGTCTCACTGAGGTCCAGCTCTCCACCCAGGGCACTGCAGAGGGACACAGCACGCCTCACCGCCCCCCTCTCACCTCTCACAGGGACCAGGTACAGGAGCTGCAGGAGGAGGGCTTTGCTGGAGCTGAGGGGAGACAGAGGAGGGAGCATACATTGTACAATGAGAAATCCTCCTCATCAGAGATCAGTGTGTCTGTCCTTACGCCAGACGGACTGTGTCTAAGTGGAATAGCTGGTCTCGTCTGGCCTCCTCCACCTCACAGTCTTAGTTAAAGCTAAAGCTAACAATGCTACCACCGTTGCTACTGACGGACTAACAGTCATGCCATTACACAGATGCATTTGTTTACTATGTGTCTACTGTAAAATGTAATTAAACGTGACATACCTACCACCGAGGCATTTCTCAGTACCTTTCGTTGCTAATGCTCATGGCTTAGTTATGCTAGCTCTAAGAAAACCAGCGGGGTCTCGTCAATGTAAACATCAACAGAAGTGTGTTGCTGTGTAGCGCTGGATCAACCATTCCATAGAATGCTGCTCATGTTCTATTTCTAGAGGTCACATGGTAACGCATTTTTGAAAAGTCTTTATGATGCATGTCATCTATGATTATTATGAATTATTTTCAAAACTGTGTGTTGCTATGCAACCTTTCAATATAGAACATTAGCAACATTCTATGGAATGTTCAATCCGCTCCAGATAACAACAAACTTGAGTTGATGTTTACATCGACACAAACCAGCTGATTTTCGGAGCAAAACGGGCTGAAAAATGCCTCAGTGTTTTTCAGGTTTTGACTGCGGCCTGCCGTTTTTACTTCCGTGTTTTCTTTTTTGCTGGGTCCGCGATCGTGAAGAGGGAAGCGACGGCAGCGACTTCGGAGAGGGTATGTGACGATAGTTGGACCATATCTGAACGATAGTTAGACAACCACTCGATACGTGTTGCTAAAACAACACGGCACAAGTCGAACATGCATGTTGGTGACGAGCAAGCGAGCTAGTTCAAGCTAAAGCTAACAATGCTACCACCGTTGCTACTGACGGACTAACAGTCATGCCATTACACAGATGCATTTGTTTACCACGTGTCTACTGTAAAATGTAATTAAACGTGACATACCTGCTTCGAAGTCGCTGTACTCTCAAAAAGAAAACAGGAACAACAACCTGTCGTAGAAATGGCAGTCCGCTATCCATGCACTCCCGCAGCCAAACCTGCGTTTCTCAGTACCTTTCGTTGCTAATGCTAGTGGCGTAGTAATGCTAGCGCTCAGAAGACTAGCTGGGTCTCGTCAATGTCAACATCATCAGAGGTGTGTTGCTGCGTAGCGCTGGATCAAACATAGAAGGCTGCTCATGTTCTATTTCTAGAGGTCACATGGTAACGCATTTTTGAAAAGTGTTGATGATACATGTCATGCATCATTATTACTCATTATTTTCAAAACGGTGTGTTGCTATGCAACCTTTCAATATAGAACATTAGCAACATTCTATGGAATGTTCAGTCCGCTCCAGATAACAACAGACTTCAGTTGATGTTCACATCGACACAAACCTGCTGATTTTCTGAGCAAAACGGACTGAAAAATGCCTCGGTGATATTCAGGATTGGCTGCGCGAGTGCGTGGACTGCGGTCTGCCGTCTCTACGACGGGTTGTTCGTGTTTTCTTTTTTGCAAGGTTCGCGATCGTGAAGAGGAAAGCGACAGCGACTTTGAAGAGGGTATGTGACATTTAATTACATTTTACAGGAGACACATATCTCACAAATTGTGTGTGCAATGATTATTTTGCCAGTTAGAAGCAATGATAGCATTGTTAGCTGCTAGGTGGCTAAGTAACCCGTTGACAGTGTCTAAGGGCGTTGCTAAGAGTTACCTTTAGCTTGAACTAGCTAGCTTGCTAGCCACCTCCATGCATTTTAGCTAAAGAGATGTGTGTATGTGTGTGTGTTGTGAGTAGCAGACAGACATCTCTGTGGTGAAGACCGTCCTGCGTATGGGACCGGATGGGCAGCTGTCCTCCACTGCGTGGTCGGGGGCTGACTCTTTCTCCACACCCGCTCAGCAGCAGTACACTGATCCTGAGCCACAGGGCCAGAACTGCTATGAGGTCAAACTTAACACTTAAGCCTTTACCATATTATCAAGCCTTTACCATATTATCACTTAGTAACTCCACCGGTTTACATGCGTCATTCTCTCCCATAGCCTCTATTTGACCACCAAGAGGACTGAGGACATTGCCCTGAGGGTCACCACCCTACGCCAGGCCTTCACAGTGAGTCAACCACCCTTTCTCTGTGCTTTCTCTCTTCTGTCTTCTGTCAGATGGTGTCTCACTATTTTTTTCCCCCTTTACCAGACCCTGCGCAGTTCCACCCAGAGCAAGAACCAGCTGTACGTGGCTGGGAAGGTCCTGCTGGGAGCACTGGTTCAGGCCAATCACAAGGTAAGACATTGGCTTCCTCCAACAGAGTGAATTATCAAGAGAAAATGTAACAACCGTTTACTGACATTGTCTCTCTTGTTCTGTATAGGACGAGGCACAGTTCATCCGTGCCTATGATGACCTTGTTGGGTACCTGAGTGATCCCTCCAAACAGGGTGACATTGAGATGGAGCTGGCAGAACATCAGGTTAGTTCATTCACTTCAGTAGTCTCACATTGATTACCTGTGCCTGTATTGGGTCCTTCTTTTTAATATCATTGCTATTTTGTTGTAAATGTTTTTGTCTTTTGTTAGATTAGCCATGTCAACCTCATAGACATCCTCTATGAGCTGGTTCTGTTTGGGGTGATGGTGGGGAGGCCCCTGGTGGTGGTGAGTACTGTTCTTATACTGAAGACTGTTACAGGGTGACTTTGTTGACAAGTTCATATGACTCTCTGCTCTCTCCTCCTATGTTTGCTGTTAGCAACCTGGTGGTTTTGTGGAGCGTCTGTACTCTCTCCTACACTCCTGCCTGCCTGCCAGCAACATGAAACCAGAGGCTGAGAGATGCCTGCTGCACCTGAAGGTACAGACAAGTTCTGATGTTGTTACTGTTCCTTCTCTCTAGTATTTAGCATCCAATCTATTGTTCAGTTTAAATGAGTACTGTGAACTAGCAGTAACTCAGAGCCTTACCTCAGGGCGGGCTGATGATGCTTCTGGACGACATGTTTGGTCAGGAGGTTCCCTGGTACTTCAACACGGAGTCTCTGGTCGTTGGAGTCTCGAGCCTCCTGGAGCACCACCTTCAGCTTCTCATGGCGTCCTTCTGAGGGGGCACGCACACACACACACACACACACACACACGCTATTAAGTAATCGGAATAAGTCATTTTAAATGATTGGAAGTAATTTTATTCTTACCACTAAAGTTGCACTCCCCCTCCCCCTCTCTTTCTCTTTTTTTCTGTCTTTCTTTTTTTAGGAATTCCACAGGGTCAAACTCCATCAGTAACCGCAAAGGATACTTCAGTGAAATCCAATAAGTATTCTAGTTAAAGTTTAAATAATAACCTCACATGCCTTCTTGTTATGTCCCCCCCTCTCTCCCTTTCCCCTCTCTCTCTCTGATATGCAGGGCCACCGGAGTCTCATTGTCTTTACTTACAGACACTTATTACATATATTTGCAAATAAATGAGTGATAGAGTATCTCAAATTGATTTAATGTCTCTGTGTTTTCTTTTCTTTTGGTGACACTTAACACTAAGGTTTCCTTTTATAATGGGTTTATAATTCAGTTTGCACATTATAAGCATGTGTTGCATTTATAGCATTAGTAACAGTGCAGCCACATATTTTCAAATTATTTGAATTGTCACTATCTATGAATGAATCATTAAAGAGAAGCTACGGGATATGGCAATAACTATTTCTGTATTATTTAACCTCTTATTTTGTGTCTGAATTATCAATGCATAGTTTGTACAAATATAATCAATTGAATCACTGTTTTATCTCATTCAGCCACAGACTCCCTAGTTTATCATCGCCAACTTTAGAAGCAGCATTACTGTTAAGTGTGTCGATGTCATTGGTCTACGTGGAATCCACACACATACGCACCACACTGAGGGCATGTAACAGGGACCCGTTTCCAACTCATTAGCGCTACGTTGAGAACTGTAGGCTGAGATTATAGAAATTATCTCGTAGAATCACTTTAATAGTCAAGAAACTACTCAGAAATCATACCACAATTAAACTTGAAAAAGTTCCAGAAGAAACATTGTTTCTCTTTAACAGAGCAATATCCAAGACTGCGTAAAGAGGGAGAAAAATGTCTTTCTTAAAGATCAGATTTTAGTAAATAGATATTATTGCACAAAATTGGGCTATAAGAATCTCAAAGACAGAATCAAACATTTCACTCTCTATAGTAGTGATTTTGGTGTCTAGTGTCAGAGGAACATATTTCATCCCCACATTAAGTAAACACAAATAAACTAATTCATATGTAATGTCCTCCAACTTTCCATCAAGAATAAAGACACACTGTGTACTGTGTACCAGTATAGTAACACTACTACTAGAATATATAGACTTGCAATGGAATTTGGCCTTGGAGGGCTACAGGTCCTAGGCCCCCCATTCCCCAGCATCTGATTTCATGTCTCTGCATTGTGTACTGGTTATGGCATGGTACCACTAGGTGAAAGGTCGAGAGGCACATAGAATATTGTACAATTCCAACAGTCCCCTCTTTGATTATTTTAAACAAAGTATAATAATCAAGAATTACCAAAATGAATAATAAAAACATGAAGAAATATAAAAGTAACAACAGGAAATATAAAAGAACCACTTTCCTCATCTTACTAGTGAGTGAGATCTGCTTGTCCTATTTCACACATACAATACGTTGAGTTGACACCATGAGCATGCATGATGTACAGGACTGAGTGAGCGCTGCAAAACATGTTTGTCTACTGATGCTGTATCTTGAACCGTCATCTGCGTTTAACTCACTCACCGCCAAAGAATTCCGGTACACTCACCACCTGGAGTGCCAAGTGTTTTATGTGGTATAGGGAAGCCAATAGGGAAAGCCCTTATTAATACATTGGAAACACAAAGTTGTAATAATGCCAATACATTAGTGACATATTTTTGAAAAGTGTTGAAAATACATGTCATGCATCATTATTACAAAATTAGTGCTACTGACAATTGTCGTTGCTAGGATTGCGTCTTTCTTGTGCCATTTCCCCAGCAACGTGTGTGTAAGACTAGAGTGGTAGGTTAGAACAGAGCCAAATGAGGTGTAATTAAGCCATTACAACAACAACAATCAAATGACCACACACACCTGACATCACTGTCCTGCCCTCCCATCAGGCAGAATATCTAGCATGTGTGTGTGAGTGTTGTACATAGTCAGAAGGTAGTCCTAGATGATGTACCAGGAAGAACGAAACCCAGATAACAATTCCCAAACCTATCACTAGGTAACATAGAGTAGGCCATTAGAACACAAATCCAATAAGTGTTGTTCAATATGCTTAAGCTGGGTAGTTGAGACCTAGTGACTTTGGAGTCTGCTATTGATGTCTGTCAACATGAAATCTGTCAAGAAATCTGCCTTATTTCACTCTATGGGAAATCCCATAGGAATGACTTTCGTCCAGTGGAGAGATAGAAATAGAAATTTAGTAAAGTGTCTTATTGGTCAATAATGGTCTGTAATGAGAGTTGGTGTCATTACAGATTCACACAAAACAAACTCAAGCAGTAGTCAGTCACCATTTCAAGTTATATTTAATAGTCTAAGACAGTTCAGATTAAAATACATGTTCATCTGGGTTTAAAGGTGAGAGCATAAAACCTCTTCTGATAGAGAGGGACTTCAGAAATGTAATTGGATATAGGGCCATCGCAGATTTTGTCCACAGCCACTCCCATGGCAGTCATAAAAAAACAATTCAAAAAAACATTGCTAATGCTTATATGTGAAACACCAAATTTCCTGATTCATGGCTCATTCTGAGAATTGGAATCATATACCAGCTATATACTAACTATGTATAACTTTGGTTTGTGGTCTCACTGAGGTCCAGCTCTCCACCCAGGGCACTGCAGAGGGACACAGCACGCCTCACCGCCCCCCTCTCACCGGGACCAGGTACAGGAGCTGCAGGAGGAGGGCTTTGCTGGAGCTGAGGGGAGACAGAGGAGGGAGCATACATTGTACAATGAGAAATCCTCCTCATCAGAGATCAGTGTGTCTGTCCTTACGCCAGACGGACTGTGTCTAAGTGGAATAGCTGGTCTCGTCTGGCCTCCTCCACCTCACAGTCTTAGTTAAAGCTAAAGCTAACAATGCTACCACCGTTGCTACTGACGGACTAACAGTCATGCCATTACACAGATGCATTTGTTTACTATGTGTCTACTGTAAAATGTAATTAAACGTGACATACCTACCACCGAGGCATTTCTCAGTACCTTTCGTTGCTAATGCTCATGGCTTAGTTATGCTAGCTCTAAGAAAACCAGCGGGGTCTCGTCAATGTAAACATCAACAGAAGTGTGTTGCTGTGTAGCGCTGGATCAACCATTCCATAGAATGCTGCTCATGTTCTATTTCTAGAGGTCACATGGTAACGCATTTTTGAAAAGTCTTTATGATGCATGTCATCTATGATTATTATGAATTATTTTCAAAACTGTGTGTTGCTATGCAACCTTTCAATATAGAACATTAGCAACATTCTATGGAATGTTCAATCCGCTCCAGATAACAACAAACTTGAGTTGATGTTTACATCGACACAAACCAGCTGATTTTCGGAGCAAAACGGGCTGAAAAATGCCTCAGTGTTTTTCAGGTTTTGACTGCGGCCTGCCGTTTTTACTTCCGTGTTTTCTTTTTTGCTGGGTCCGCGATCGTGAAGAGGGAAGCGACGGCAGCGACTTCGGAGAGGGTATGTGACGATAGTTGGACCATATCTGAACGATAGTTAGACAACCACTCGATACGTGTTGCTAAAACAACACGGCACAAGTCGAACATGCATGTTGGTGACGAGCAAGCGAGCTAGTTCAAGCTAAAGCTAACAATGCTACCACCGTTGCTACTGACGGACTAACAGTCATGCCATTACACAGATGCATTTGTTTACCACGTGTCTACTGTAAAATGTAATTAAACGTGACATACCTGCTTCGAAGTCGCTGTACTCTCAAAAAGAAAACAGGAACAACAACCTGTCGTAGAAATGGCAGTCCGCTATCCATGCACTCCCGCAGCCAAACCTGCGTTTCTCAGTACCTTTCGTTGCTAATGCTAGTGGCGTAGTAATGCTAGCGCTCAGAAGACTAGCTGGGTCTCGTCAATGTCAACATCATCAGAGGTGTGTTGCTGCGTAGCGCTGGATCAAACATAGAAGGCTGCTCATGTTCTATTTCTAGAGGTCACATGGTAACGCATTTTTGAAAAGTGTTGATGATACATGTCATGCATCATTATTACTCATTATTTTCAAAACGGTGTGTTGCTATGCAACCTTTCAATATAGAACATTAGCAACATTCTATGGAATGTTCAGTCCGCTCCAGATAACAACAGACTTCAGTTGATGTTCACATCGACACAAACCTGCTGATTTTCTGAGCAAAACGGACTGAAAAATGCCTCGGTGATATTCAGGATTGGCTGCGCGAGTGCGTGGACTGCGGTCTGCCGTCTCTACGACGGGTTGTTCGTGTTTTCTTTTTTGCAAGGTTCGCGATCGTGAAGAGGAAAGCGACAGCGACTTTGAAGAGGGTATGTGACATTTAATTACATTTTACAGGAGACACATATCTCACAAATTGTGTGTGCAATGATTATTTTGCCAGTTAGAAGCAATGATAGCATTGTTAGCTGCTAGGTGGCTAAGTAACCCGTTGACAGTGTCTAAGGGCGTTGCTAAGAGTTACCTTTAGCTTGAACTAGCTAGCTTGCTAGCCACCTCCATGCATTTTAGCTAAAGAGATGTGTGTATGTGTGTGTGTTGTGAGTAGCAGACAGACATCTCTGTGGTGAATACCGTCCTGCGTATGGGACCGGATGGGCAGCTGTCCTCCACTGCGTGGTCGGGGGCTGACTCTTTCTCCACACCCGCTCAGCAGCAGTACACTGATCCTGAGCCACAGGGCCAGAACTGCTATGAGGTCAAACTTAACACTTAAGCCTTTACCATATTATCAAGCCTTTACCATATTATCACTTAGTAACTCCACCGGTTTACATGCGTCATTCTCTCCCATAGCCTCTATTTGACCACCAAGAGGACTGAGGACATTGCCCTGAGGGTCACCACCCTACGCCAGGCCTTCACAGTGAGTCAACCACCCTTTCTCTGTGCTTTCTCTCTTCTGTCTTCTGTCAGATGGTGTCTCACTATTTTTTTCCCCCTTTACCAGACCCTGCGCAGTTCCACCCAGAGCAAGAACCAGCTGTACGTGGCTGGGAAGGTCCTGCTGGGAGCACTGGTTCAGGCCAATCACAAGGTAAGACATTGGCTTCCTCCAACAGAGTGAATTATCAAGAGAAAATGTAACAACCGTTTACTGACATTGTCTCTCTTGTTCTGTATAGGACGAGGCACAGTTCATCCGTGCCTATGATGACCTTGTTGGGTACCTGAGTGATCCCTCCAAACAGGGTGACATTGAGATGGAGCTGGCAGAACATCAGGTTAGTTCATTCACTTCAGTAGTCTCACATTGATTACCTGTGCCTGTATTGGGTCCTTCTTTTTAATATCATTGCTATTTTGTTGTAAATGTTTTTGTCTTTTGTTAGATTAGCCATGTCAACCTCATAGACATCCTCTATGAGCTGGTTCTGTTTGGGGTGATGGTGGGGAGGCCCCTGGTGGTGGTGAGTACTGTTCTTATACTGAAGACTGTTACAGGGTGACTTTGTTGACAAGTTCATATGACTCTCTGCTCTCTCCTCCTATGTTTGCTGTTAGCAACCTGGTGGTTTTGTGGAGCGTCTGTACTCTCTCCTACACTCCTGCCTGCCTGCCAGCAACATGAAACCAGAGGCTGAGAGATGCCTGCTGCACCTGAAGGTACAGACAAGTTCTGATGTTGTTACTGTTCCTTCTCTCTAGTATTTAGCATCCAATCTATTGTTCAGTTTAAGAGTACTGTGAACTAGCAGTAACTCAGAGCCTTACCGCAGGGCGGGCTGATGATGCTTCTGGACGACATGTTTGGTCAGGAGGTTCCCTGGTACTTCAACACGGAGTCTCTGGTCGTTGGAGTCTCGAGCCTCCTGGAGCACCACCTTCAGCTTCTCATGGCGTCCTTCTGAGGGGGCACGCACACACACACACACACACACACACACGCTATTAAGTAATCGGAATAAGTCATTTTAAATGATTGGAAGTAATTTTATTCTTACCACTAAAGTTGCACTCCCCCTCCCCCTCTCTTTCTCTTTTTTTCTGTCTTTCTTTTTTTAGGAATTCCACAGGGTCAAACTCCATCAGTAACCGCAAAGGATACTTCAGTGAAATCCAATAAGTATTCTAGTTAAAGTTTAAATAATAACCTCACATGCCTTCTTGTTATGTCCCCCCCTCTCTCCCTTTCCCCTCTCTCTCTCTGATATGCAGGGCCACCGGAGTCTCATTGTCTTTACTTACAGACACTTATTACATATATTTGCAAATAAATGAGTGATAGAGTATCTCAAATTGATTTAATGTCTCTGTGTTTTCTTTTCTTTTGGTGACACTTAACACTAAGGTTTCCTTTTATAATGGGTTTATAATTCAGTTTGCACATTATAAGCATGTGTTGCATTTATAGCATTAGTAACAGTGCAGCCACATATTTTCAAATTATTTGAATTGTCACTATCTATGAATGAATCATTAAAGAGAAGCTACGGGATATGGCAATAACTATTTCTGTATTATTTAACCTCTTATTTTGTGTCTGAATTATCAATGCATAGTTTGTACAAATATAATCAATTGAATCACTGTTTTATCTCATTCAGCCACAGACTCCCTAGTTTATCATCGCCAACTTTAGAAGCAGCATTACTGTTAAGTGTGTCGATGTCATTGGTCTACGTGGAATCCACACACATACGCACCACACTGAGGGCATGTAACAGGGACCCGTTTCCAACTCATTAGCGCTACGTTGAGAACTGTAGGCTGAGATTATAGAAATTATCTCGTAGAATCACTTTAATAGTCAAGAAACTACTCAGAAATCATACCACAATTAAACTTGAAAAAGTTCCAGAAGAAACATTGTTTCTCTTTAACAGAGCAATATCCAAGACTGCGTAAAGAGGGAGAAAAATGTCTTTCTTAAAGATCAGATTTTAGTAAATAGATATTATTGCACAAAATTGGGCTATAGGAATCTCAAAGACAGAATCAAACATTTCACTCTCTATAGTAGTGATTTTGGTGTCTAGTGTCAGAGGAACATATTTCATCCCCACATTAAGTAAACACAAATAAACTAATTCATATGTAATGTCCTCCAACTTTCCATCAAGAATAAAGACACACTGTGTACTGTGTACCAGTATAGTAACACTACTACTAGAATATATAGACTTGCAATGGAATTTGGCCTTGGAGGGCTACAGGTCCTAGGCCCCCCATTCCCCAGCATCTGATTTCATGTCTCTGCATTGTGTACTGGTTATGGCATGGTACCACTAGGTGAAAGGTCGAGAGGCACATAGAATATTGTACAATTCCAACAGTCCCCTCTTTGATTATTTTAAACAAAGTATAATAATCAAGAATTACCAAAATGAATAATAAAAACATGAAAAAATATAAAAGTAACAACAGGAAATATAAAAGAACCACTTTCCTCATCTTACTAGTGAGTGAGATCTGCTTGTCCTATTTCACACATACAATACGTTGAGTTGACACCATGAGCATGCATGATGTACAGGACTGAGTGAGCGCTGCAAAACATGTTTGTCTACTGATGCTGTATCTTGAACCGTCATCTGCGTTTAACTCACTCACTGCCAAAGAATTCCGGTACACTCACCACCTGGAGTGCCAAGTGTTTTATGTGGTATTCACCTAGCAATAATACTTGGATTGGCTACAAAATGAAGAAGTCGCCCTTGGTGCTCTAGAATGTTGACAATTTGGGTCTCTGGGACTTTATTCCTGGTCCTCTGTGGCTCAGTTGGTAGAGCATGGCGCAAACAACGCTTAGGTTGTGGGTTAGATTTCTGCTGGGACCATACATACTGAAAAAAGTATGCACTCACTGCAATGTAAGTCGCTTTGGATAAAAGCGGTAGCTAAATTGCATATATTATTATATATTAGTCTAATTTCCCAACATTTCTCGTGATTACGTAGTACCATTAGCCAATTTATCCATCTCCTCTGCCAAAGTCCTGATATCAGTCAGGGCATAGTAAACACCTACAGGAGCTACAACAGAGAGAAGAACATGTTGAATACCTGTAGTGTGAGACAGTTTGAATATTACATCAGTCTTAAGTAAACGTCTAGTGTACTGTCCTTAGATAGCCACAAACAGAAAATAAATTAGACAGCCAAAAAATGAGACAGACACGCAAACACAAAATAAATATAACATTGAGTGCTAAAAACAACGCATTAAATGCAGAGCAGAATAATTAGTGCTATTGACAATTGTCGTTGCTAGGATTGCGTCTTTCTTGTGCCATTTCCCTAGATTCACGTGACCGTACCTGTTTTCAATTAGTGGCATTTTGGTTAATAAAATGGAGAGCACGCTCCGAAGTTAGCTCTGGCTTAGAGTTAGAGTAGTAACATAGAGTAGGCCATTAGAACACAAATCCAATAAGTGTTGTTCAATATGCTTCAGCTGGGTAGTTGAGACCAAGTGACTTTGGAGTCTGCTATTGATGTCTGTCAACATGAAATCTGTCAAGAAATCTGCCCTATTTCACTCTGAGAAATCCCATAGGAATGGTTTTCGTCCTGTGGAGAGATAGAAATAGAAATGTAGTAAAGTGTCTTATTGGTCAATAATGGTCTGTAATGAGAGTTGGTGTCATTACAGATTCACACAAAACAAACTCAAGCAGTAGTCAGTCACCATTTCAAGTTATATTTAATAGACTAGGACAGTTCAGATTAAAATACATGTTCATCTGGGTTTAAAGATGAGAGCATAAAACCTCTTCTGATAGAGAGGGACTTCAAAAATGTAATTGGATATAGGGCCATCGCAGATTTTGTCCACAGCCACTCCCATGGCAGTCATTAAAAAACAATTAAAAAAAACATTGGTAATTATGTGAAACACCAAATTTCCTGATTCACGGCTCATTCTGAGAATTGGAATCATATACCAGCTATACACTAACTATGTATAACTTTGGTTTGTAGTCTCACTGAGGTCCAGCTCTCCACCAAGGGCACTGCAGAGGGACACAGCACGCCTCACCTCCCACAGGGACCAGGTACAGGAGCTACAGGAGGAGGGCTTTGCTGGAGCTGAGGGGAGACAGAGGAGGGAGCGTACATTGTACAATGAGAAATCCTCCTCCCTCCTCCTCATCAGAGATCAGTGTGTCTGTCCTTACCCCAGACGGACTGTGTCTAAGTGGGATGAGCTCTGTGCTGTGTCCCTCTGCTCCTATGCTGACAGGTCCACAAAGGAGGAGCAGGAAAAATCCAGCCTGTGCTGCAGAGCCCTGAGCTGCTCTGCTGCTGCCCCCTGCTGGATGTGTGAGGCAGTGCAGCAGTGGAGGAACCTCAGCAGCAGCCTCCTGTCAACACTGCAGCAAGGGATACAGGGTCAGCTGTACCTGGTGGAAGACCTCGTTGATGAAGATGATGTTGTCCCGCCAGCCGGACAGCGTGCTGCTGTTGGAGTGGCTCTTCTCTGGCTCGGCAGGCCCGTTGGGCTCCCCCTCCTCTCCAGTCCTTCTCCTTCCCCTGGAGAATTGCACAACTTTTTTTATAGATTGGTGTTACAAATTCTTTAGCCGAGTAGTTTTACTGAGTTAATACCTATGTCTGATCTAAATTTCATGTGAATGGCTGCAATGGAAATATGTTGAATTAAACATTTGTTGATGTGTTGAATACTTATTTTCCCGCACTGTATATACACACTCACTGAGCACGTTATTAGGAACACTATACTATACTCGGTAGGGCCTCCCTTTGCTCTGAAAACAGCCTCAATTCTTTGTGGCATTGATTCCACAAGATGTTTATAACATTTCTTTGACATTCTGGTCCATGATGACATGATTGCATCACGCGATTGCTGTAGATTTTTCAGGTGCACTTCCAAGCTGTGAATCTCCCGTTCTACCACATCCCAAAGGTGTTCTATTTGATTCAGATCTGGTGGCTGGGAAGGCCACTGAAGAACACAGAACTCATTGTTATGTTTCTGAAACCAGTTTTAGACGACTTTTGCTTTGCGACATGGTGCATTAGCATGCTGGAAGTAGCCATTAGAAGATGGGTAAATTGTGGCCATGAAGGCATGCACATGGTCAGCAACAATACTCAAATAGGCTGTGGCATTCAAGCAATATGATTGATTGGTATTAACAGGCCCAAAGTGTGCCAAAAAAACATTCCCCACACCATTACACCACCTCCACCATGAGAATGTGTACAGGTGTTGCTAATAAAGTGTTTGTTGAATGTATATATATTATATATATATATATATATATATATATATATATATATATTTGTATTTATTATACTACAGCATGTATTATACTTCAGCACTTTCATATTTATTTGTCTCTGTGTGTGGTTTACATATGTATGTATATATAGTGTGTGATTTTCTGGAATTGTAGGTCATCAGCACTTATTACCGTCTACCTTTTTCTAAAATGTTTGTTAATATATCACAGCACTTACGCATGCCCACTTTATTATGGGGGTTTTACCTCCTTTTATGTATAATTGTCTTTTCACTATGCTTATTACTAATTTATTACATGTCCCCAGCATATATATATATACTTGTTATTATCTATTTATATAGGCAGTGCTAACCCTAAGTAAGTGCATGTTTGAGACAACATCATCTGTGTGTGTGTGTGTGTGTGTGTGTGTGGTGTGTGGCGTGTGTTCGGTCCTCACCTGTACATGCGTGCTGTCCATCTCCGTGGTGAGCAGCTGCTCTGGGTCTCCTCCACCTCGTCCTAGCTGCTCTTCTCCGGCTCCATTATGAAGGTGGGCTGCTCCTGCAGGATCAACTTCCTGTACACCTTGATCACCTTGCGGGTCGCTGATGCCTCGCAGGACGGCAACAGGAAGGCCTGCAGGGGGAAGATAGAGACATCAGGAGATTTACTAGAATATACGTTATGTATTATAATGTATTATGATAATACATTAGAATTATAATTATTATATAATTATATAATATAATTCCAGGAGGTTGTTCCTCTCCTTCTCCTGACTGCACACACACATGATCTCTATTTTCATCCTGAGAATGAGTGTGTTGGAGTCAAATTTCTAAGAATGTGTCTTCGATGGAGTGATACAGTCCGTCCACTAGAGGACAGTCCAATAGAACTCATCTCATAGGGTCATTCAGATCAATACTACATTCAAAAGCAAGTGGTGACCGTGAGGAAATCAAATGAGCATTAAACGTACGGTAATGCTAACATATTTCTGTCATATCATATCTTTCTACAGTGAAAATACGACATGTGAATTGTAGGTTTGTTTCATTTGTTTAATCTGGTAACTCTTCTAAAACGTCTAAAAACGTTACTCTTCATATTTTTAGACAACATTAAACGATAACAACTTGAGCCCATGGTACTTCTGCACATCTGTACCTGGTGGAAGAACTTGTTGACGAAGATAATGTTGTCCTGCCAGTCGGACAGCGTGCTGCTGTTGGAGTGGCTCTTCTCTGGCTCGGCGGGCCCGTTGGGCTTCCCCTCCTCCCCAGTCCTTCTCCTTCCCCTGGAGAATTGCACATAACTTAGTCAAGTCTCACCCTCCTCCTCCTCTCCCCTCACCTAGTCAAGTCTCACCCTCCTCCTCCTCTCCCCTCACCTAGTCAAGTCTCACCCTCCTCCTCCTCTCCCCTCACCTAGTCAAGTCTCACCCTCCTCCTCTCTTCTCACCCTCCTCCTCCTCCTCTCCCCTTACCCAGTCAAGTCTCACCCTCCTCCTCCTCCTCCTCCTCTTCCTCTCCCCTGCACTCAAGTCTCACCCTCCTCCTCTCCCCTCACCTCATCAAGTCTGGAGTTGGTTTCTTATTGGCGAGTCCCGTTCCATCCTAAATGGCCATCATGACAAAGATTATTTTAGATTTTAAAATGAGCAGTTGGCCTACATGTGTCCAGTAATGTGATCATGAAGGTGATTCAGTGTCATTGAGTTGGTCAATAATGGTCTTGAGAGTTGAGATTCACACAAAACAAACTCAAGTCGTAGTCAGTCACCATTTAAAGTTAAACATCTACGTTATATTTAATAGTCTAGGACAGTTCAGATTAAAATACATGTTCATCTGGGTTTAAAGATGAGAGCATAAAACCTCTTCTGATACAGAGGGACTTCAAAAATGTAACTGGATGTAGGGCCATCGCAGATTTTGTTGCCGTCATTTAAAAAAAGAAAAGAAAAAAGCATCGCAAATGATGGTTAAAACTGTTTGTAAAACACCACATTTCCTGACTCATGGCTCATTCTGAGAACTGGAATCATATACTTGAGGGCAGTCTAATGACAGTGGAAGTTTGTTTTTACTATACCTGAAAACTTTGTTTTGATTATGTCATTGATTTTATTATAACATGTGAAAAAGAGCTACTTTGAACACACATCCATCAAATGCAGCCCTTACATTACTAATTAGAGAGACAATCTACACAACACAACTCCATAGGCTCAAACACATGTGTTACAGCTTGATATGATATCACAATTATGTGATGTTCCATACGATGACATCATACATGGGTTGCCATAGGGTAGTATTGGGTATGTGAACTTCCCGGGCATCAGGTAGATGGAGAAAGACTCAGCATTGGTAAGTCCTCTGTACAACATTTTACAAACATTTCAGTCAAAAGGCCTTAATTGTTATAAAAATGTTGTCTTTGGTGTGAATTTCCATAAGTAATTAATGGTGAGCAACATGTATTTCTCTTGTTTTTGGGGTTAGGGTAATATGCATGAATTTGAAAACAAAACCAAAAAGACACTATTCACCCTCTCTATCCTACTAATTCAATCAAAAGCAATCAAAGGATCAACACGTCTAGGTTTGAGATAGCACTAAATCAGGACAAGTGGTATATTTTACGAGTGGTGTATTTCCTTGGTGTATATATCACTTGTACAAATTATGAGAACTGAAATCATCAACCTGTGAGGTGGTCTTATGGCAGTGGTAAATGGTTTCTACAGTACCCCAAACTACCTTTGGATTTAATTTGCTAATGTAATAAAAGAGCTTTTGCATAAATACTGCAATGTGAGTTCCACCAATCTCAGCCCTTGGATTAATACAGTTACAGTAACTACAGAGAAAATACCCAAACTGCATCTTTACAGGCACAAGTACAGTTTGATGTGATGTCACAATGATATGATGTCACAAACAATGCCATAGGGATAGAGTCTTGGGTATGTGAACATTCTGGTAGTCAGGTAGTTGGAGAAAGACTGACCATTGACCAAATGTTCCAAATGTTTCACTGAAAAAGCAATGATTGTTATCAAAATGATATAATGTCCTGCTAAGTTGTACAGTATTGTGCACAGAAAATATTCAAGTTTTGTCTTGGTGTGCATTAACATTAATAAATCAATTAATTGGTAAGAAGCATGTATTTAACCATTGTTAGATTTGATGCAATCTGGAATTTGTAATCATTGTTTCTGAACAACTTGCGTTAATATGCTTTTTTGAAAAAAATATCTCTAAAAAGACTTACGAGTGTTCCATGAACATTTTGTTTGCTATATAATACATTGGTAGTACAAAGAGAAAGCTGGAAAAGTGTTTGCTAACAGATAGTTGTAGATAGGGTGTGTATTTGTTTTGGGCTGACTTATGGTAAGATCTATCAATATGTGTTTGCCACTAAAATGTCAGCATTACTGAGGGCATTGGAGGTGGTTTTATTGAAGGCCGATGCAGGCCCAGCCTAGTGCATGGTTGTATACATGGCTATAGTAATTTAAAATGTTCAGCGTGGAATGAACCTGCGTGCCACTGTTACATTTCATGATGTCACAGTGACATCATCAGAGGTGCCATGGTTATTATTGCTAGGAGATGCGAGATACAGTACAACAAATATGACAGAATATGTTGTAACACAGTGATATCACACAAGTGGTGACCATTTGACGCCGGCTACCATGGTAACCTACTGTAGGTAAAATTTTAAATGGCATTACACATATAGCACACTGCTTTTACACATGCAGTTCACTATAATACTGTAGGGAATAAGCTGTTATTGGAGATGTAAATTGTTACATTGAAAGTCATATTTTCATACCTAATATTAGAGAAAAGGTACTGGGCAAATGCATGGAATGTAGACCTACACATTTTTCATTCACATTCTGAGCTGATCATCAGTTCAATGGTGCTCGTAGAGTGAGTTGCAGGTCAAACTCTTTATTATTTAGCTACTTTATTGTAGTGGGTTGATGTAAATGTACTGCTTTTGACTATGTACTGTATTTTGGAGATGTAATGTACCGTTACTTTATGCAATGTTAATGTGCTTAAATGTGTCTGATTAATATTGCCTTTATGCACCTGACACCATAAACAAAGTACCTTCTGGAAAAATAAACTTCTTCTAATCCAAGCCAGCTCTGCGATATTCTAGAAGGTCAGAGTTGAGCAGTTAGCACAGCAACATTGTTTGCGAAGAGGTTAGATGAGTAAGTAAGATATCTTTGAATGCTTTCATATGTATCAGGCCGAAAAAAAGTATACATATGATCAGTCTTTTTTCTGATAAAATAGTTGTTGTTTTTTTGTTTAACAGTACCACTTTGTCTGTTTTTCCATTTTCTTGAAGCATCTGCACTCGATTTCCAGCCAGCATCATAGTCATGACAGTGAAAGTGTCCAAACAGGTGACATGAAAAAATATCAAAAGGGGGATGAGGAGAAGAAAGCGGATCTCCACACTGATGAAACATGGGCAGATGAGGAAGATACTAGCGAAAGAAAACAAAAACATGGAGAGGAAAAACTGTCTGTGGAGTATAAGGCAGCTATTAAAGAGATTGACAACATTTGGATGAACTTTCGTTCATCTTGGTCTAATAATGGAAATAGTCTAGTCGTGGTGTGGGCCAGGAGTGACTACAACCTATAATAAGCCTTCTTTACTTTGCTACAGCCATCGCTGGCTGACATTGTCATTCACTGCCATCAACGGAAATCAATGTTTCCCACATTATATTTCATGCCAACGTCAATCAAAAGTAACCTCAAACCAAGTACTGTAACAAAGTGATGAAGGCTTATCAAAGGTTACAGATGCATAGTCTTGAACCAAAATAAGAAAAACATACAATAATGATTGAATGGGTGGACTATGGCTTTAAAAGACCCAGAAAACAACCAAAATATCGTATGATGAAAAGAAAGAGATTCCCCAGACTGATGAAGAATAATGGACAGATGCCAAAAATAGAAATGAGACATTTTTTTAAATATACTGTGAAGAGGAGGTGAAAGTAATAAAGGGAGTGGAGAAAACAAGGGAACAAAGCTTTAGTCACAGTGAAAAGGTAATTAGTGAACAGGAGAGAAGTGCCATCACACTTACTTGAGATTTTTTGATCATTTTGAGTTACAATTCTAGTGTTTCTTTTTTGTTCATCTGGTTCACTTTCTTACCTCTGTATCTATCTACAGTTTTCCCGTCTTTTCCAAGGGTAAACAGACCCAAGTTCAATACCCAACAGCCACACTTGGCAGAGTAGACAGCGAACACAATGCAAAGGTGGGCTAATGGAAAACTGTTTTGATAGATTCAACAGTTTAGATTGTAGATTCATTGATAGGTTGGTTGATTGATTTACATTGAGCAGGACCTCTCTCTTTATGTTCCTTCCTCAGATGTCTATCCACAGCTGGACAATGGTAATTTGCTGAAATGAACTGTGTATTAACAGTCAGGAGAATTCAAAAGGTAAGAGGAGACTAACAGCAAAAATATGTATAAAAAGTAGCTTGAGTAGAAAAAATGTGAAACAATAAGCCTACAACAAAAACCAAGTCACCAGCGTGGCTGAAGCCATATTTATTCTGAATGGCCATACCTGAATAAAGTATTCATGCAGTAAGTTATGGTTTATAATGTTTGTAGAGCGCACACATACACTCACCGGCCTCTTTATTAGGTACACCTTGTTAGTACCGGGTTGGAATCCCTTTTGCCTTCAGAACTGCCTTAATTCTTTGTGGCATAGATTCAACAAGGTGCTGGAAACATTCCTCAGAGATTTTGGTCCATATTGACATGATAGCATCACGCAGTTGCTGCAGATTTGTAGGCTGCACCTCCATGATGTGAATCTCCCGTTTCACCACATCCCAAAGGTGCTCAATTGAATTGAGATCTGGTGGCTGTGGAGGCCATTGGAGTACAGTGTCACTCATTGTCATGTTCAAGAAACCAGTTTGAGATGATTTGAGCTTTGTGACATGGCACGTTATCCTGCTGGAAGTAGCCATCAGAAGATGGGTACACTGTGGTCATAAAGGGATGGACATGGTCAGCAGCAATACTCAGGTAGGCTGTGGCGACAAAGAAAGAAACAAACCTGTTCTGTCCTCATACATAGCTGAACACCTCTAAACACCTCCCAAGAGTCTGGAGACAGAATGTCAGTCTGACTTCAGGTTTATTGACTTAGAAAGAGTGAAACTGAGAAAGAGAAACAATAATCAATGATATGGTTTCACATCCACACATTGCCTTGCCATACATCACAGAGATGATCTAACAAAGAAATAGCGACATATAGCTACAATGTGTTGTATTAACATTGAAATATAGTATCCTCTCTTAGCTAACATAACCAAGAATACCCAATGTGTTCTTATATAATGCTAGTATGGTCTCACATGAAGAAATAAAAGGTAAGTTTACATAATCACCATGAAAGCCAATAGTACAAGCTAAACTAGCATCTTCCACAACACAAACACTTGTCTACAGTGGGATATTACTGATATCCTCGCCACAGATGTTGTATGATGCAACAATACACAGGTAAAGATAATTTTATGCCACGTCCTACACATTTGGGGTAGTCAATGGTCCGAGGAGAAGCACACCTGTTAACCATCTCAATGCCTCTCCTTTCAGTCATAGGGTGAGGGTTAGGGTAGGAGTTTCTCATAGAAGTCTGTCTGTGTGTGGTAATGCTGATCTGCACTGTGTGACTGCAGCCTTTTAGGAAGTGAATAGGTTGGTTTCACATACACTAAAATATGTGTACTTAACCCTCCTATTATGTTAGGGGTCAATTTGACCCGATTCAATGTTTACTGTCTCTAAAAACATGGTTAAGATACTTTTTTCAGCTATTGATTTATTTAAACTGTTGAGCCCCTTCATTGATCGCAGATCTGAAATGATGATATGCTGCCCTCTTGTAGACAGACAAGATTACTTTAACCCTCCTATTATGTTCAAATAAACTTACAACTTTGATGTTTCGGGTCAATTTGACAACTGTAAACATGCAGAAAATGATTTTAACTGAAAGTCTTAACCAAGTTTCTCTCTCAGCTACTTTAGGCCTTTCTACTGACCATCTTTATAGCCCAGTAAATAATACATGACTGCCCCCAACCTCCCCTTATACATCAAGTATTGATTGTATATGACAATTGCGAAATATGCAAATCACTGTACTCTCATTCATTGACCTAAAATGAAAAACAAATTATGTTTTGGTGTTTGCAGGGCTTTATGTTGATATTAAGTGCTCATTAAAGAGTTCAAATGCAGATTGTATGTCTTGTATATGACTGCTAGCATATCTGGTGGGGCCTGGAACCATTTTGTTGACATTAGCTGCAGTCAGTCTACCCTGTCTTGTAACTGGGGATCCAGACCATAGGAGCTTTCCATTTTTGGATGTCATGTTTCTTGGTGGTTGAGATATGACAAGGGGGTTTATTTGTGTTTGAGAAACCACAGGAGGGTCAGAATGTCCTATCTCACTGGCGTCATTCTCGTCAGAGGAGGATGCTGCATAATCAGGGTCCTCAACATTATCCTCTGTCTCAGACACATCCTCATCTATATCACTTCCATCCTGAAAGATCTGTGACAGAACCTCAGTGGCAGCAAATCTTTTCCTCTGTCTGGTGGTCATTTTCAAAATGTTTAGTTGAGGCACAAATGCAAAGAGAATGGTTTAGAGGGCTGTGTGTGCAGCCCTTATTATAAGGTTGTCCCCGCCCCCATGTTGCATGAATTATCAAAGCTCTCGCAAGAACTATGTTTGCCCCATCCCATATACTGCAAGAATTATCAGTGTTGTTGTGAGAACGACGTTTGCCCCACCCCACATACTGCGAGAATTATCAGAGTTGTTATGAGAACTGTCATAGTTGTTATGAGTCCTGTCAGAGTTCTCGCGGGAAATATGTCCTCCCTCTCTCATTGCTTCTTGAATGATCAGAGATCTCGTGGGAACTATGTTTTCTCCTCACAGACACACACACACACACACACACGGATGGACACACACACAGACACACACACACACACACACACACACACAAGGAAAGACACACACACACACACACGGATGGACACACACACACACACACACGGATGGACACACACACACACACACACACACGGATGGACACACACACAGACACACAGACACACACACAAGGAAAGACACACACACAGACACACACACACACACACACACACACACACACACACAAATGAACGTGTAGGTGCCCTCAGTATCATCCAACACAACAAAAACGAGATGGAAATCAGGGTTTTATAGAACAATAGTGCTAGGGGTCAAAATGACCCCAACACGACCGATGCGTACAAAATGTGTACAGGACATGTTTTTAATTTTTTGGGGTTAATTTCATGTTTGCCATGTTTACCCCATCAAGTTAGGAAAAGTCATAAAAAATCTAGCTGAAAAAAGTATGTTAACCATGTTTTTAGAGACAGTAAACATTGAATCGGGTCAAATTAATCTATTGTTAAAGTTGAAGGGTTCTCCCTCGCCAGACTCTCTCTCAATGTGAAGAATTACTTTGATGTATTTGAAAATAATCTTCTACATGCAGATGCATCATTTACTACTATGTAGAAGTTGTCATTCACTCATGGCCTGTCTGAAGGCAACAGGAAGGACTGCAGGGGGAAGATAAAGACATGAGGAGATTTAATAGAATATGTGTTATGTATTATAATATATTAAGATAATACATCATAATTATCATTATTATAGAATTATAATTATATTATATAATTCCAGGAGATTGTCCCTCTCCTTCTCCTGACTGCACACACACAATCTCTATTTTCATCCTGAGAATGAGTGTGTTCAGTCAAATTTCTAAGAATGTGTCTTCGATGGAATGATACTGTCCGTCCACTAGAGGGCAGTCCAATGCAACTCATCTCATCTCATAGGGTCATTCAGATCAACACTGCATTCAAAAGCATGAATTGTAGGTTTGTTTCGTTTGTTTAATCTGGTCCGGGTCCTTATCGTGTAAAAACGTTACTCTTCATACTTTTAGACAACATTAAACAATAACAACACCGAGCCCATGGTACTTCTGCACATCTGTACCTGGTGGAAGACCTTGTTGACGAAGATGATGTTGTCCCGCCAGTTGGACAGCGTGCTGCTGTTGGAATGGCTCTTCTCTGTCTCGGCTCTTCTCTGTCCCCCTCCTCCCCAGTCCTTCTCCTTCTCCTTGAGAATTGCACATAACTTGATTTATAGATTGGAGTGTTACAATTTCTATTGTGGCCTCTTTTAACAACATAACGAAATAACAAAAACACTCCTTTCAAATAGCCACTGTCGAAGCTGGAGCGGGGTTAATAACACACAATCCAAGATAGAGAAAAAAGCGGAGATCAAAAGTTAGAATTCAAACCAAAATAGCATTTATTATGCATTAACGTTCAACAAAAATATTCTCTGTGGCTCTTCAATGCCATAAATAAAATATATTGACCCCGAATTGTTTCTTTCAATTTGTGACAATAACTTTTGTTAGTTTGCAGTAGCTTGTGGTGATTGTTTGTGGTCAAAAAGCTATTCCACTTCCCCGTCTAACTCAGATTCTCTCCAAAAACAGGTGCCGCGGCTTTCCACCAATTAAATAGACACCTCCCATAGCAGACCCAGAATCGAAGAAAAAAGAAAATAATAGAAAAAATAATTCACAGGTTCTTGACAGAACAAAAGCATAGATGTAGAGTAGTAGACCGTACATGAAGAGTTTGACTGTAAGACATGGTTATGGTACAGTATAGCACCGTGCTTTGTTAGTCTACTGGGGTAGGCCAGGGCAGTGAACTCACAGGTCCTCAGGGCCTCCTCGGCTTTAGACGGGGGGATTCCAAAGGCGTCAGGTTCCTGGTGGTTGACGGCGATGCCCTGGTGTGACCTCTCCTGGAGGAAGGGTAGTCTGTCTACCAGCTCGCCCTCTAGGAAGGCTCCTTCTTCCACCTCCTCCTCCTCCTCCTTTTCCTCCACCACCACCTCCTTCAAATCTTCCTCCTCTCCCCTATCTGGCAATGGCAACTCTTCCTCCTCCTCTGATTTTGGAATGGATTGGACCCTGTGGGCGGGGCTTGCAGACCCAGAGAGGAAGTGACTTCTTTTTCTAAGGGACACAAAGATGTTGGTGGAATCTATGTTCTTTCAGAAGTCAGAATTAAAGCTCATACCTTCAGAGAGGGGTTCACAACCTTAAAACATTGTAAAATGTAAAAATCAAAATGAGAAGTGTACGGTACAATGAATTAATTCAAATGCAGTATTTTCTCTCTGCGCTAAAACACATTTCATTCATGTCAACGTACCGATTGTCTTGTCTTTGTTGACCTTCCAGGAGAGAGGTCCCTCATGCACCATCTTCCTCTTGGTGAGATCCATATCCGACAGGAGAATGTGAATCATCAAATCATCATCAAAATTTTAGTTTCTTCTTTTCTTTTTCTGAACATTTTTGGTTTTTACAGAGTAGAAAACAATCATAATGCCAAACAAGAATACAAGGCTACGGATAACAGACGCAAGGGAATAATTTACAGAAATTCAAAATAATCAAACAGGAACCTTAAAGGGAAACTTTCTGATTAGAAGTGAATGGGAGAGTAGTGGAGCGCCTCCTCACCTTGAACTATGAGATCATGGGGTTCTCACTCTGCTTCAGTAAGGACAGGTCTAACCGTCTCTGGTAGTCCTCTAGTCCCTGTAAGGATAGGAACGTGCACACACACACACACACACACACACACACACACACACACACACACACTTATGAGCACTGAACAATCACACATGTTGTCCTGTGGTAAATCATGAATCATTATATTACTAACCAAAACATTGAACATACCACATAAATAATGACAGGTGCTTGCTAATATGCATTCTGACCAACTTGTGCAGCTCAGTGGCATTCTAAACGACCTGCTCCTTCATTTTAAGCATTTAAATCACAGTCCTGGTTGTCCGATCACAAGTATTATCCGATTACCAGTATCAAGTCCTAATTTACGGAAACAAGTAATATGAGATCGGCACACCCCTCATCGGCATGTGACCACCAATGTTGGGTCTAATCAATGGCGTCTATTCACACGGTCCTGGTTACCTGTTTGTTCTCTGCCTCTTTGACGGCCTGGTTAACATAGTTGAGTATCTTCCTGCAGCAGTCTCCTGTCCTCTTCACCTTGTCCCTCTCCATCTCCTCTAGGGGTCAAAAACAACAACCAAACGTCAACCAGTCATCCATCAACTCATCATCTCATTGTTAATGTGGGCCGATAAGTGCACTACACCAGAAAGTGAGCAAGTGTTTTGAGCTGGAGGGGGTGGGTTGGGGGGTGTTAGGTAAAGGGGGCGGAGGTGCAAAAAAGGGAGGTGAAAGAGAAAGCAGTTTTAAAAAGACAAGGTTTAAAAAGTGTGCAGGTGAGGCGAAAAACACATAGGGGGCTTATAGGAGAACCTCACCACAGGAACATACATGAATTGTAGTCGTTGTGAAATCGTAGTAGTCTATGGTACGTGTGTACTTGGCTATGCTCTCAAGCAGTAGAGGATACTTGGTCAGCCTCTGCATCTCCACAGGAATGATGTCCTTCAGCTGCAGTCGGCGACAGAGAGGCGGTCGAAATCCACATCAACCTGCTCAGACAATAAAACTATAGGACACTGGTTAGAAGACCCTAGCCTACCTAACTTGGGGTTACTTTCCTGATTCAACTTTGTGTCTACCTTCTTGATTCAACTTGCTTTACCTTCCCTGGCTCCCCCTTCCCCCTTCCTCTTTCATCGTTAGCTGCTCCGCCTTTTTCTTGTTGTGACCGTCTAATTGTCACCGCAGCCGCAACAGCAGCCCAGCGTAGATCCGGGGGTCTGTTCAGCACAAGTCTGAAGAGACGATTATCAGGGTTGCCTTTTATACAGTTTAAACATAATGGTAGGCGCCGCCAAGGCTATCGGCTGATGGGCTTGTGCTTACATGAGAGAGGGCGGGAGAGAATGAACAATGGGGAGACTTTCTTACTGATCAATCAGCGCTTTCTTACTGATCAATCGGCATTCAACATTTCACACCTATCGGCAAGATATGTCTGTTCCCCCATTACTGTGCTCCCTCACCACTCCCTCCGAAATCACCGCTGTTCATATGGTAAATTATACAGTGCTTCTCAGAACAATGGCTATAGAACTTTAGAGGTGTGGCAAGAGAAAATGTAATCACAGTATTTACACAAGTTGTATCATATGAAAGTGTTTTACCTGAAAACAGTTAAATCAATGTATTTGGTAAAAAAAAAAAGCTCCTTCTTCGAGCCGGATTTGAACCAGCGACCTAAGGATCACTGTTATTGAACATACAGTCCTGTGCTTTACCAACTGCACCAGGGCTGGAGAAGACAAGTTTGTCTGTTAAGGGGGGGTAAGAAGGTGTGAAAAAGAGGGAAAAGAAAGAGAGAGAGAGAAATTGAGGCTTCTTTTCCATTATCTACTAGTTTATTTGTCAGTATGTAGTCTAAACGATTAAAGAAAAAGAAAAAATGACGCCTTTTCCGTTTTTTGAATAGGGGGAAGAGTGGATTCGAAGGTCACCGGTTCGAATCCCACCAGCACCAGAAATAAAAACAGGCAAAGTTTCCCAAAGTGTTGTTTTGTGTAAATTCAAGATCCCTTGAGCCAATATGTTGCTTCTTGTGACATAACAAACAGACGTTTATGTACACTCGCTGTTGTTTGACTGCTATGGGCCTACAGGTCTGTTACTTGTGTGTGTGTGTAACTTTGTTTATGCATCTGAAATTATCAGTTATAAAATTATCAGACCTCTGTTTCTTTCTCTTATGGACTGCATCACTCGCTATTAGCAATGTGTCAAATTGATTGAATAAAACTCAGATAAAAGATTTATATTTGAAAATAGAATTTTTTTTATTGAAATAAACACAAAAAACCTATTATCATTATTATAGAATTATAATTATATAATATAATTCCAGGAGATTGTCCCTCTCCTTCTCCTGACTGCACACACACAATCTCTATTTTCATCCTGAGAATGAGTGTGTTCAGTCAAATTTCTCAGAATGTGTCTTCGATGGAATGATACTGTCCGTCCACTAGAGGGCAGTCCAATGCAACTCATCTCATCTCATAGGGTCATTCAGATCAACACTGCATTCAAAAGCAAGTGGTGACCGTGAGGAAATCAAATAAGCATTACACTATGTATGTATATGTATTTCTATCATATCTTTCTCCAGTGAAAATACAACATATGAATTGTAGGTTTGTTTCGTTTGTTTAATCTGGTCCTTATCGTGTAAAAACGTTACTCTTCATACTTTTAGACAACATTAAACAATAACAACACCGAGCCCATGGTACTTCTGCACATCTGTATCTGGTGGAAGACCTTGTTGACGAAGATGATGTTGTCCCGCCAGTTGGACAGCGTGCTGCTGTTGGAATGGCTCTTCTCTGTCTCGGCTCTTCTCTGTCCCCCTCCTCCCCAGTCCTTCTCCTTCTCCCTGAGAATTGCACATAACTTGATTTATAGATTGGAGTGTTACAATTTCTATTGTGGCTTCTTTTAACAACATAACGAAATAACAAAAACACTCCTTTCAAATAGCCACTGTCGAAGCTGGAGTGGGGTTAATAACACACAATCCAAGATAGAGAAAAAAGCGGAGATCAAAAGTTAGAATTCAAACCAAAATAGCATTTATTATGCATTAACGTTCAACAAAAATATTCTCTGTGGCTCTTCAATGCCATAAATAAAATATATTGACCCCGAATTGTTTCTTTCAATTTGTGACAATAACTTTTGTTAGTTTGCAGTAGCTTGTGGTGATTGTTTGTGGTCAAAAAGCTATTCCACTTCCCCGTCTAACTCGGATTCTCTCCAAAAACAGGTGCCGCGGCTTTCCACCAATTAAATAGACACCTCCCATAGCGGACCCAGAATCGAAGAAAAAAATAAAGAAAATAATAGAAAAAATAATTCACAGGTTCTTGACAGAACAAAAGCATAGATGTAGAGTAGTAGACCGTACATGAAGAGTTTGACTGTAAGACTGTAAGGTTATGGTGCAGTATAGCACCGTGCTTTGTTAGTCTACTGGGGTAGGCCAGGGCAGTGAACTCACAGGTCCTCAGGGCCTCCTCTGCGTCAGGTTCCTGGTGGTTGACGGCGATGCCCTGGTGTGACCTCTCCTGGAGGAAGGGTAGTCTGTCTACCAGCTCGCCCTCTAGGAAGGCTCCTTCTTCCACCTCATCCTCCTCCTTTTTCTCCACCACCACCTCCTTCAAATCTTCCTCCTCTCCCCTATCTGGCAATGGCAACTCTTCCTCCTCCTCTGATTTTGGAATGGATTGGACCCTGTGGGCGGGGCTTGCAGACCCAGAGAGGAAGTGACTTCTTTTTCTAAGGGACACAAAGATGTTGGTGGAATCTATGTTCTTTCAGAAGTCAGAATTAAAGCTCATACCTTCAGAGAGGGGTTCACAACCTTAAAACATTGTAAAATGTAAAAATCAAAATGAGAAGTGTACGGTACAATGAATTAATTCAAATGCAGTATTTTCTCTCTGCGCTAAAACACATTTCATTCATGTCAACGTACCGATTGTCTTGTCTTTGTTGACCTTCCAGGAGAGAGGTCCCTCATGCACCATCTTCCTCTTGGTGAGATCCATATTCGACAGGAGAATGTGAATCATCAAAATCATCATCAAAACTTTAGTTTCTTCTTTTCTTTTTCTGAACATTTTTGGCTTTTACAGAGTAGAAAACAATCATAATGCCAAACAAGAATACAAGGCTACGGATAACAGACGCAAGGGAATAATTTACAGAAATTCAAAATAATCAAACAGGAACCTTAAAGGGAAACTTTCTGATTAGAAGTGAATGGGAGAGTAGTGGAGCGCCTCCTCACCTTGAACGATGAGATCATGGGGTTCTCACTCTGCTTCAGTAAGGACAGGTCTAACCGTCTCTGGTAGTCCTCTAGTCCCTGTAAGGATAGGAACGTGCACACACACACACACACACACACACACACTTATGAGCACTGAACAATCACACATGTTATCCTGTGGTAAATCATGAATCATTATATTACTAACCAAAACATTGAACATACCACATAAATAATGACAGGTGCTTGCTAATATGCATTCTGACCAACTTGTGCAGCTCAGTGGCATTCTAAACGACCTGCTCCTTCATTTTAAGCATTTAAATCACAGTCCTGGTTGTCCGATCACAAGTATTATCCGATTACCAGTATCAAGTCCTAATTTACGGAAACAAGTAATATGAGATCGGCACACCCCTCATCGGCATGTGACCACCAATGTTGGGTCTAATCAATGGCGTCTATTCACACGGTCCTGGTTACCTGTTTGTTCTCTGCCTCTTTGACGGCCTGGTTAACATAGTTGAGTATCTTCCTGCAGCAGTCTCCTGTCCTCTTTACCTTGTCCCTCTCCATCTCCTCTAGGGGTCAAAAACAACAACCAAACGTCAACCAGTCATCCATCAACTCATCATCTCATTGTTAATGTGGGCCGATAAGTGCACTACACCAGAAAGTGAGCAAGTGTTTTGAGCTGGAGGGGGTGGGTTGGGGGGTGTTAGGTAAAGGGGGCGGAGGTGCAAAAAAGGGAGGTGAAAGAGAAAGCAGTTTTAAAAAGACAAGGTTTAAAAAGTGTGCAGGTGAGGCGAAAAACACATAGGGGGCTTATAGGAGAACCTCACCACAGGAACATACATGAATTGTAGTCGTTGTGAAATCGTAGTAGTCTATGGTACGTGTGTACTTGGCTATGCTCTCAAGCAGTAGAGGATACTTGGTCAGCCTCTGCATCTCCACAGGAATGATGTCCTTCAGCTGCAGTCGGCGACAGAGAGGCGGTCGAAATCCACATCAACCTGCTCAGACAATAAAACTATAGGACACTGGTTAGAAGACCCTAGCCTACCTAACTTGGGGTTACTTTCCTGATTCAACTTTGTGTCTACCTTCTTGATTCAACTTGCTTTACCTTCCCTGGCTCCCCCTTCCCCCTTCCTCTTTCATCGTTAGCTGCTCCGCCTTTTTCTTGTTGTGACCGTCTAATTGTCACCGCAGCCGCAACAGCAGCCCAGCGTAGATCCGGGGGTCTGTTCAGCACAAGTCTGAAGAGACGATTATCAGGGTTGCCTTTTATACAGTTTAAACATAATGGTAGGCGCCGCCAAGGCTATCGGCTGATGGGCTTGTGCTTACATGAGAGAGGGCGGGAGAGAATGAACAATGGGGAGACTTTCTTACTGATCAATCAGCGCTTTCTTACTGATCAATCGGCATTCAACATTTCACACCTATCGGCAAGATATGTCTGTTCCCCCATTACTGTGCTCCCTCACCACTCCCTCCGAAATCACCGCTGTTCATATGGTAAATTATACAGTGCTTCTCAGAACAATGGCTATAGAACTTTAGAGGTGTGGCAAGAGAAAATGTAATCACAGTATTTACACAAGTTGTATCATATGAAAGTGTTTTACCTGAAAACAGTTAAATCAATGTATTTGGTAAAAAAAAAAAGCTCCTTCTTCGAGCCGGATTTGAACCAGCGACCTAAGGATCACTGTTATTGAACATACAGTCCTGTGCTTTACCAACTGCACCAGGGCTGGAGAAGACAAGTTTGTCTGTTAAGGGGGGGTAAGAAGGTGTGAAAAAGAGGGAAAAGAAAGAGAGAGAGAGAAATTGAGGCTTCTTTTCCATTATCTACTAGTTTATTTGTCAGTATGTAGTCTAAACGATTAAAGAAAAAGAAAAAATGACGCCTTTTCCGTTTTTTGAATAGGGGGAAGAGTGGATTCGAAGGTCACCGGTTCGAATCCCACCAGCACCAGAAATAAAAACAGGCAAAGTTTCCCAAAGTGTTGTTTTGTGTAAATTCAAGATCCCTTGAGCCAATATGTTGCTTCTTGTGACATAACAAACAGACGTTTATGTACACTCGCTGTTGTTTGACTGCTATGGGCCTACAGGTCTGTTACTTGTGTGTGTGTGTAACTTTGTTTATGCATCTGAAATTATCAGTTATAAAATTATCAGACCTCTGTTTCTTTCTCTTATGGACTGCATCACTCGCTATTAGCAATGTGTCAAATTGATTGAATAAAACTCAGATAAAAGATTTATATTTGAAAATAGAATTTTTTTTATTGAAATAAACACAAAAAACCTGTGAGCTGCCTCCTACACATTGGGCAGCACACCCTGACCTTCCACAGATGGTAGGGCATCCTCGCCAGGAGCCTGTGGGTGAAGAAGTGCTCTGGTGTTGGGGCCTGGTTGTAAATGAGCACTGGTATCGGTGCTCGTACCAGAGCTTCAAGTTTGGCCGCAGCCTCTGGTTCTCCCACAGAGTGGAGGCAATCATTGGCTGGCTGCTGAAGACATACAGATACAACAACAATCGATACCACTGATAATGGGATCCTTTTTCAGCATGACAAATATGCTCAATGTCATGGCATATACAACCTACCTTATATCTGTTTAATCTGTTGGTGTATTTCTCAGACAAACTTCACCTTCTGGTAGAGAGCATACCACCTCTTCTGACTGGGGGCTGGCCTGTCCTCTACATCAGAGGGCCAAACCCCAGTGGTGGCAGAGGTCTTGAGGCGAGACAGCCACTCACTGTCCTGTCCCCCATGGCCCTGTGCTTCTTGGTCGCCATCTGAGGCCAACAAGAGGAAGAATGTCAATCTAACTGTCAAAGTCTGTCATGGGACTAGGAGCAATATATCTAACTGTGAAAGTCTGTCATGGGACTAGTATAATCAATGAAATCTGTCTACCTGTCATCAATCATAAGCCTTTATCACCATACACTTAATTGTCAATAAAAATGGTTATGAATCAAATCAATCTGTCTAGAATGGATCACTCTCTGCACTTAACGGTAAAATGAAAAGACACAGCGGACAGTTTCAACATTTCGGCAGCAAACAAGTGACAAAACACATATTTCATCATCGGAGATCTTATCTTAGTGATTCAACTAATATAAGGAAGTTATTCAAGTTGGTTTTAGTGACTTGACACAGATTTTCAGCAATCGTACAGCTAGCTTACCTTAGGTAGCACTCGAACTCGCTCGTATCCGTCTCTCGTTAACAGCGAACTCATAGTGTGTTGTTATAAACTGATTAAAGTATTAATTCAGCATAACATTTCCATTGATCAAATCAATATATCATTCAATCAAGTTTTCAGCGAACGTAGAACTAGCGTCTGTCTCTCGTCAACAAACAACGAGAAGTGCTGCAAGTGTGTTGCTATGAACTGATAAGACAAGAAAGTATTAATATATATAAACAATTCCATTGATCAAATCAATATATCAAGCCAGGTTACCGGTGTGATCTGAGCAGTGTGACAAAAGCCCACAGTTAGCCAAACGTCACCCGCCCACAAAATGGCGCACAAATGGAATGGAGCGCTGCGATTGGCTCTGCTAATGGACACTAATGGCGCACTAATGGAATGGGGCGCTGCGATTGGCTCTGCTAATGGAGCTAATAGAAAATTTATCAGCCTTACGTGCTCTGTTTAGCGCCAGCCGGGCCACTTGGTATTGTCGAGAGCCTCCTTGAGACCGAGGATTATTGGAATAATCCCCCTTCTGAAGCTCTGAGTGACATTCCCAGGTGGAAATGCAGGTCGGGAGAGGGCCAGACTTTCGACAGGGGACATAGCAGAGAGGGAGAGAATAGAGATTAGTGTTGGCATGCCAGAGACCACTCAGTACACCAGATGAATTAGTCTGACCCTCTGGTGTCTTTAAACTCAGGATGCCACTACCTACCAGTCAATTAAAAAAAAAAAGAAAAAAACATCAAATCAAATCAAATCAAATCTACTTAACCACAGAGTTGGAGAGCAGTGTTGGGATTCATTTATTTTTTAAAACATGCACAACGTTAAATTAGCGCCAATAGGCGGGCAAAAATATTTTCGGTTGAGTGGAGATAACGATCATCAGCTAGCAATAGCAAAACATCTTTTCATATACATTTACATTCATGTTTTTAAAATGCTTTTTAACAGCCAATTAGAAGGCTTGATATTAACAGCCAATAAGAGGGCTGTATTTAACAGCCAATCAGAAGGCTCGATATTAACAGTCAATCAGGGGGCTGTATTTAACAGCCAATCAGAGGGCTCTATTTAACAGCCAATCAGAGGGCTGTATTTAACAGCCAATCAGGGGGCTCTATTTAACAGCCAATCAGAAGGCTCGATATTCACAGCCAATCAGGGAGCTGTATTTAACAACCAATCAGAAGGCTTGATATTAACAGCCAATCAGGGGGCTCTATTTAACAGCCAATCAGAGGGCTCTATTTAACAGACAATAAAGCTATTATACTGTATTTAACAGCCAATCAGAAGGCTCGATATTACAGCCAATCAGAGGGCTCGATATTAACAGCCAATCAGGGGGCTCTATTTAACAGCCAATCAGAAGGCTCGATATTAACAGCCAATCAGGGGGCTCTATTTAACAGCCAATCAGACTGCTTTATTTAACAGCCAATCAGACTGCTTTATTTAACAGCCAATCAGAAGGCTCGATATTAACAGCCAATCAGGGGGCTGTATTTAACAGCCAATCAGACTGCTCTACTTAACAGCCAATCAGAGGGCTCTATTTAACAGCCAATAAAGCTATTATACTGTATTTAACAGCCAATCAGAAGGCTCGATATTACAGCCAATCAGAGGGCTGTATTTAACAGCCAATCAGAAGGTTCGATATTACAGCCAATCAGAGGGCCCGATATTACAGCCAATCAGAGTGCTGTATTTAACAACCAATCAGAAGGCTCGATATTAACAGCCAATCAGGGGGCTCTATTTAACAGCCAATCAGAGGGCTCTATTTAACAGCCAATAAAGCTATTATACTGTATTTAACAGCCAATCAGAAGGCTTGATATTAACAGCCAATCAGAATGCTCGATATTACAGCCAATCAGAGTGCTGTATTTAACAGCCAATCAGGGAGCTGTATTTAACAACCAATCAGAAGGCTTGATATTAACAGCCAATCAGGGGGCTCTATTTAACAGCCAATCAGAAGGCTCGATATTAAAAGCCAATCAGGGGGCTGTATTTAACAGCCAATCAGAGGGCTGTATTTAACAGCCAATCAGAAGGCTCGATATAATATATACCTTACAAAGAACCACCACTGGAACAGCTCCAGATGGAACTAAAGCAGTAAATGAAACAACTAACTGAGATACATAAAGTTATATATATTCACAGGAAAAAGACAAGCAGCCGGAGCCGGAGCCACCCCTGCCCAATCCGATAACTCCAGGAGACCAGGTGTACATCAAAGTCTTCCGGAGGAAGTGGAACGAGCCAAGGAGAGAGGGACCGTACGAGGTAGTGCGAGCCACCCCCACTGCAATACAAGTCCGAGGGAGTCTAACCTGGTACCACTTGAACCACTGCACCAGGGGTCCCGAGGCAAGAAGAAAAAGCAAACCAGAGAAGAAGACGAAGGAACGGGTAAGATCGTACAGGAGCACAGAGGAAATGAAGGAACAGGTACAGAGGCTGAACAGGGGCCGGAAATCCAGCCCCCAGCCGAACGGGAAGGACAGTAGAGCCTGGGGGATCCTGGGGAAGTGACTAGTGATATATAAAGTAATAATACTAATCTATATGCTGTCCCAAATAGAACAGGCCCTGCCTAGAGAATTGAGTCAGGAAGTGAAGCAAACACAGGTTGAAACCAAAAGAGATAGGGACAGAGAATATAAGGTAAATACATTATGGGAACAGGCAAAGCAAAATTATTGGTATAAATGGGGAGAGTTTACAGCCCAGTCAGTAACAGAAGGAGATTGCCTCATGTGTTGTCCATCACCACTTAAAAAAACTACGAGTTGTACCTAACTCACACACATACCAGGCATGTGCACAGTTATATAAAAAGTCCTGTCCCATAGAAGAATCAAAACGACCATATTGTCCAGCCGAATGTTTGGGTATCTTAAGCAACACCAGATACCAACCGTTTTATGATCAAACTTTTAGAGACCAATGCAGAAAAATAGATGTGAGAATAGATGAGAAAAAGAGGGAGATCCCCGGATTCAATTGATTGGAAGCAAAAGTTTGAATGCTTCGACAAACCACTTAACACAACATATGGCACCGCAAACCTGGGGAAATTTAAAGGGGACTGTCACGTCACGTGGCGTATTGTACCTTGGAATATGGAACAACCTAGGCCAAAAGTAGCTTATAACCAAGCAATATACCAATGCGACCTGTAAGGTAGTACTAAAGTAGCCCTAACATGTTTGAGACAGAAGAAGAAGTATCCAATGAGAGGCGCAGGATAAAACAAGATAGGCAAAGAAACTGTTCTGGACCACTGGTACTGAGATTAGGGGCTCCTGGGGCACCAGGAGGCATACCTCTAATCGATATATATCTTAGCCAGAATGAGCCAGTGGCAGATTACTAGTGGGTATGTGGAGAAGGAAGGCTAATGGCGGCATTACCCGCTGATTGGTCAGGAATATGTGCTAGGGTTCGGAATCGGAATAAATATCATGACTTTAAAATACCTCTCCGCACGTTTTAAAGTTTGATCAGTCTAAATAGCTTGAACGCTGTAGGAGGAGTAGCATACCAAAAAATCGGAAGAATTGGAATAATAATGATAAATAAAGAAAAAGAAGAATAAGTATGAGCAATAACAATAGTTAGACTCTCTCTGAACCACTCAATATTTGTTGTGAAACAACACAGCACAAGTCCAAAATGCATGTAGGTGACTAGCAAGCTAGCTAGTTCAAGCTAAAGCTAACAATGCTACCATTGCTACTAACTGACAAATAGTCATGCCATTACCCAGATACATTTGTTGACTGTGTCTTCTACTGTAAAATGTAATTAAACGTCACATACCCGCTTCGAAGTCGCTCTCGCTGTCCTCCCAACGGGAGCCCTGCAAAAAAGAAAAACAACAACAACAAGTCGTAGAAACGGCTGCCCCAGTCCACGCACAGCCAATCCTGAAAAACACGAAGGCATTTTTCAGGCCTTCCTTGCTAATGCTAGTGTCGTAGAATTTAAGTTATAATACTTAAAAATAAAATACCGTTAACCAGAGCTGTTGATTCATTCAGACTTTATTCCCGCAGAACATGAGAGCCGACCCCGTTATCTCCTCAGTCACCTGTCTTTATAGATTTCACACAGGTTAACGCCTTCTATTCAACGTGTTTCTGATTCCTGTCTACATACACCAATAACATTCAAGAACTACATTTCGTCATCAAGTTTTGTCTAATCAGGCCTTTTGTTCTGACTGTTTGACTTTGTTTATTACGTAATAGTCTTAGTCTTGAATGTTAGTCTTGGTTGCGATAAAAGTTTCCTCTGCACAGCTGTAGCTTTTAACCCACTAACGAAACGGTCACGGAGTGCATCATTAAGATGTGCACCAAACTCACAATGAGTTGAAAGTTGCTTCAAAGCTACTATGTAATCAGACATCGACTCACCGTCTTGTTGATTTTTTTTTTTGAAAACGGAAACGTTCCGCGATGACAAGCGGTTTCGACTTGTAATGCTCACTGAGCGACTCGCTTAGCTCCTCGTAGGTTTGTGTGTTAGGTTTTTCAGGAGTGACTAAATTCTTTAAAAGTCTGTAGGCATCCGCTCCGATTACCGACAGAAACACGCTGACCTTTTTGTCAGTGTCCACCTCGTTTGCGCTCATCCACTGTTCCAGTCTTTCCAAGTAAGATTCGAAATCTTCCTGTCCTTCTTTGTATTCAGCTAACGCACCGATTTGGAAACGAGCTATCTTGCTAGCTTGTAGTCGCCTTTAGCTACTTAGCTTCCGTTTGCTAGCCTCTTTCTTTCGAGCTACAAAGTTCGTTTATTGCGTTCTACTTGCTGCAAAGTTGTCTCTCGTCACTGGGATCATCTTTCATTAGATATCCCATCCTCGTCGCCAAATTGTAATATATTTAGAGTTATATATATTCACGGTTTCAATAACGGAGACCGAACATTACGTGGATGCTCGTTTACTGATCAATTTTAAGACAGAGTACAACGCATGTGCACAACAGCTAAGGACTCTTACACAGCCAATAGGGAAAGCCCTTATTAATACATTGGAAACACAAAGTTGTAATAATGCCAATACATTAGTGACGTATTTTTGTGTACATTACAGTGACGTATTTTTGAAAAGTGTTGAAAATACATGTCATGCATCAGTATTACAGAATAATTACTGCTACTGACAATTGTCGTTGCTAGGATTGCGTGTTTCTTGTGCCATTTCCCCAGCAACGTGTGTGTAAGACTAGAGTGGTAGGTTAGAACAGAGCCAAATAAGGTGTAATTAAGCCATTACAACAACAACAACAATCAAATGACCACACAAACCTGACATCACTGTCCTGCCCTCCCATCAGGCAGAATATCTAGCATGTGTGTGTGAGTGTTGTACATAGTCAGAAGGTAGTCCTAGATGATGTACCAGGAAGAACGAAACCCAGATAACAATTCCCAAACCTATCACTAGGTAACATAGAGTAGGCCATTAGAACACAAATCCAATAAGTGTTGTTCAATATGCTTCAGCTGGGTAGTTGAGACCTAGTGACTTTGGAGTCTGCTATTGATGTCTGTCAACATGAAATCTGTCAAGAAATCTGCCTTATTTCACTCTATGGGAAATCCCATAGGAATGATTTTCGTCCAGTGGAGAGATAGAAATAGAAATTCAGCAAAGTGTCTTATTGGTCAATAATGGTCTGTAATGAGAGTTGGTGTCATTACAGATTCACACAAAACAAACTCAAGCAGTAGTCAGTCACCATTTCAAGTTATATTTAATAGTCTAGGACAGTTCAGATTAAAATACATGTTCATCTGGGTTTAAAGGTGAGAGCATAAAACCTCTTCTGATAGAGAGGGACTTCAGAAATGTAATTGGATATAGGGCCATCGCAGATTTTGTCCACAGCCACTCCCATGGCAGTCATAAAAAACAATTCAAAAAAACATTGCTAATGAAACACCAAATTTCCTGATTCATGGCTCATTCTGAGAATTGGAATCATATACCAGCTATATACTAACTATGTATAAC
Organism: Argentina silus; assembly: GCF_951799395.1. Classification (NCBI taxonomy): domain Eukaryota; kingdom Metazoa; phylum Chordata; class Actinopteri; order Argentiniformes; family Argentinidae; genus Argentina; species Argentina silus. Next base: position 47,764,176 of record NC_139654.1, read on the forward strand.
TTTGGTTTGTGGTCTCACTGAGGTCCAGCTCTCCACCCAGGGCACTGCAGAAGGACACAGCACGCCTCACCGCCCCCCTCTCACAGGGACCAGGTACAGGAGCTGCAGGAGGAGGGCTTTGCTGGAGCTGAGGAGAGACAGAGGAGGGAGCATACATTGTACAATGAGAAATCCTCCTCATCAGAGATCAGTGTGTCTGTCCTTACGCCAGACGGACTGTGTCTAAGTGGAATAGCTGGTCTAGTCTGGCCTCCTCCACCTCACAGTCTTAGTTAAAGCTAAAGTTAACAATGCTACCACCGTTGCTACTGACGGACTAACAGTCATGCCATTACACAGATGCATTTGTTTACTATGTGTCTACTGTAAAATGTAATTAAACGTGACATACCTACCACCGAGGCATTTCTCAGTACCTTTCGTTGCTAATGCTCATGGCTTAGTTATGCTAGCTCTCAGAAAACCAGCGGGTTCTCCTCAATGTAAACATCAACAGAAGTGTGTTGCTGTGTAGCGCTGGATTCCATAGAACGCTGCTCATGTTCTATTTCTAGAGGTCACATGGTAACGCATTTTTGAAAAGTCTTTATGATGCATGTCATCTATGATTATTATGAATTATTTTCAAAATGGTGTGTTGCTATGCAACCTTTCAATATAGAACATTAGCAACATTCTATGGAATGTTCAATCCGCTCCAGATAACAACAAACTTGAGCTGATGTTTACATCGACACAAACCAGCTGATTTTCGGAGCAAAACGGGCTGAAAAATGCCTCAGTGTTTTTCAGGTTTTGACTGCGGCCTGCCGTTTTTACTTCCGTGTTTTCTTTTTTGCTGGGTCCGCGATCGTGAAGAGGGAAGCGACGGCAGCGACTTCGGAGAGGGTATGTGACGATAGTTGGACCATATCTGAACGATAGTTAGACAACCACTCGATACGTGTTGCTAAAACAACACGGCACAAGTCGAACATGCATGTTGGTGACGAGCAAGCGAGCTAGTTCAAGCTAAAGCTAACAATGCTACCACCGTTGCTACTGACGGACTAACAGTCATGCCATTACACAGATGCATTTGTTTACCACGTGTCTACTGTAAAATGTAATTAAACGTGACATACCTGCTTCGAAGTCGCTGTACTCTCAAAAAGAAAACAGGAACAACAACCTGTCGTAGAAATGGCAGTCCGCTATCCATGCACTCCCGCAGCCAAACCTGCGTTTCTCAGTACCTTTCGTTGCTAATGCTAGTGTTGTAGTAATGCTAGCGCTCAGAAGACTAGCTGGGTCTCGTCAATGTCAACATCATCAGAGGTGTGTTGCTGCGTAGCGCTGGATCAAACATAGAAGGCTGCTCATGTTCTATTTCTAGAGGTCACATGGTAACGCATTTTTGAAAAGTGTTCATGATACATGTCATGCATCATTATTACTCATTATTTTCAAAACGGTGTGTTGCTATGCAACCTTTCAATATAGAACATTAGCAACATTCTATGGAATGTTCAGTCCGCTCCAGATAACAACAGACTTCAGTTGATGTTCACATCGACACAAACCTGCTGATTTTCTGAGCAAAACGGACTGAAAAATGCCTCGGTGTTTTTCAGGATTGGCTGCGCGAGTGCTGGTCTGCCGTCTCTACGACGGGTTGTTCGTGTTTTCTTTTTTGCAAGGTTCGCGATCGTGAAGAGGAAAGCGACAGCGACTTTGAAGAGGGTATGTGACATTTAATTACATTTTACAGGAGACACATATCTCACAAATTGTGTGTGCAATGATTATTTTGCCAGTTAGAAGCAATGATAGCATTGTTAGCTGCTAGGTGGCTAAGTAACCCGTTGACAGTGTCTAAGGGCGTTGCTAAGAGTTACCTTTAGCTTGAACTAGCTAGCTTGCTAGCCACCTCCATGCATTTTAGCTAAAGAGATGTGTGTATGTGTGTGTGTTGTGAGTAGCAGACAGACATCTCTGTGGTGAATACCGTCCTGCGTATGGGCAGCTGTCCTCCACTGCGTGGTCGGGGGCTGACTCTTTCTCCACACCCGCTCAGCAGCAGTACACTGATCCTGAGCCACAGGGCCAGAACTGCTATGAGGTCAAACTTAACACTTAAGCCTTTACCATATTATCACTTAGTAACTCCACCGGTTTACATGCGTCATTCTCTCCCATAGCCTCTATTTGACCACCAAGAGGACTGAGGACATTGCCCTGAGGGTCACCACCCTACGCCAGGCCTTCACAGTGAGTCAACCACCCTTTCTCTGTGCTTTCTCTCTTCTGTCTTCTGTCAGATGGTGTCTCACTATTTTTTCCCCCTTTACCAGACCCTGCGCAGTTCCACCCAGAGCAAGAACCAGCTGTACGTGGCTGGGAAGGTCCTGCTGGGAGCACTGGTTCAGGCCAATCACAAGGTAAGACATTGGCTTCCTCCAACAGAGTGAATTATCAAGAGAAAATGTAACAACCGTTTACTGACATTGTCTCTCTTGTTCTGTATAGGACGAGGCACAGTTCATCCGTGCCTATGATGACCTTGTTGGGTACCTGAGTGATCCCTCCAAACAGGGTGACATTGAGATGGAGCTGGCAGAACATCAGGTTAGTTCATTCACTTCAGTAGTCTCACATTGATTACCTGTGCCTGTATTGGGTCCTTCTTTTTAATATCATTGCTATTTTGTTGTAAATGTTTTTGTCTTTTGTTTGATTAGCCATGTCAACCTCATAGACATCCTCTATGAGCTGGTTCTGTTTGGGGTGATGGTGAGTACTGTTCTTATACTGAAGACTGTTACAGGGTGACTTTGTTGACAAGTTCATATGACTCTCTGCTCTCTCCTCCTATGTTTGCTGTTAGCAACCTGGTGGTTTTGTGGAGCGTCTGTACTCTCTCCTACACTCCTGCCTGCCTGCCAGCAACATGAAACCAGAGGCTGAGCGATGCCTGCTGCACCTGAAGGTACAGACAAGTTCTGATGTTGTTACTGTTCCTTCTCTCTAGTATTTAGCATCCAATCTATTGTTCAGTTTAAATGAGTACTGTGAACTAGCAGTAACTCAGAGCCTTACCTCAGGGCGGGCTGATGATGCTTCTGGACGACATGTTTGGTCAGGAGGTTCCCTGGTACTTCAACACGGAGTCTCTGGTCGTTGGAGTCTCGAGCCTCCTGGAGCACCACCTTCAGCTTCTCATGGCGTCCTTCTGAGGGGGCACGCACACACACACACGCTATTAAGTAATCGGAATAAGTCATTTTAAATGATTGGAAGTAATTTTATTCTTACCACTAAAGTTGCACTCCCCCTCCCCCTCTCTTTCTCTTTTTTTCTGTCTTTCTTTTTTAGGAATTCCACAGGGTCAAACTCCATCAGTAACCGCAAAGGATACTTCAGTGAAATCCAATAAGTATTCTAGTTAAAGTTTAAATAATAACCTCACATGCCTTCTTGTTATGTCCCCCCCTCTCTCCCTTTCCCCTCTCTCTCTCTGATATGCAGGGCCACAGGAGTCTCATTGTCTTTACTTGCATACACTTATTACATATATTTGCAAATAAATGAGTGATGGAGTATCTCAAATTGATTTAATGTCTCTGTGTTTTCTTTTCTTTTGGTGACACTTAACACTAAGGTTTCCTTTTATAATGGGTTTATAATTCAGTTTGCACATTATAAGCATGTGTTGCATTTATAGCATTAGTAACAGTGCAGCCACATATTTTCAAATTATTTGAATTGTCACTATCTATGAATGAATCATTAAAGAGAAGCTACGGGATATGGCAATAACTATTTCTGTATTATTTAACCTCTTATTTTGTGTCTGAATTATCAATGCATAGTTTGTACAAATATAATCAATTGAATCACTGTTTTATCTCATTCAGCCACAGACTCCCTAGTTTATCATCGCCAACTTTAGAAGCAGCATTACTGTTAAGTGTGTCGATGTCACTGGTCTACGTGGAATCCACACACATACGCACCACACTGAGGGCATGTAACAGGGACCCGTTTCCAACTCATTAGCGCTACATTGAGAACTGTAGGCTGAGATTATAGAAATTATCTCGTAGAATCACTTTAATAGTCAAGAAACTACTCAGAAATCATACCACAATTAAACTTGAAAAAGTTCCAGAAGAAACATTGTTTCTCTTTAACAGAGCAATATCCAAGACTGCGTAAAGAGGGAGAAAAATATCTTTCTTCAAGATCAGATTTTAGTAAATAGATATTATTGCACACAATTGGGCTATAAGAATCTCAAAGACAGAATCAAACATTTCACTCTCTATAGTAGTGATTTTGGTGTCTAGTGTCAGAGGAACATATTTCATCCCCACATTAAGTAAACACAACTAAACTAATTCATATGTAATGTCCTCCAACTTTACATCAAGAATAAAGACACACTGTGTACTCTGTACCAGTATAGTAACACTACTACTAGAATATATGGACTTGCAATGGAATTTGGCCTTGGAGGGCTACAGGTCCTAGGCCCCCCATTCCCTAGCTTCTGATTTCTTGTCTCTGCATTGTGTACTGGTTATGGCATGGTACCACTAGGTGAAAGGTCGAGAGGCACATAGAATATTGTACAATTCCAACAGTCCCCTCTTTGATTATTTTTAAACAAAGTATAATAATCAAGAATTACCAAAATGAATAATAAAAACATGAAAAAATATAAAAGTAACAACAGGAAATATAAAAGAACCACTTTCCTCATCTTACTAGTGAGTGAGATCTGCTTGTCCTATTTCACACATACAATACGTTGAGTTGACACCATGAGCATGCATGATGTACAGGACTGAGTGAGCGCTGCAAAACATGTTTGTCTACTGATGCTGTATCTTGAACCGTCATCTGCGTTTAACTCACTCACTGCCAAAGAATTCCGGTACACTCACCACCTGGAGTGCCAAGTGTTTTATGTGGTATTCACCTAGCAATAATACTTGGATTGGCTACAAAATGAAGAAGTCGCCCTTGGTGCTCTAGAATGTTGACAATTTGGGTCTCTGGGACTTTATTCCTGGTCCTCTGTGGCTCAGTTGGTAGAGCATGGCGCAAACAACGCTTAGGTTGTGGGTTAGATTTCTGCTGGGACCATACATACTGAAAAAAGTATGCACTCACTGCAATGTAAGTCGCTTTGGATAAAAGCGGTAGCTAAATTGCATATATTATTATATATTAGTCTCATTTCCCAACATTTCTCGTGATTACGTAGTACCATTAGCCAATTTATCCATCTCCTCTGCCAAAGTCCTGATATCAGTCAGGGCATAGTAAACACCTACAGGAGCTACAACAGAGAGAAGAACATGTTGAATACCTGTAGTGTGAGACAGTTTGAATATTACATCAGTCTTAAGTAAACGTCTAGTGTACTGTCCTTAGATAGCCACAAACAGAAAATAAATTAGACAGCCAAAAAATGAGACAGACACGCAAACACAAAATAAATATAACATTGAGTGCTAAAAACAACGCATTAAATGCAGAGCAGAATAATTAGTGCTATTGACAATTGTCGTTGCTAGGATTGCGTCTTTCTTGTGCCATTTCCCTAGATTCACGTGACCGTACCTGTTTTCAATTAGTGGCATTTTGGTTAATAAAATGGAGAGCACGCTCCGAAGTTAGCTCTGGCTTAGAGTTAGAGTAGTAACATAGAGTAGGCCATTAGAACACAAATCCAATAAGTGTTGTTCAATATGCTTCAGCTGGGTAGTTGAGACCAAGTGACTTTGGAGTCTGCTATTGATGTCTGTCAACATGAAATCTGTCAAGAAATCTGCCCTATTTCACTCTATGAGAAATCCCATAGGAATGGTTTTCGTCCTGTGGAGAGATAGAAATAGAAATGTAATAAAGTGTCTTATTGGTCAATAATGGTCTGTAATGAGAGTTGGTGTCATTACAGATTCACACAAAACAAACTCAAGCAGTAGTCAGTCACCATTTCAAGTTATATTTAATAGACTAGGACAGTTCAGATTAAAATACATGTTCATCTGGGTTTAAAGATGAGAGCATAAAACCTCTTCTGATAGAGAGGGACTTCAAAAATGTAATTGGATATAGGGCCATCGCAGATTTTGTCCACAGCCACTCCCATGGCAGTCATTAAAAAACAATAAAAAAAAACATTGGTAATTATGTGAAACACCAAATTTCCTGATTCACGGCTCATTCTGAGAATTGGAATCATATACCAGCTATACACTAACTATGTATAACTTTGGTTTGTAGTCTCACTGAGGTCCAGCTCTCCACCAAGGGCACTGCAGAGGGACACAGCACGCCTCACCTCCCACAGGGACCAGGTACAGGAGCTGCAGGAGGAGGGCTTTGCTGGAGCTGAGGGGAGACAGAGGAGGGAGCGTACATTGTACAATGAGAAATCCTCCTCCCTCCTCCTCATCAGAGATCAGTGTGTCTGTCCTTACCCCAGACGGACTGTGTCTAAGTGGGATGAGCTCTGTCCCTCTGCTCCTATGCTGACAGGTCCACAAAGGAGGAGCAGGAAAAATCCAGCCTGTGCTGCAGAGCCCTGAGCTGCTCTTCTGCTGCCCCCTGCTGGATGTGTGAGGCAGTGCAGCAGTGGAGGAACCTCAGCAGCAGCCTCCTGTCAACACTGCAGCAAGGGATACAGGGTCAGCTGTACCTGGTGGAAGACCTCGTTGATGAAGATGATGTTGTCCCGCCAGCCGGACAGCGTGCTGCTGTTGGAGTGGCTCTTCTCTGGCTCGGCAGGCCCGTTGGGCTCCCCCTCCTCTCCAGTCCTTCTCCTTCCCCTGGAGAATTGCACAACTTTTTTTATAGATTGGTGTTACAAATTCTTTAGCTGAGTAGTTTTACTGAGTTAATACCTATGTCTGATCTAAATTTCATGTGAATGGCTGCAATGGAAATATGTTGAATTAAACATTTGTTGATGTGTTGAATACTTATTTTCCCGCACTGTATATACACACTCACTGAGCACGTTATTAGGAACACTATACTATACTCGGTAGGGCCTCCCTTTGCTCTGAAAACAGCCTCAATTCTTTGTGGCATTGATTCCACAAGATGTTTATAACATTTCTTTGACATTCTGGTCCATGATGACATGATTGCATCACGCGATTGCTGTAGATTTTTCAGGTGCACTTCCAAGCTGTGAATCTCCCGTTCTACCACATCCCAAAGGTGTTCTATTTGATTCAGATCTGGTGGCTGGGAAGGCCACTGAAGAACACAGAACTCATTGTTATGTTTCTGAAACCAGTTTGAGACGACTTTTGCTTTGCGACATGGTGCATTATCATGCTGGAAGTAGCCATTAGAAGATGGGTAAATTGTGGTCATGAAGGCATGCACATGGTCAGCAACAATACTCAAATAGGCTGTGGCATTCAAGCAATATGATTGATTGGTATTAACAGGCCCAAAGAGTGCCAAATAAACATTCCCCACACCATTACACCACCTCCACCATGAGAATGTGTACAGGTGTTCCTAATAAAGTGTTTGTTGAGTGTATATATAATATATATATATATATATATTTGTATTTATTATACTACAGCATATACTTCATCACTTTCATATTTATTTGTGTCTCTGTGTGTGGTTTACATATGTATGTATATATAGTGTGTGATTTTCTCGAATTGTAGGACATCAGCACTTATTACCGTCTACCTTTTTCTAAAATGTTTGTTAATATATCACAACACTTACGCATGGCCACTTTATTATGGGGGTTTTACGTCCTGTTATCTCTAATTGTCTTATCACTATGCGTATTACTAATTTATTACATGTCCCCAGCATTTTCTTTTTATCTTAAAATTGTTATTATCTATTTATATAGGCAGGCCTATATTTGCATTTTCGCCCACGTAGCACTTAATCTCCTAAAGACCATTTGGGAAGACGTGATATCTGCACCCTAAGATCTAAGTGTCATTTCGATGAGGTCTGTAGCTGAGGCCATAAAGCACAGCAAACAAATAATCATGTGTTTAAATATCCTTGTCGTTTTGAAAAATTACCATTGTCACCTGCACAGGAATGCCATGCGGCCAACATTGAAGAAATGTGCTTCTCGAATCTATCATTAACGACTGTTTCCACACGCTTTTTTCATTGCATTGCCATATAATCAATTGGTCATTGATGCGTCACGAATAACGACAATGCGTCGAAAATTAAAGAAATGTAAACATGAATTATGTTATTACTGTCTAAGCATCGCAAAGCTGTATGCGTAAAGGCGTCTGACGTCACAGTGGCTTGCCTGAAACAAAGGAATTAGAGAAACGTGCTGACAGGGGCGTTGAACCGGCTTCTCCCGCTGATGGAGCAAAGTTGCTACAGTGACAAAGACAAGCTCCGCGCTCATGGGCAATTTATATGGGGCAACTGTGCTGCGAGTATCTAAGCAGTCGTCGTGCATGGATAAAATGCAATGTTTCAAACAGATCTGATGAATTCACCTACTTTGAAAAAGTGTGCGTTAGGGAGTTCTTTTGACACAAAGCGACAATCTACAGTCAAGCGTCAATCAGCAGACAGCCAGTGTGTTCTTTCGTCATGAGCCTGTTGTCAAAACGGCAGAAAAAAATGGTCACAAACGAAATATTGTTTCTACACTTAAAATGAACAAAGAAAAAATGAGCTAGCCTGATATAAGTCATGTTCATGACGATGCAAATGTAACGAGATTTCGAACTGTTCTGTTGCACACGTTGGGACTCATTTTATTTTTCTACAAGAAACATTTGCCATGACGGGAATCGAACCCGGGCCGCCCTGCGTTACAAGGCAGATTCCTATCCGCTAGACCATTTGGGAAGACTTGATATGTACACCCTAAGATATCTAAGTGTCATTTCGATGAGGTCTGTAGCAGAGGCCATAGAGCACAGCAAACAAATAATCATGTGTTTAAATATCCTTGTAGTTTTGAAAAATTACCATTGTCACCTGCACAGGAATGCCATGCGGCCAACATTGAAGAAATGTGCTTCTCAAATCTGTCATTAACACTGTTTTCCACACGCTTTTTTCATTGCATTGCCATATAATCAATTGGTCATTGATGCGTCACGAATAACGACAATGCGTCGAAAATTAAAGAAATGTAAACATGAATTATGTTATTACTGTCTAAGCATCGCAAAGCTGTATGCGTAAAGGCGTCTGACGTCACAGTGGCTTGCCTGAAACAAAGGAATTAGAGAAACATGCTTACAGGGGCGTTGAACCGGCTTCTCCCGCTGATGGAGCAAAGTTGCTACAGTGACAAAGACAAGCTCCGCGCTCATGGGCAATTTATATGGGGCAACTGTGCTGCGAGTATCTAAGCAGTCGTCGTGCATGGATAAAATGCAATGTTTCAAACAGATCTGATGAATTCACCTACTTTGAAAAAGTGTGCGTTAGGGAGTTCTTTTGACACAAAGCGACAATCTACAGTCAAGCGTCAATCAGCAGACAGCCAGTGTGTTCTTTCGTCATGAGCCTGTTGTCAAAACGGCAGAAAAAAATGGTCACAAACGAAATATTGTTTCTACACTTAAAATGAACAAAGAAAAAATGAGCTAGCCTGATATAAGTCATGTTCATGACGATGCAAATGTAACGAGATTTCGAACTGTTCTGTTGCACACGTTGGGACTCATTTTATTTTTCTACAAAAAACATTTGCCATGACGGGAATCGAACCCGGGCCGCCCTGCGTTACAAGGCAGATTCCTATCCGCTAGACCATTTGGGAAGACTTGATATGTACACCCTAAGATATCTAAGTGTCATTTCGATGAGGTCTGTAGCAGAGGCCATAGAGCACAGCAAACAAATAATCATGTGTTTAAATATCCTTGTCGTTTTGAAAAATTACCATTGTCACCTGCACAGGAATGCCATGCGGCCAACATTGAAGAAATGTGCTTCTCAAATCTGTCATTAACACTGTTTTCCACACGCTTTTTTCATTGCATTGCCATATAATCAATTGGTCATTGATGCGTCACGAATAACGACAATGCGTCGAAAATTAAAGAAATGTAAACATGAATTATGTTATTACTGTCTAAGCATCGCAAAGCTGTATGCGTAAAGGCGTCTGACGTCACAGTGGCTTGCCTGAAACAAAGGAATTAGAGAAACGTGCTTACAGGGGCGTTGAACCGGCTTCTCCCGCTGATGGAGCAAAGTTGCTACAGTGACAAAGACAAGCTCCGCGCTCATGGGCAATTTATATGGGGCAACTGTGCTGCGAGTATCTAAGCAGTCGTCGTGCATGGATAAAATGCAATGTTTCAAACAGATCTGATGAATTCACCTACTTTGAAAAAGTGTGCGTTAGGGAGTTCTTTTGACACAAAGCGACAATCTACAGTCAAGCGTCAATCAGCAGACAGCCAGTGTGTTCTTTCGTCATGAGCCTGTTGTCAAAACGGCAGAAAAAAATGGTCACAAACGAAATATTGTTTCTACACTTAAAATGAACAAAGAAAAAATGAGCTAGCCTGATATAAGTCATGTTCATGACGATGCAAATGTAACGAGATTTCGAACTGTTCTGTTGCACACGTTGGGACTCATTTTATTTTTCTACAAAAAACATTTGCCATGACGGGAATCGAACCCGGGCCGCCCTGCGTTACAAGGCAGATTCCTATCCGCTAGACCATTTGGGAAGACTTGATATGTACACCCTAAGATATCTAAGTGTCATTTCGATGAGGTCTGTAGCAGAGGCCATAGAGCACAGCAAACAAATAATCATGTGTTTAAATATCCTTGTCGTTTTGAAAAATTACCATTGTCACCTGCACAGGAATGCCATGCGGCCAACATTGAAGAAATGTGCTTCTCAAATCTGTCATTAACACTGTTTTCCACACGCTTTTTTCATTGCATTGCCATATAATCAATTGGTCATTGATGCGTCACGAATAACGACAATGCGTCGAAAATTAAAGAAATGTAAACATGAATTATGTTATTACTGTCTAAGCATCGCAAAGCTGTATGCGTAAAGGCGTCTGACGTCACAGTGGCTTGCCTGAAACAAAGGAATTAGAGAAACGTGCTTACAGGGGCGTTGAACCGGCTTCTCCCGCTGATGGAGCAAAGTTGCTACAGTGACAAAGACAAGCTCCGCGCTCATGGGCAATTTATATGGGGCAACTGTGCTGCGAGTATCTAAGCAGTCGTCGTGCATGGATAAAATGCAATGTTTCAAACAGATCTGATGAATTCACCTACTTTGAAAAAGTGTGCGTTAGGGAGTTCTTTTGACACAAAGCGACAATCTACAGTCAAGCGTCAATCAGCAGACAGCCAGTGTGTTCTTTCGTCATGAGCCTGTTGTCAAAACGGCAGAAAAAAATGGTCACAAACGAAATATTGTTTCTACACTTAAAATGAACAAAGAAAAAATGAGCTAGCCTGATATAAGTCATGTTCATGACGATGCAAATGTAACGAGATTTCGAACTGTTCTGTTGCACACGTTGGGACTCATTTTATTTTTCTACAAAAAACATTTGCCATGACGGGAATCGAACCCGGGCCGCCCTGCGTTACAAGGCAGATTCCTATCCGCTAGACCATTTGGGAAGACTTGATATGTACACCCTAAGATATCTAAGTGTCATTTCGATGAGGTCTGTAGCAGAGGCCATAGAGCACAGCAAACAAATAATCATGTGTTTAAATATCCTTGTCGTTTTGAAAAATTACCATTGTCACCTGCACAGGAATGCCATGCGGCCAACATTGAAGAAATGTGCTTCTCAAATCTGTCATTAACACTGTTTTCCACACGCTTTTTTCATTGCATTGCCATATAATCAATTGGTCATTGATGCGTCACGAATAACGACAATGCGTCGAAAATTAAAGAAATGTAAACATGAATTATGTTATTACTGTCTAAGCATCGCAAAGCTGTATGCGTAAAGGCGTCTGACGTCACAGTGGCTTGCCTGAAACAAAGGAATTAGAGAAACGTGCTTACAGGGGCGTTGAACCGGCTTCTCCCGCTGATGGAGCAAAGTTGCTACAGTGACAAAGACAAGCTCCGCGCTCATGGGCAATTTATATGGGGCAACTGTGCTGCGAGTATCTAAGCAGTCGTCGTGCATGGATAAAATGCAATGTTTCAAACAGATCTGATGAATTCACCTACTTTGAAAAAGTGTGCGTTAGGGAGTTCTTTTGACACAAAGCGACAATCTACAGTCAAGCGTCAATCAGCAGACAGCCAGTGTGTTCTTTCGTCATGAGCCTGTTGTCAAAACGGCAGAAAAAAATGGTCACAAACGAAATATTGTTTCTACACTTATAATGAACAAAGAAAAAATGAGCTAGCCTGATATAAGTCATGTTCATGACGATGCAAATGTAACGAGATTTCGAACTGTTCTGTTGCACACGTTGGGACTCATTTTATTTTTCTACAAAAAACACTTGCCATGACGGGAATCGAACCCGGTCCGCCCTGCGTTACAAGGCAAATTCCTATCCGCTAGACCATTTGGGAAGACTTGATATGTACACCCTAAGATATCTAAGTGTCATTTCGATGAGGTCTGTAGCAGAGGCCATAGAGCACAGCAAACAAATAATCATGTGTTTAAATATCCTTGTAGTTTTGAAAAATTACCATTGTCACCTGCACAGGAATGCCATGCGGCCAACATTGAAGAAATGTGCTTCTCAAATCTGTCATTAACACTGTTTTCCACACGCTTTTTTCATTGCATTGCCATATAATCAATTGGTCATTGATGCGTCACGAATAACGACAATGCGTCGAAAATTAAAGAAATGTAAACATGAATTATGTTATTACTGTCTAAGCATCGCAAAGCTGTATGCGTAAAGGCGTCTGACGTCACAGTGGCTTGCCTGAAACAAAGGAATTAGAGAAACGTGCTTACAGGGGCGTTGAACCGGCTTCTCCCGCTGATGGAGCAAAGTTGCTACAGTGACAAAGACAAGCTCCGCGCTCATGGGCAATTTATATGGGGCAACTGTGCTGCGAGTATCTAAGCAGTCGTCGTGCATGGATAAAATGCAATGTTTCAAACAGATCTGATGAATTCACCTACTTTGAAAAAGTGTGCGTTAGGGAGTTCTTTTGACACAAAGCGACAATCTACAGTCAAGCGTCAATCAGCAGACAGCCAGTGTGTTCTTTCGTCATGAGCCTGTTGTCAAAACGGCAGAAAAAAATGGTCACAAACGAAATATTGTTTCTACACTTATAATGAACAAAGAAAAAATGAGCTAGCCTGATATAAGTCATGTTCATGACGATGCAAATGTAACGAGATTTCGAACTGTTCTGTTGCACACGTTGGGACTCATTTTATTTTTCTACAAAAAACACTTGCCATGACGGGAATCGAACCCGGTCCGCCCTGCGTTACAAGGCAAATTCCTATCCGCTAGACCATTTGGGAAGACTTGATATGTACACCCTAAGATATCTAAGTGTCATTTCGATGAGGTCTGTAGCAGAGGCCATAGAGCACAGCAAACAAATAATCATGTGTTTAAATATCCTTGTAGTTTTGAAAAATTACCATTGTCACCTGCACAGGAATGCCATGCGGCCAACATTGAAGAAATGTGCTTCTCAAATCTGTCATTAACACTGTTTTCCACACGCTTTTTTCATTGCATTGCCATATAATCAATTGGTCATTGATGCGTCACGAATAACGACAATGCGTCGAAAATTAAAGAAATGTAAACATGAATTATGTTATTACTGTCTAAGCATCGCAAAGCTGTATGCGTAAAGGCGTCTGACGTCACAGTGGCTTGCCTGAAACAAAGGAATTAGAGAAACGTGCTTACAGGGGCGTTGAACCGGCTTCTCCCGCTGATGGAGCAAAGTTGCTACAGTGACAAAGACAAGCTCCGCGCTCATGGGCAATTTATATGGGGCAACTGTGCTGCGAGTATCTAAGCAGTCGTCGTGCATGGATAAAATGCAATGTTTCAAACAGATCTGATGAATTCACCTACTTTGAAAAAGTGTGCGTTAGGGAGTTCTTTTGACACAAAGCGACAATCTACAGTCAAGCGTCAATCAGCAGACAGCCAGTGTGTTCTTTCGTCATGAGCCTGTTGTCAAAACGGCAGAAAAAAATGGTCACAAACGAAATATTGTTTCTACACTTAAAATGAACAAAGAAAAAATGAGCTAGCCTGATATAAGTCATGTTCATGACGATGCAAATGTAACGAGATTTCGAACTGTTCTGTTGCACACGTTGGGACTCATTTTATTTTTCTACAAAAAACATTTGCCATGACGGGAATCGAACCCGGGCCGCCCTGCGTTACAAGGCAGATTCCTATCCGCTAGACCATTTGGGAAGACTTGATATGTACACCCTAAGATATCTAAGTGTCATTTCGATGAGGTCTGTAGCAGAGGCCATAGAGCACAGCAAACAAATAATCATGTGTTTAAATATCCTTGTAGTTTTGAAAAATTACCATTGTCACCTGCACAGGAATGCCATGCGGCCAACATTGAAGAAATGTGCTTCTCAAATCTGTCATTAACACTGTTTTCCACACGCTTTTTTCATTGCATTGCCATATAATCAATTGGTCATTGATGCGTCACGAATAACGACAATGCGTCGAAAATTAAAGAAATGTAAACATGAATTATGTTATTACTGTCTAAGCATCGCAAAGCTGTATGCGTAAAGGCGTCTGACGTCACAGTGGCTTGCCTGAAACAAAGGAATTAGAGAAACGTGCTTACAGGGGCGTTGAACCGGCTTCTCCCGCTGATGGAGCAAAGTTGCTACAGTGACAAAGACAAGCTCCGCGCTCATGGGCAATTTATATGGGGCAACTGTGCTGCGAGTATCTAAGCAGTCGTCGTGCATGGATAAAATGCAATGTTTCAAACAGATCTGATGAATTCACCTACTTTGAAAAAGTGTGCGTTAGGGAGTTCTTTTGACACAAAGCGACAATCTACAGTCAAGCGTCAATCAGCAGACAGCCAGTGTGTTCTTTCGTCATGAGCCTGTTGTCAAAACGGCAGAAAAAAATGGTCACAAACGAAATATTGTTTCTACACTTAAAATGAACAAAGAAAAAATGAGCTAGCCTGATATAAGTCATGTTCATGACGATGCAAATGTAACGAGATTTCGAACTGTTCTGTTGCACACGTTGGGACTCATTTTATTTTTCTACAAAAAACACTTGCCATGACGGGAATCGAACCCGGGCCGCCCTGCGTTACAAGGCAGATTCCTATCCGCTAGACCATTTGGGAAGACTTGATATGTACACCCTAAGATATCTAAGTGTCATTTCGATGAGGTCTGTAGCAGAGGCCATAGAGCACAGCAAACAAATAATCATGTGTTTAAATATCCTTGTCGTTTTGAAAAATTACCATTGTCACCTGCACAGGAATGCCATGCGGCCAACATTGAAGAAATGTGCTTCTCAAATCTGTCATTAACACTGTTTTCCACACGCTTTTTTCATTGCATTGCCATATAATCAATTGGTCATTGATGCGTCACGAATAACGACAATGCGTCGAAAATTAAAGAAATGTAAACATGAATTATGTTATTACTGTCTAAGCATCGCAAAGCTGTATGCGTAAAGGCGTCTGACGTCACAGTGGCTTGCCTGAAACAAAGGAATTAGAGAAACGTGCTTACAGGGGCGTTGAACCGGCTTCTCCCGCTGATGGAGCAAAGTTGCTACAGTGACAAAGACAAGCTCCGCGCTCATGGGCAATTTATATGGGGCAACTGTGCTGCGAGTATCTAAGCAGTCGTCGTGCATGGATAAAATGCAATGTTTCAAACAGATCTGATGAATTCACCTACTTTGAAAAAGTGTGCGTTAGGGAGTTCTTTTGACACAAAGCGACAATCTACAGTCAAGCGTCAATCAGCAGACAGCCAGTGTGTTCTTTCGTCATGAGCCTGTTGTCAAAACGGCAGAAAAAAATGGTCACAAACGAAATATTGTTTCTACACTTATAATGAACAAAGAAAAAATGAGCTAGCCTGATATAAGTCATGTTCATGACGATGCAAATGTAACGAGATTTCGAACTGTTCTGTTGCACACGTTGGGACTCATTTTATTTTTCTACAAAAAACATTTGCCATGACGGGAATCGAACCCGGGCCGCCCTGCGTTACAAGGCAGATTCCTATCCGCTAGACCATTTGGGAAGACTTGATATGTACACCCTAAGATATCTAAGTGTCATTTCGATGAGGTCTGTAGCAGAGGCCATAGAGCACAGCAAACAAATAATCATGTGTTTAAATATCCTTGTCGTTTTGAAAAATTACCATTGTCACCTGCACAGGAATGCCATGCGGCCAACATTGAAGAAATGTGCTTCTCAAATCTGTCATTAACACTGTTTTCCACACGCTTTTTTCATTGCATTGCCATATAATCAATTGGTCATTGATGCGTCACGAATAACGACAATGCGTCGAAAATTAAAGAAATGTAAACATGAATTATGTTATTACTGTCTAAGCATCGCAAAGCTGTATGCGTAAAGGCGTCTGACGTCACAGTGGCTTGCCTGAAACAAAGGAATTAGAGAAACGTGCTTACAGGGGCGTTGAACCGGCTTCTCCCGCTGATGGAGCAAAGTTGCTACAGTGACAAAGACAAGCTCCGCGCTCATGGGCAATTTATATGGGGCAACTGTGCTGCGAGTATCTAAGCAGTCGTCGTGCATGGATAAAATGCAATGTTTCAAACAGATCTGATGAATTCACCTACTTTGAAAAAGTGTGCGTTAGGGAGTTCTTTTGACACAAAGCGACAATCTACAGTCAAGCGTCAATCAGCAGACAGCCAGTGTGTTCTTTCGTCATGAGCCTGTTGTCAAAACGGCAGAAAAAAATGGTCACAAACGAAATATTGTTTCTACACTTAAAATGAACAAAGAAAAAATGAGCTAGCCTGATATAAGTCATGTTCATGACGATGCAAATGTAACGAGATTTCGAACTGTTCTGTTGCACACGTTGGGACTCATTTTATTTTTCTACAAAAAACATTTGCCATGACGGGAATCGAACCCGGGCCGCCCTGCGTTACAAGGCAGATTCCTATCCGCTAGACCATTTGGGAAGACTTGATATGTACACCCTAAGATATCTAAGTGTCATTTCGATGAGGTCTGTAGCAGAGGCCATAGAGCACAGCAAACAAATAATCATGTGTTTAAATATCCTTGTCGTTTTGAAAAATTACCATTGTCACCTGCACAGGAATGCCATGCGGCCAACATTGAAGAAATGTGCTTCTCAAATCTGTCATTAACACTGTTTTCCACACGCTTTTTTCATTGCATTGCCATATAATCAATTGGTCATTGATGCGTCACGAATAACGACAATGCGTCGAAAATTAAAGAAATGTAAACATGAATTATGTTATTACTGTCTAAGCATCGCAAAGCTGTATGCGTAAAGGCGTCTGACGTCACAGTGGCTTGCCTGAAACAAAGGAATTAGAGAAACATGTGCTTACAGGGGCGTCGAACCGACTTCTCCCGCTGATGGAGCAAAGTTGCGACAGTGACAAAGACAAGCTCCGCGCTCATGGGCAATTTATATGGGGCAACTGTGCTGCGAGTATCTAAGCAGTCGTCGTGCATGGATAAAATGCAATGTTTCAAACAGATCTGATGAATTCACCTACTTTGAAAAAGTGTGCGTTAGGGAGTTCTTTTGACACAAAGCGAAAATCTACAGTCAAGCGTCAATCAGCAGACAGCCGTGTGTTCTTTAGTCATGAGCCTGTTGTCAAAACTTTTGCGTGATGAAGAGAAACCAGAGTATATTGACTCCTCAGCCGCCGGCGTGGCACGGCACCGTCTGCCACGCCAGGCCGGAGGCCCGCGGGTTGCCAGGAACCAGAACAGGCGTATCCACCATAAGACAGGCTGACACGCACGCACGCGAAACATGCCATAGGTCTGTCTGTCTGTCTGTCTGCCTGTCTGTCTGTCTGTCTTTTTTTTTTTTTTAACGAAAACGGAGGGAAAATTTAAACTGGCCTTAAAAAGGGCCTCGTGCCTCGCTCTCTTTTTTTGTCCGAAATGTGGTGGAATTTCCA
>NC_139654.1:47807358-47812358 GCF_951799395.1 Argentina silus
CGGGTGGTATTGGAGCAGTTCCTCGCGGGGCTCCCGGCCCGCACCGCCGCCTGGGTCCAGTACCACCGCCCCCAGGACCTAAAGACCGCCGTGGGTCTGGCGGAGGACCATCTCTCCCTCCCACCGCGAGGGCCACAACGACCAACCCCGGCCCCGCGGCAAGGGGGGGGGGGACAACGCCCAGGAGGAGCCGGGGGAGCAGAAGGAGGGAGGCCGGCGCCCGCCCCGAGAACGAGATGGCAGGAGCGCGCCGATCCGGAACCAGCCCCGGCCCCGCAGAGAGAACCGCGAGCGACAGGGGGGGGGTGTTGGCGGTGCGGACGGCCGGGCCACGTGCAGGCCGAGTGTCGGGCGATGGACGTGGGGCAGGTCGTCCGCATCGGCGACATACCGGGCCCTCCCCCCGGACCAGGAGCGGCGTATCGTATTCCGGTAAGGATACAACGTGATACGCACCAGGCGTTCTTGGATTCGGGCTGTATGCAGTCCATGATCCAGGAGCGCCTGGTTCGACCGGGGGCACTGTTGAAGGCATCGAGGGTGCGGGTGAGGTGTGTGCATGGGGACATTCACGAATATCCGCTGGTCGCTATCGAAATTCATTTTGAGGGGAGAAACCATAGGGTACAGGCGGCGGTTAGCCCACGCCTCACGCATCCCCTGATTCTAGGTGTGGATTGGGAGGGGTTTCCTCAAGCGGTAAAGAGGGCTACCGGGATGCGTGCACGACAGCTAGGGAGGTGTGTGGCGTGTAATGTGCTCTGTGCCGAGGCGGCGCCTCGCGACACTGCCGGGGAGCCGGAGGTGCGACCGCAGATTGAAAAGACTGCGGCTATCGCCGCCTCTCCCCGGCCCAAGACAAAGAAGGAGGTGAGGGCCTTCCTGGGGCTGGCGGGATATTACCGCCAGTTCGTACCGGGGTTTTCAGAGCTGGCCAGTCCCTTGACGGACCTCACCCGGAAGGGGGCCCCGGATCCGGTCCAATGGTCGGGCCAGTGCCAGGGGTCGTTCGAGGCCCTTAAGGGGGCTCTTTGTGGAGAAACGGTCCTGTATGCGCCTGATTTTAACCTCCCTTTCTCCCTACAGACGGACGCGTCGGATAGAGGGCTGGGAGCAGTGCTGACCCAGCGCGTGGAGGGGGCCGACCGGCCGGTGCTGTACCTGAGCCGTAAGCTGTCGGAGAGGGAGGGCCGGTACAGCACCGTGGAGAAGGAGTGCCTGGCCATCAAGTGGGCGGTCGGCACCCTCCGCTACTACCTGCTGGGTCGCGCCTTCACCCTCTACTCCGACCATGCCCCCCTCCAGTGGCTCCACCGCATGAAGGATGTAAACGCGAGGATCACCCGGTGGTACCTCGCGTTGCAGCCCTTCAACTTTTCCGTCGTGCACAGACCGGGGGCGCAGATGGTCGTGGCAGACTTCCTCTCCCGGGCAGGGGGGGGGGAGTAGGTCGTCGGCCGTCGGGTCCCCGGCCTGTGTCGGGCGGTGGGGGTATGTGGGGGGACATGCAGCGTTCGGCCTGTAGAGGGAGCTACAGGACCGTGGCCGGGGTTGTGTCGGCGAGACTTTTGTTGCACACCTGCTGCGAATTAAGTCTCGCCGGCGAATGTTTAAGATGGGTGTGCTTCTGCCATTTCAGTAAGGGAGCTAAGCTGGAGAAGCTGACGGCGAGAGCAGAGGAGAGCCGAGCCGAGCACAGGACCAAAGGGCCAAAAGACTTTGAACGAGGCTGGAAAGCCGAGCCGAGCCAGCAAACCCCTTTGTTAAAATAAACGGGAGAAAATCCCTTACCTCCATACTGCGTCTGCCTCTGTGTACAAACGGACATTGCTACACTGTGCCTGCCTGCCTGCATGTCTGTCTGTCTGTCTGTCTGCCTGCCTGCATGTATGTCTGTCTGTCTGCCTGCCTGCCTGCCTGCATGTCTGTCTGTCTGTCTGTCTGCCTGTCTGTCTGTCTGCCTGCCTGCCTACATGTCTGCCTGCCTGCCTGCCTGTCTGCCTACCTGCCTGCCTGCATGTCTGTCTGTCTGTCTGTCTGTCTGTCTGTCTGTCTGTCTGCCTGCCTGCCTACATGTCTGCCTGCCTGCCTGCTTGTCTGTCTGTCTGTCTGCCTGCCTGCCTGCCTGCCTGACTGCCTGCATGTCTGTCTGTCTGTCTGTCTGTCTGTCTGTCTGTCTGTCTGCCTGTCTGCCTGCCTGCATGTCTGTCTGTGTGTCTGCCTGCATGTCTGTCTGTCTGTCTGTCTGTCTGTCTGCCTGCCTGTCTGCCTACCTGCCTGCCTGTCTGCCTGTCTGCCTGTCTGCCTACCTGTCTGCCTACCTGTCTGCCTGCCTGCCTGCCTGCCTGCCTGCCTGCATGTCTGTCTGTCTGCCTGTCTGCCTGTCTGCCTGCCTGCCTGCCTGCATGTCTGTCTGTCTGCCTGCATGTCTGTCTGTCTGCCTGCCTGCATGTCTGTCTGTCTGCCTGCCTGTCTGCCTGCATGTCTGCCTGCATGTCTGTCTGTCTGTCTGTCTGCCTGCCTGCCTTTCTGTCTGTCTGCCTACCTGCATGTCTGTCTGTCTGTCTGCCTGCCTGCCTGTCTGTCTGTCTGTCTGTCTGCCTGCCTGCCTGACTGCCTGCATGTCTGTCTGTCTGTCTGTCTGTCTGTCTGCCTGCCTGTCTGCCTGTCTGCCGATTCCTATCCGCTAGACCATTTGGGAAGACTTGATATGTACACCCTAAGATATCTAAGTGTCATTTCGATGAGGTCTGTAGCAGAGGCCATAGAGCACAGCAAACAAATCATCATGTCGTTTTGAAAAATTACCATTGTCACCTGCACAGGAATGCCATGCGGCCAACATTGAAGAAATGTGCTTCTCAAATCTGTCATTAACACTGTTTTCCACACGCTTTTTTCATTGCATTGCCATATAATCAATTGGTCATTGATGCGTCACGAATAACGACAATGCGTCGAAAATTAAAGAAATGTAAACATGAATTATGTTATTACTGTCTAAGCATCGCAAAGCTGTATGCGTAATGGCGTCTGACGTCACAGTGGCTTGCCTGAAACAAAGGAATTAGAGAAACATGTGCTTACAGGGGCGTCGAACCGACTTCTCCCGCTGATGGAGCAAAGTTGCTACATTGACAAAGACAAGCTCCGCGCTCATGGGCAATTTATATGGGGCAACTGTGCTGCGAGTATCTAAGCAGTCGTCGTGCATGGATAAAATGCAATGTTTCAAACAGATCTGATGAATTCACCTACTTTGAAAAAGTGTGCGTTAGGGAGTTCTTTTGACACAAAGCGAAAATCGACAGTCAAGCGTCAATCAGCAGACAGCCGTGTGTTCTTTAGTCATGAGCCTGTTGTCAAAACGGCAGAAAAAAATGGTCACAAACGAAATATTGTTTCTACACTTAAAATGAACAAAGAAAAAATGAGCTAGCCTGATATAAGTCATGTTCATGACGATGCAAATGTAACGAGATTTCGAACTGTTCTGTTGCACACGTTGGGACTCATTTTATTTTTCTACAAAAATCATTTGCCATGACGGGAATCGAACCCGGGCCGCCCTGCGTTACAAGGCAGATTCCTATCCGCTAGACCATTTGGGAAGACTTGATATGTACACCCTAAGATATCTAAGTGTCATTTCGATGAGGTCTGTAGCAGAGGCCATAGAGCACAGCAAACAAATAATCATGTCGTTTTGAAAAATTACCATTGTCACCTGCACAGGAATGCCATGCGGCCAACATTGAAGAAATGTGCTTCTCAAATCTGTCATTAACACTGTTTTCCACACGCTTTTTTCATTGCATTGCCATATAATCAATTGGTCATTGATGCGTCACGAATAACGACAATGCGTCGAAAATTAAAGAAATGTAAACATGAATTATGTTATTACTGTCTAAGCATCGCAAAGCTGTATGCGTAAAGGCGTCTGACGTCACAGTGGCTTGCCTGAAACAAAGGAATTAGAGAAACATGTGCTTACAGGGGCGTCGAACCGACTTCTCCCGCTGATGGAGCAAAGTTGCTACAGTGACAAAGACAAGCTCCGCGCTCATGGGCAATTTATATGGGGCAACTGTGCTGCGAGTATCTAAGCAGTCGTCGTGCATGGATAAAATGCAATGTTTCAAACAGATCTGATGAATTCACCTACTTTGAAAAAGTGTGAGTTAGGGAGTTCTTTTGACACAAAGCGAAAATCTACAGTCAAGCGTCAATCAGCAGACAGCCGTGTGTTCTTTAGTCATGAGCCTGTTGTCAAAACTTTTGCGCGATGATGAGAAACCAGAGTATATTGACTCCTCAGCCGCCGGCGTGGCACGGCACCGTCTGCCACGCCAGGCCGGAGGCCCGCGGGTTGCCAGGAACCAGAACAGGCGTATCCACCATAAGACAGGCTGACACGCACGCACGCGAAACATGCCATAGGTCTGTCTGTCTGTCTGTCTGCCTGTCTGTCTGTCTGTCTGTCTTTTTTTTTTTTTTAACGAAAACGGAGGGAAAATTTAAACTGGCCTTAAAAAGGGCCTCGTGCCTCGCTCTCTTTTTTTGTCCGAAATGTGGTGGAATTTCCACAAGAGACAGGACGCAGCGGCAGGAAAAGTACTGGTTTTAGCACATGAGGTAGGAGTGCACCGTTGCCCGGATGTACTGCAATACCAGGCCGATGCGTGGAGTGGATGGATCAAGCCCCTATTCCATCTCCCTTTTGCAAAAATCAATTTAATATATAGCCCCCGGGTAGGGGACATATCAGATATTAAACTGATAAGAACAGATACTACACTTGATCTTAGCCAAAAGGCCGAGAAGCGATAAGGCATGAATTGAACCCTGACGACCTCCGCTCCCAGCCAGGTAAATGTCTGAGCCCTGGGTTAACCTGTGACCACTTCCCCGCGAATCCCTTCTCTCCCCATCGCCTTCTCTTACTTTGAAACACAGATATGGGCTCGGCTGGATGCAGAGCCCCCCAAAAATAGCTT
>NC_139654.1:47859858-47869858 GCF_951799395.1 Argentina silus
TTATGGTGAGCATTCTTTGGTTATCCACTGGAAGTCTTCCTTGCCATTTGCGATTTCTTAGCTCACCAGTGCTTTCTTTCCTTTTAATGAAGTTCCAAACTGTTGATTTTGGTAGGTTTAAGGTTTTGGCTATTTTTTTCTGATATTTCAGCATCATAATGGCTTCCCTGACTTTCAATAACATCTCTTTGGTCCTCATGTTGACAAGACACCAATAGCAGACTGCACAAATTATGTGATGGAACACACCTGACGAACACACCTGTCAAGCCAATTGTCCCATCACTTTAGTGTAGCCTGAAATAGGGGGATTATGCATAAAAATGTTGTAATTTCTGAATGATAAACCAATATGTACACAAATAACATCAAATAAAAGATGAGAATCTCTACGTTCTCATTTCAACTCCAAAAAGAAGAAAAAATGCTTCACTGTCCCATTACTTTCGCACGGTACTGTATAACCTTCTGTGGAAAAGGGTTCTACATGGAACCCAAAAGGTTTCTTCAAAGGGAGAGTAGAAGAAGAACCCTTCTAGGTAGCACTTTTTTTCTAAGAGTGCAGGATCTGTGATGGGTCTGTCTGTCTCTATCTACGGTATATATCCGCTTGAATGCCACAGCCTATTTGAGTATTGTTGCTGACCATGTGCATCCCTTCATGGCCACAATTGACCCATCTTCTAATGGCTACTTCCAGCATGATAATGCACCATGTCACAAAGCAAAAGTTGTCTTAAACTGGTTTCATGAACATGACAATGA
Source organism: Argentina silus (assembly GCF_951799395.1). Taxonomy (NCBI): domain Eukaryota; kingdom Metazoa; phylum Chordata; class Actinopteri; order Argentiniformes; family Argentinidae; genus Argentina; species Argentina silus. The sequence continues at coordinate 47,860,624 of NC_139654.1, forward strand.
GTTCAGTGTTCTTCAGTGGCCTTCCCAGGATCTGAATCCAATAGAACACCTTTGGGATGTGGTAGAACGGGAGATTCACATCTTGAAAGTGAACCTGAAAAATCTGCAGGAATTGAGTGATGCAATCATGTCATCATGGACCAGAATCTCAAAGGAATGTTTCCAACATCTTGTGGAATCAATGCCACGAAGAATTGAGGCTGTTTTGAGAGCAAAGGGAGGCCCTACCCAGTATTAGTATAGTGTTCCTCATAAAGTGCTCTGTGAGTGTATATCTAACTATCTTTGTTTTTGCTGGTCTGTAGGATCTATGATGGCCATCAGCCCATCCTGTGTATCATGGACACAGCCATGATCAAAACCATCCTCATCAAGGAATGCTACTCCCTTTTCACTAACAGGAGGGTAATACGCTAAATTGAAGTTGTTGTATGGGGAAAAAAACATAAGGGCTCCTTAAATAGATAATATCATTGTTATTATAGCATTATTAATATTAGGTTAATCTTGCAGTATATAATAATAATAATTTTTCTAGAATATCTATCTCAACGGGCCTCTGTATGACGCCGTGTTTATCGCTGAGGATGATGCATGGAGACGGATCCGCAGTGTCCTGTCTCCCTCCTTCACCAGTGGGCGGATCAAAGAGGTACAGTCCCATCTCTCCTCTCCTTCTTTCATTCATTCCTTTATACAACACAAATAAATGAATGACTAACAACTCTGACGCGTGCGTGTGTGTGTGTGTGTGTGTGTGTGTGTGTGTGTGTGTGTGTGTGAGAGTGTGTGAGAGTGTGTGTGTGATTTGTACTATGTGTATAGTGTGTATTCATTGTTGTTTGTTGTTGTGTGAAGCAGCAACTTTAATTAATTAATCCAAGACAAATTTTCATCCGGGACAATAAAGTATATTTGATCTTATCTTCGATAAGTAGTATAGAATAATAGTTCATCTTTGGAGTCACTTATTCTTTGACTATATACATAATGTATCCTGTATGGATGTATATTCTCAGGCTATATAAACATTAAAATAATTCCTGTTTCAAACATGATATTAATATATGTTTTGCACATATTAATCCACGTATCAATCATGATATTTTTCCATGTATCCTTCCCAACTCAGATGCTCAGGATCATGAAGCAGCACTCTGGTAACTTGGTCAGCAATCTGAAGAAGACGGCTGATAACGATGAGCCCATTGAACTAAAGGAGTGAGTATTTATCTCCGAGACGATAAGGTGAATTTGTAATTTCAGTGAACTCCCCCTTTAATTTTGTGGTTGTGGTTCTGGTGGTCAGAGATTGTGTGGTTGTGTTCCAGGTTCTTTGGACCATACAGTATGGATGTGGTCGTCAGTACTTCATTCAGTGTCGACATCGACTCCCTCCACAACCCCTCCGACCCCTTTGTGACCAACTTCAAGAAAATGCTCAAGTTTGACATCTTCAGCCCACTGTTCCTCACAGTCGGTACAACTGCCCCCATATAGCTTTCAGTCATTTTGTGCTTAATAAATGAAGCTATTGATTTCATTGATTAGACTGACATAAACCACACTGCCAATGGTTTGCGCTCTACTCATTTGATAAACACATGGGCCGTGTCCAGAACCAACCTCTAGTTCCTAAATGCTGGACACTTGGAGATCTGAGTGGATTGGATACAGAAGTGTCTAGGGATAGAGCCTAGGAGTTGTTTCTGGACAGGGCTGTGCATTGAATAGGATTGGAGTCACGTATCATGGTATTTCCTGTTCCTGTTTGTAACCGTGGCATTTCCTGTCCATCCAGCATTCTTCCCCTTCATGGGTCCTGTTATGGCAAACATGGAGGTATCCCTATTCCCTGCCTCGGTCACAGATTTCTTCTACGCTGTCTTTCAGAAGATCAAGTCCAATCGCGTGGCTAGCACCAGGAAGGTATGTAAATATAACTGATCAAATATACGATCTTCAGCCAGTATTGTGTAATACAATTGTAGAGATTTGGTAGCATCTGGTAGTTCTCATGTGATTTTGATCTGACGTAAGCCTGCTTCCAGAGTCGGGTAGATTTCCTGCAGCTGATGATAGACTCGCAGAAAGACAGCAACTCAAAGGGAGAGGAGCAGAGTAAAGGTGCCTGCCTTAAACACACACACACACACACACACACACACACTGTATACTAGCATCTAACACACACATACAGTACCTGCCTCAAACACCTATACCTACAAACACACCGTGGAAATACTCTACTTCGTCCCTTTCTCACACCTACCACCCCATTTCTCCCACTCTCCCTCTCCTCCCTCTCATTCTCCCCCTCTCTCCATCATCATAGGATTGAGTGACCACGAGATCTTGTCCCAGGCAATGATGTTCATCTTTGCTGGCTATGAGACCACCAGTAGCTCTCTGTCCTTCCTGGCCTACAATCTGGCAACCAACCCTCACATCATGACCAAGCTGCAGGAGGAGATAGACACTGTGTTTCCCAACAAGGTAACCCCTCTGCAGACTCCTATATAGTACTATTCATGTGGAACAGGAAATATGATAGTGACAGTGTTTTAGAGGGTACTGATGAGTGTGTAACCCCTGTGCACTGCAGACTCCTACAGATGGTTAGATAGGTGACAGTATTTTGCAGTGTGCTAATGTGTCTGTAGCATCCCTGTGCAGACTTCTGCCCAGTATTATTCATTTGAAACAGGAAGTAGATAGGTGTTGTTGGAATCTTCAGAATACTTAAAAGGCCAGTACCTGAGGACCTGAGGGATCTACAGGGTATATACCTTAAAAGCATGTCTGACATGCAGTGGTGTGCATGACCATAGAGTGATTTCTAAACTAATACAATCATCTTAAAATAAATTATAAAACTAACAGGTAATCAGTGCAGAGACTTGTGTGATATGTGCTCTCCATCTGACTCGTGCTGCTGCATTTTGTATCATTTGCCAAGAGCTTTCTTTGGTCGACCAGACAAGAGAGTGTTACAGTAATCAAGGCTGCTAGTAATACAAGCATGCATTCGTCTCTCAGTGTCAGCCTGGGAGAGGAAAGGTTGCATCTTTACAGCTGTGTTCTGTAAAGGTCCATGTAATATTCAAGCTTTCTAAAAGCTTCCTAACGGTTGTAATGACTATCTTTAATCGGTAGCGATCAGGGAACAAGATCCCTTATAATAAATCCCTTATGAATAAATATTTCATTTACGAACGCTGTTTTGGTTCGGAAAACACGCTTTTTAAAATGCAGTGTCCTACCTGACATTCGGTTTGCATATAAACATGTTGTGAGTGCCAGGGGTGTTCTAGGGGAGTAGACTGACCTTTCTCTGGTGGCTGCCTCTCCCAATCGTGTGCGCATGCAGAAAAACAACAGCTAATGTCCAACACTGCAAGTTCATTTCGGGGGGATATATTATTATTAGGGAGGATGTTGTTGTTTGGACAACTTCAGACAGAATTTCTCCACGATGGCAGATTTCCGGCAAACTTACTTACTCTTCTTTAAGTGATACAAATATGTTTTAGTCACATTCTTGATATGGGTTTCAAAATTAAGATCTGAGTCAATGGTAACACCTTGTTTTTTTGCCTGGTGCTTAGTGTTACTGTAAGTAGTGTCTTTAAGTGTGCAGACAGTTTGACCAGGACAAGGACAAAGAGCATTTTGGCATCAGCATTAATTAATTAATTCTAAGGTCATTAAGAACCTAGTTAATAACTTAACAACATAGTGCTATCTCAGTGCTATGATCGGCACAAAAGCCAGATTGGAACATGTCAAAGGTACAGTTGGGAAGAAGGAGATTATTTAACAGTTTGAACACCTTTTTTTCAAGAATTATAATTTTTTTGCTTAAAAAGGGAAGGTTGGAGATTGGCCTAAAATCGCTAAGGACTGAAGAGTCTAAGTTACTTTTCTTCAGGAGGGGTTTCACCATGGTAGTTTTAGGTGCAGATGAACAGACCCCCACTTTGCTGAGCATTTCTGTATGACCACTGCAAAAGAGTTCATAGTGCTTCCATGTGGTGGAAGGTGGGGTAACAAGTCATCAAACACATCTTCAGGTCTTGCCTGAGTGATCCTCCTCACCTAATATTGTTTCTCTTATCTCAGAAGTATGTTGCAAATTCCTCACATTTGTAGGTGGAGAGCAGATCACCAGGTGTCTTGTGGGCGGGATTTATAAGGCTGTCAATCGTTGAAAAGAGCACTGTTTGAGTTGTTATGATTCATTATCAATTTTGAGAAATGATCCGGCTTGGCGTTTTTTTTATTGCCTTATTAAAAGCAGAAAGATGCTCTCGAAGAATATCAAGGTGGACCTGCAGTTTTTGTCAGCTCAGACTTTCTGCAAATTCTTTTAAATTTGGCCACAGCCTTTTTCAGTTTGAGTGGTGCTACAGAGTCGATAGTTGCCCTTAGTTTGGTGTTGAAGCTGGTTACTAAATCATTATCACAGGAGGAAGCTGTTGATGGTGTACTATTCATATTCATATTCATCATGAAATTCTCATCTGCTCAGCGACATGGCTAAATAAGTAATGGAGCGAAAATATATTTTTTCCCTACTTCTAATAGACTGACATGCATTCATGTTTAGCCAGGTTTCAGATAAAAACATTACAGTGCAGCTTTCGCTCTGAGATAAGATCAATAAAGGTTTTGCCAGATAGGGACCTAATATTCAAAAGCACCATGGTAATGTTCTCTGGGCTGTTCGGTGCTGCCCGGCCACAGTTAATGGAATGGATACCAAGTTATTCACATTTGAACCACCTGACAGTTTTCTTGTAGTCTGTCGACTGTGAGAGGAAATAATAGACTATAGCACATTCAGTATTCCAAGCAGTCAATCCACTAAAAGCAGCCCAGTTTAGTGGCATTTTGACTTCTGATTGATCCTTGTGTACATCTATCATTTACATTGTTCAGTGGAATCTAAATGTATTTTCTTCTAACTATCAAGATAACATTATTTAGCGATTTTTTTGTTTATTCATGTACAACAAAAAAGCAAGTCTCTATTACACACGTACATTGAAAGTAATGGCGTTCTGTATGCGGGTGTCATGAAATTAGGCTATGCAGATTAGAATAAGTACAGTACTGTGTTCATTTCCCAAAAAAAGAACACAAAAAACTAACAGCTCTTCAGATTTGCGACGAAAAAGAGTTAGTTCTGGGCTACGGCTACGTGAACGACCAATCACTAGTGCTCATGTGAGTGTAATATCCCTGTTCAGGCTCCTATCCAGTACGAGGCTCTGATGCAGATGGACTATCTAGACAGCGTGATCAACGAGTCTCTCAGGTTGTACCCCATCGACTTGAAAGAGTCGCCAAGAAATCTGTTGAGATCAGCGGCATCACCATCCCCAAGGGTATGGTTGTCATGTTACCCATCTGGACCTTGCACCGTGACCCCGATGTGTGGGAAGACCCAGAGGAGTTCAAACCAGAGAGGTAATGGGCCACATCTTAACCACAACCACAATATCAATCACAACAGCAACGATAAGAGCAGTGTTCCACAAACAACCATAAAACAAACCTAAATGCGACGACCAAACACAAACAGGTTTCTTCAACCATGTATAACCATCATATTACTGTGATTTAATTGATATGTTCTTTAACCCCTCCTCCTCTGAACTCTCCGTGTGTAGGTTCAGTAAGGAGAACAAGGAGAGCATCGACCCATACACCTACATGCCGTTCGGGTTGGGCCCACGGAACTGTATCGGGATGCGATTCGCTCTGGTATTGATGAAACTGGCGATGGTGGAGATTCTACAGAGGTTCAACTTCACCGTCTGCAAAGAGACAGAGGTGAGACAAAATAATGATACAATGATTGTAAATATAATTTTGTACCTATGACTTTGTTGCGTTTCTATATGTAGCAGAGGTGATTTTGGAATCACACTCGCGTGATGAGGTAGCCCTGCCTGAGACATGTAAACTGAAGTGTCGCCCTCAGACCTTGAGGATGTCCTCTTGGCTTAATAGTAGCGTTTGTGTCTTCCACATGGGAGACCCGGGTTTGAACCCCCATACTACAATTCTGTACTTGCGTACTGCATGAGTATGTACTCCCCATTTAATTTCCCAGATTGCATTTTTCAGTACTAGGCGCCAATCATCCTCAGTATAGGCTACCTACTAAAATTTAGTAACTAAATGATGGAAGTGTGAGATTTAAAAAAAAGCTATTTGTATTTCTGCAAAACTCCCTCGAGACTTCATAGGGCCATTTTAATGTATGTCGACCCAAGAGACGTTGTCCAGGAGTTTGAGTTTATTTGAATTTATAGTGCAATGCTACCCGAACGTAACAGTGACACTGTATTAGGTAACATTCATAGTGTAACGCTGACATCTGTTTTACTCGTTCCTTCATACTGTAACGACCCTGTGTAAGGCCCGTTAGCAGCTCCGCCAAGGGAGTTAACTCTCTTGGTGTTGTGGCTAGCGCGGCCGGTTTGTAAGCGGAAGGTTGCGAGTTCGATACCCGCTTAAGGCAAGCTGCTCTGCCCCGCCATTCGCTACAATACTTTAACTGTGTGTCAACTCTCACCAGATCCCCATTGAGATGGACCTACAGAACACTCTGATGCCCATACGGCCCATCAAACTCAAGCTGCTGTCCCGCTGCCAGGAGTCCAACGACAACCAGCTCAAAGCAGACAGCCAGTGATGAGGACCTGCCCTGCTGCAGGTCTCTCAGTTATTATGTTACACATAGATCTAGGATAAGCCCCAACACTGGCTACTTTCAAAAATGGGCTTAAAAAAAAAAAGGGCTTCGCTTTTGCCTTAAATTGAAACTAAATTGGCGCTAATAATTGCACTGTGACCCTAAAATGCACTGTGACTTTTATTCTTTTTTTATGTCTTTTATGCGTTTTTATTCTAATTTTTTTTTCATGCTCTTTCCTTTTTATCTATTTTACGTAAAGCACTTTGAATTGCCTCTGTGTATGAAATGTGCTATATAAATAAACTTGCCTTGCCTCGCCTCGCCTCTGGGCTCTGCTGCTACTGTATGCTGCTCTCTTTGTATCTGTCTATTAGTGGAGGTCCAGGACTAGTTGTACAGAGACAGTTGTTGTCTGTCGTCTGCAGTGCAGGGATTTGCATGTGACTTGTGTATGTTTTGTACTCGTCTGGTAGTGGGTCTCTATCATCACGCTAAAAACGTGTGTATAATCACAAACTAAATCATAACATGAGAATGAACAATATGCCATCAAAACATGACAATGAATAGGTGTTAGATTAGATTCAACTTTATTGTCATTGTGCAGAGTACAAGTACAGAGACAACGAAATGTAGTTAGCGTCTAACCAGAAGTGCAAAAGGAGTGCAATGTGAACAATATATACAGGTAGAGCAGTATAAGCAATATATGAGCAGTATAAGTAGTGCAGTATAAGCAGTATATGAGCAGTATAAGCAGTATATGAGCAGTATAAGTAGTGCAGTATAAGCAATATATGTATTAACAGTAACATTATAAGCAGAATAAATATAGAATGCAGTATGAACAGTATAAGCAGTATATGAGCTGTATAAGTAGTGCAGTTACCAATGTATTGGGTCTATCTATGGGTATCGTAGTGCAGCAGTAGTCAAAATGTACCTGCATTTTATCGGTTGAAGTGCCATCTCATCTGTCATAAGATTTGACTTGTAAAACTGAAAAGTAGGATACAACTAATAGCCTAAATGTATAAACACAGACCACAACCAAAAAACAACATGGGAAAATCGTTTACGCATCCTCTGCAGCAGGAACAGTGCAGAGAAAAAGTATGTACAGTAAACCCCATAACTGAATACACTTCATACGCTTCAGCGCGACACAGAACGCTACATTGAGGTGGCCTATACTGCAACAAAGTAAAAAAATTGATGCGTCACGAATAACGACAATGCGTCGAAAATTAAAGAAATGTAAACATGAATTATGTTATTACTGTCTAAGCATCGCAAAGCTGTATGCGTAAAGGCGTCTGACGTCACAGTGGCTTGCCTGAAACAAAGGAATTAGAGAAACATGTGCTTACAGGGGCGTCGAACCGCCTTCTCCCGCTGATGGAGCAAAGTTGCTACAGTGACAAAGACAAGCTCCGGGCTCATGGGCAATTTATATGGGGCAACTGTGCTGCGAGTATCTAAGCAGTCGTCGTGCATGGATAAAATGCAATGTTTCAAACAGATCTGATGAATTCACCTACTTTGAAAAAGTGTGCGTTAGGGAGTTCTTTTGACACAAAGCGAAAATCTACAGTCAAGCGTCAATCAGCAGACAGCCGTGTGTTCTTTAGTCATGAGCCTGTTGTCAAAACGGCAGAAAAAAATGGTCACAAACGAAATATTGTTTCTACACTTAAAATGAACAAAGAAAAAATGAGCTAGCCTGATATAAGTCATGTTCATGACGATGCAAATGTAACGAGATTTCGAACTGTTCTGTTGCACACGTTGGGACTCATTTTATTTTTCTACGAAAATCATTTGCCATGACGGGAATCGAACCCGGGCCGCCCTGCGTTACAAGGCAGATTCCTATCCGCTAGACCATTTGGGAAGACTTGATATGTACACCCTAAGATATCTAAGTGTCATTTCGATGAGGTCTGTAGCAGAGGCCATAGAGCACAGCAAACAAATAATCATGTGTTAAAATATCCTTGTCGTTTTGAAAAATTACCATTGTCACCTGCACAGGAATGCCATGCGGCCAACATTGAAGAAATGTGCTTCTCAAATCTGTCATTAACACTGTTTTCCACACGCTTTTTTCATTGCATTGCCATATAATCAATTGGTCATTGATGCGTCACGAATAACGACAATGCGTCGAAAATTAAAGAAATGTAAACATGAATTATGTTATTACTGTCTAAGCATCGCAAAGCTGTATGCGTAAAGGCGTCTGACGTCACAGTGGCTTGCCTGAAACAAAGGAATTAGAGAAACATGTGCTTACAGGGGCGTCGAACCGCCTTCTCCCGCTGATGGAGCAAAGTTGCTACAGTGACAAAGACAAGCTCCGGGCTCATGGGCAATTTATATGGGGCAACTGTGCTGCGAGTATCTAAGCAGTCGTCGTGCATGGATAAAATGCAATGTTTCAAACAGATCTGATGAATTCACCTACTTTGAAAAAGTGTGCGTTAGGGAGTTCTTTTGACACAAAGCGAAAATCTACAGTCAAGC
>NC_139654.1:47874858-47879858 GCF_951799395.1 Argentina silus
CCTGCCTGCCTGCATGTCTGTCTGTCTGTCTGTCTGTCTGCCTGTCTGCCTGTCTGCCTGCCTGCCTGCCTGCATGAATGTCTGTCTGTCTGTCTGTCTACAAGGGACAATACCCAACTCCAATGAATACATCCCAGGGACGAATGCAATGGCCACAGCAACAACAATCACAGGGACCGGTGAACCCGAACAGGGGCCCGGAACGGGGGTTTTAGGGGTGCCCAGAGAATCTGAAAGGGGGGTGTCAGCTGGTAGTGTCTAAACAGACAAAGAAGGATCCAAAAAATAAAGTTATAACTACAGAGAAGTCTGCAACCGAGAAAGGAAGAGACTGAATGTCCTCTTAAACCTGCAATCTTATTTCAACTGTAGATTGAGTTCTCAGCTGTAACAGGCAAACCAGCCAAAGAAAAAACACATAGCTAGATAGAAACAAAACTTTTACACAGATTTTATACTAAGTATATTTTGAAGACATAGAGACGCTATACACTCCAATAAAGTTAAGACGACACCTATCATGACCTCCATCACCCAGTCGTCTGACCCTGAGATCCCAGACAACCACAAAGAGAGCTAGCTAGCATTAGCTAGTGGTGACACCAACGGGATTGCGAGGGAGAAACATATTGGCAGCGTTTCGTACAAAGACAACAATACTCTCTCTTAAGCTCAATACCTTAAGGACTCCTGTCACAGATATGGCTGCAATAATAAAGGAAATTGTCAGCCGAAACAAAAGGAGATACCAGGAAGATGGGTTTGACTTGGACTTGACCTATATTTATCCGAATATAATTGCTATGGGCTTTCCTGCAGAAAGACTTGAGAGTGTCTACAGAAACAACATAGACGATGTAGTACGGTTTCTGGACTCAAAACACAAAAATCATTATAAGATATATAATCTTTGCACTGAGCGACATTACGACACCGCAAAGTTTAACTGCAGAGTTGCACAGTACCCCTTTGAAGACCACAACCAGCCTCAGCTGGAGCTAATCAAGCCATTCTGTGAAGACCTGGACCAGTGGCTAAGTGAGGATGACCATCATGTGGCGGCCATCCACTGCAAGGCAGGGAAGGGCCTCACCGGCGTCATGATCTGCACTTATCTCCTCCACCGAGGGAAGTTCCTGGAGGCATAGGAAGCACTCGACTTCTACGGGGAAGTGCGGACAAGAGACAAGAAGGGAGTCACAATCCCAAGCCAGCGACGCTATGTCTACTACTACAGCTACTTTCTGAAGAACCAGCTAGAATACAAGCCCATCGCTCTGCTCTTCCACAAAATGGTGTTTGAGACGCTCCCCATGCTTAGTGGAGGCACCTGCAGGGACAGTACTGTTAAAAACAGGAGTGACCCGATTCCTCAGGCCTTCAAGAAAGGGAATTGGCATTGGGATCCGCAGTTTGTGGTTTATCAACTAAAAATCAAGATCCATACGTCCAACACAGTGCACACAAGGCGAGGGGACAAGCATATGTACTTTGAGTTCCCCCAGCCACTGCCTGTCTGTGGAGACATCAATGTGGAGTTCTTCCACAAGCAGAACAAGATGATGAAAAAGGACACAAAGCCTCTCAGAAAAAGTTGCAATATTGCCAGGAATGTGTAGTTCGTTTAGGACAATCCATAGCACACTGGACACTGTTGTGGCGATGAAGTTCCAACTTGGAAAAGGCGACGATTGCTAGCAGCACTGAAATAGTTTACGATAGTTAGCTACAATAGCTCTGACGAATCATTTGAGGAGTAACATGTGTTGCCATTCAGAACTTTGCGATAGTGAGTGTTTCAAAGTTAAATCTAACTTTTATAAGTAAGCTATATGTTGCTCATCTTGAGACATAGAAGGAGGATACTTTGCGAAACTTAGCTAAACATATTTTGATTCACTTTTAACTGACTCCGCTCAGGAGCACGACTGAGATGGGGTAAGGAAACAGCCCATCACCAATCTACCAGGATGGCAGAACCAAGACTTGAGAATTCCCATCACCTGAAAACTTCAGATACCACATCAGGAGGGAACGGAACAATTTTTGAGCATCCCCCAGCCAACTGGAGCAGACAGACCAGGTGCAGTTCTTTTGGTGACACACGAAGTGGAGTTAAAAGAGACAATTACTCCCAAAGACTTGAACATGTTGCAAGAGGAAGCAAGTACACTAGATAAGAACTTGTGGCTTGTCAGAGGAGCGAGTCAGGATGCTACAGGCCTCTGGAGGAACAATGAGGGTTTGATAGTTGCACCTCCTAACTAGCTAGGACTGTTGATACATGACGCTCATGGGCTCGCCCATGTAGCGAGGGGGGAGGTGAGAAGGAAAATTACAAAAGAATACGGATTTTGGGCACCATACCTACTAGAACAAATTGACCATGTCATAGGTAGATGCACAATCTGTTTGAAAAACAATATTAGAAGAGGAGTATTAACTCCTCCAGGACACATCCCAACACCAAGTGGGCCAATGAAGGAACTAGTCCTCGACTACGTGAATATGATTCGCCCTGTAGGAGGCAAAAGATATTGTTGTTGTCGATAGATTTGTTGTCGATAGGTTTAGCAGATGGGTAGAAGCATGCCCAACCAAAAGAAAAGATGCCCTGTCAGTTGCTAAATTCTTATGCCGTGAGGTGATATCACGCTGGGGAATTCCTGATCGAATTTCATCAGACAATGGCAAAGAATTTGTAGATAAGACGGTGAAACTTAACAACTCAAAAGTTAGGGATTAAACAACGCTTTGGTAGTCAGTACTAGAATTCCTCACAGATACAGTTACTGAGGAAATATAGGAATCGGAGACAACAACAAAGGAACCGGAAGTGGAAATGTCAATGGAGCTAACAACGTATAAAACACGATCAGAAAAATATCAAGAAGAGTTGACGAGTCCTAAGCCAGAGCCAGAATCTGTAACCGCGTATACAACTAACAGACAAGTGCAAACAACTTTAGAGTTTGAACCCACAGTGATAGAACAAGAATATACCACAGAGCCAGAGCCTGTCGACAAAGCTGAGATAGTGACCCCATTAGTTCAAGAAGAAATTGTTTCCACCATGAATGAGCCTACAATGTTTATGGTTGGACATGAAATTGGACCAACTCAGACAATGGAGATTAAAACTCAGAAGATGATGGAAACTACCACAATGGAGTCAGATGTAACACAAGAACTCACTATTGAGAAAAACCTCACAATTGATGAACAGATAACGAGGGAGGATATGGAAAAGAGGAGAGAGAAGGAGAAAGTTCTGGAGGAGAAAGAATGCGACGTGAAACAAGTGAAAGAGAGGATGGAGGTGATGAAATGGGCAGAGGAGTGAGAAGGAGAAAGAAAAGGATTTTGAATGGATGAGAAAGGAGTTGGAGGCGATGAAGAAAGTCGAAGAGATGGAGAGGAAATAAATGAGAATGAAACAAGGTCAGCACAGGACTCAATTCAAGATCCACTGATGATACAAGCAAGAAGGAACCTCTGGTATCAATGGATGAAATACACTGGAGAGACTCATAGCAAAAAAGACTGTTATATGTGCTCCAAAGCAAAAGAAAGCTCGTTAATAATCATGAATACCAAATTCAATTGGAAAAACTGTGGGGAGCTAAAAGCAGACTGGCTGAAGAGCGTGAAGGGCTCTGATGTTGCAGGAACAAGTTTGGGGATAAAGCCATTTCAAGCAATTGCCTTTGCCCCACTCTGCGAAGCAGAGTGCTTGCAGTTCCTTGGATCCAGAGAATACTATGTTGCATTCCAATCATAAGAGGACTAATAACACGAGGAATTGACAAGGCAATGAATACTCAGGCACTTCAAATGGCAGTTATGAAGGGAAGAAGAGAAGACCGTAAAGATTCAGGAATGCCTGATGACTATTATAGTCCTGAATTATATCCAAAACCTGGGTATCTGGATGACGATGACAGCGATGAGGAAGATGGAAGGGATTCTGAAGATTAAGTTGAACGATCCGAAGGCAAATCCTCATTTTGGATGAGGTGAAGTTCGAAGTTAGAGGCTTCGTGTTCAGCAAATCTCTGTCTTTCTCTATCTTTCTATTCTCTGTCTGTTACACAAACGAGGCAGTGGTAAAGACTGTCCTCATATGGGGGGTTATGTGCTAGTAACCTCTGACCCCCAGGTAAAGGTAAATCAAGCAACGAAGACCTGAAGAGAAGTATTTTCGTCATTCATTTATTACTCTGAAGTATTGTTATCACTCTTTATTATTCTTTGTTGAACGTATATGGGACTATGTATGTATCATAGAATAGTCTATACATATGTATGTTTATGTCCGTAGCAATTTATTTTAATCATATAAGCAAGGCTTGACTTAATGTACGCGTAGGCTTTTAATAGGACATTGAATAGACTGTCTATTGTTTAGAAACTGTTATTTGATAATTTTCACGGCTTAAGTTCACAATAATTTTTGTGGTTTACTTGTTATTTTTATATCCCTTTGAACCATGTTACACACAACTGCATGCAGTATGGTTAGAGTACGAGTTATACAATTTCTCTGTGTTGGGACTTTAATAAGTCCCAAATGGGGGAATATGTAGTATATTTTGCTCTGACCAGAAGAAGGCCTAGTGGGTTAGGCCTTTGGAATGTTGCAGCATGCAGTTGACCACTGTAGGTTGGGGGGATGGTAAAGGAGAGATAGAGGTGGGGGTAGTCTTAATTAGTTAAAGATGTGAACCACACCAAAAGGCACACCCTTATTTGGTGAAAACTGTAAACATCACCATCGTATAGGTTGAAAATGTTTAGGGTAACATGGACCTGGGAACTCCATGCCCAAATCTGGAAGACAAAGCAGGCTGTTTTGTATAAAAGACTGAACGGCTGGACTAGATAGGGGGGGACATTATTGACTGGACAGGAGCCCCCCACATCTGGCCGTGGTATGTAATGATGAAGTTATGATTAATTAAAGACGATTAAACTGACTCATCCGGACCTCTGCAGCTTCC
>NC_139654.1:47897358-47902358 GCF_951799395.1 Argentina silus
AGCCCCCTTAAGGGCCTCGAACGACCCCTGGCACTGGCCCGACCATTGGACCGGATCCGGGGCCCCCTTCCGGGTGAGGTCCGTCAAGGGACTGGCCAGCTCTGAAAACCCCGGTACGAACTGGCGGTAATATCCCGCCAGCCCCAGGAAGGCCCTCACCTCCTTCTTTGTCTTGGGCCGGGGAGAGGCGGCGATAGCCGCAGTCTTTTCAATCTGCGGTCGCACCTCCCCCCGTCCCAAGTGGTACCCCAGATACCGGATCTCCCTCCGCCCGATCACGCACTTTTTCGGGTTGGCCGTTAGCCCCGCCTGCCTCAGGGACCGCAGAACAGCAGCCACCCTCCGCACATGCTGCGGCCAGGTGTCACTGTGGACGACAATGTCGTCTAGGTAGGCCGCAGCATAGGCGGCGTGCGGCCGCAGAATACGGTCCATGAGGCGCTGAAAAGTGGCTGGGGCTCCGAACAACCCGAAAGGGAGCACGGTGAACTGGAATAACCCGAGCGGAGTGGAGAATGCCGTTTTCTCCCGGGACACCGGCGAGAGTGGAATCTGCCAGTATCCCTTCGTGCAATCCAATGTCGTGAAGTACCTGGCCGTACCAAGCCGGTCCAAGAGCTCGTCGACCCGGGGCATCGGATAGGCATCGAACTTGGAGACCGCATTAACCCGTCTATAATCCACACAGAACCGTATAGTCCCATCTGGCTTGTTGACAAGCACGATGGGGCTACACCAATCACTGCGGGACTCCTCGACCACACCCAGCTCCAGCATGGCTTCCAACTCCCGGCACACAACGTCTCGTTTGTGCACCGGCAACCTATAGGGACGCGTGCGCACCGTTAAACCCGGCTGCGTTTCTATATGGTGGTCGATGAGCGTAGTCCGACCGGGCAGGGGAGAGAACACGTCGGCGAACTTAAGCTGCAAATCTGCAACGTCCGCGGCCTGGCTAGCAGAGAGATGGGTATCAATATCGACCGGAGTGCTACCTTTCGATTTTGGGACTTCCGGACCGAACTCCTCTCTCTCTGGAACTATCGTAGCCAGAGCAACAGTGACCACGTCGTTCCATTTTTTTAGGAGATTGACGTGATACACCTGCAAGCTATCCCCCCGGTCCGAGCGTATAACCTCATAATCCACGTCCCCCATGCGACGTGTGACCACAAACGGCCCTTGCCACTTCGCGAGTAATTTCGTGCTGGAGGTGGGTAACCGTACGAGCACCTTGTCTCCCGGTGTAAACTCTCGTAGGGTAGCCCCCCTGTCATACAGGCGTTTCTGACGCTCCTGGGCTTGCAGCAAATGCTCACGTGAGATAGCCCCTAGGGCGTGGAGCTTTGTGCGCAAGTCGAGGACGTACTGGATCTCATTCTTACTGTCGCTAGACCCTTCCTCCCAATTTTCTTTAAACAGGTCTAGGACACCCCGGGGCTTACGGCCGTAGAGTAATTCAAACGGGGAAAACCCGGTGGAAGCTTGGGGAACTTCCCGCACCGCAAACAACAGGGGATCTAGCCATTTATGCCAATTCCGACTATCCTCGTGGACAAACTTCCGGATCATTGACTTCAAGGTCCGATTGAACCGCTCACAAAGGCCGTCCGTGGCCGGGTGGTAAACACTGGTTCGAATCGCCTTGATGTTCAGCAAGCCATACAGTTCCTTGAGGGTGCGTGACATAAAATTAGTGCCCTGATCGGTGAGAATCTCTTTCGGGATTCCCACGCGGGAGATGACTTGAAACAATGCTTGCGCTACACTCCTGGCAGAGGTATTGCGCAGAGGTATTGCCTCGGGGTATCGGGTGGCGTAATCTATCAAGACCAACACAAATCGATAACCCTGTGTGCTCCGCTCAAATGGCCCGATAATATCCATCGCAATGCGGTCGAAGGGGTTCTCGACCAATGGTAAGGGCCGCAAGGGGGCCCGTGGGATGGCCGGGGGATTTACTAACTGACATTCCCGACAGGATGCGCACCACCTACGCACCTCTGCCCGAATCCCCGGCCAATAAAATCGAGCCATTATACGGTGCAGTGTTTTGTCATACCCTAGATGGCCCGCCATGGGGTTGAAATGAGCCGCCTGGAAGACCATTTCGCGGCGGCTGCGGGGAACCAGCAACTGGGTTACCTCCTCCTGACTATGTGAGTCACGACTTACTCGGTATAACCTGTCGCTGATAATCGCGAAATAGGGGTGGGCGCGCACTGTGTCTGGCCGTATCAAAGTACCATCAATTGCTATCACTTGGTCAAAGGCTGATCTGAGGGTCTCATCACGAGACTGCTCGAGGGGGAAGTCGCCTAGCAGCGGATAGTTCGGCGAGGAAGTCTCGGGGTGAGGCGCCCCCGCCGGCTCCGGCTCCCCGGCAGTGTCGCGAGGCGCCGCCTCGGCACAGAGCACATTACACGCCACACACCTCCCTAGCTGTCGTGCACGCATCCCGGTAGCCCTCTTTACCGCTTGAGGAAACCCCTCCCAATCCACACCTAGAATCAGGGGATGCGTGAGGCGTGGGCTAACCGCCGCCTGTACCCTATGGTTTCTCCCCTCAAAATGAATTTCGATAGCGACCAGCGGATATTCGTGAATGTCCCCATGCACACACCTCACCCGCACCCTCGATGCCTTCAACAGTGCCCCCGGTCGAACCAGGCGCTCCTGGATCATGGACTGCATACAGCCCGAATCCAAGAACGCCTGGTGCGTATCACGTTGTATCCTTACCGGAATACGATACGCCGCTCCTGGTCCGGGGGGAGGGCCCGGTATGTCGCCGATGCGGACGACCTGCCCCACGTCCATCGCCCGACACTCGGCCTGCACGTGGCCCGGCCGTCCGCACCGCCAACACACCCCCCCTGTCGCTCGCGGTTCTCTCTGCGGGGCCGGGGCTGGTTCCGGATCGGCGCGCTCCTGCCATCTCGTTCTCGGGGCGGGCGCCGGCCTCCCTCCTTCTGCTCCCCCGGCTCCTCCTGGGCGTTGTCCCCCCCCCCCTTGCCGCGGGGCCGGGGTTGGTCGTTGTGGCCCTCGCGGTGGGAGGGAGAGATGGTCCTCCGCCAGACCCACGGCGGTCTTTAGGTCCTGGGGGCGGTGGTACTGGACCCAGGCGGCGGTGCGGGCCGGGAGCCCCGCGAGGAACTGCTCCAATACCACCCGGTTCCCGACCTCCACCGCCGAGTTGTTCTCGGGGTCCAGCCACCGCCATGCGCTGTCCCCCAGCCGCTGGGCGAAGGCGAAGGGCCGGCACCCCTCCTCCATGGTCATGGCCCGGAACCGGCGTCGGTGTTCCTCCGGTGTCAGGCCCAGGCGGTCCCGAATCGCCCGGGCCAGGGACGGGTAATCCCGTTGGGCGGCCGCCGGCAAACTGTGGGCCGCGAGCTGCGCCTCCCCTGACAGGAGGGGCAGCAGATGGTAGGCCCACTCTCGGTCCGGCCACCCCGAGATCCTCGCCGTCCCCTCGAACACCGCGAGGAACGCCTCTGGGTCGTCCAGGTCCCCCATCTTCTGCAGCTGGACCTTAGGGGGACCTGGTGCCGCTCCGGTCCCCGGCGCCGGCCCGCCGGCCCCGCCCGCGAGCCTCGCCGCCGTCAGCTCCGTTAGAGTCGCCTGCTGGGTCTGCTGCAGGGCTGACTGTTGCTCTAACACGAGCGTTATCCTCGCGATTGCCGCTGCTAGCGCGTCCATCTAGTCCTCTGTGTCCCAGGTTGGGCGCCAATGTAGCAATGTCCGTTTGTACACAGAGGCAGACGCAGTATGGAGGTAAGGGATTTTCTCCCGTTTATTTTAACAAAGGGGTTTGCTGGCTCGGCTCGGCTTTCCAGCCTCGTTCAAAGTCTTTTGGTCCCGTGCTCGGCTCGGCTTTCCAGCCTCGTTCAAAGTCTTTTGGTCCTGTGCTCGGCTCGGCTCGGCTCGGCTCGGCTCTCCTCTGCTCTCGCCGTCAGCTTCTCCAGCTTAGCTCCCTTACTGAAATGGCAGAAGCACACCCATCTTAAACATTCGCCGGCGAGACTTAATTCGCAGCAGGTGTGCAACAAAAGTCTCGCCGACACAACCCCGGCCACGGTCCTGTAGCTCCCTCTACAGGCCGAACGCTGCATGTCCCCCCACAGTCTGCCTGCCTGCATGTATGTCTGTCTGTCTGCCTGCTTGCCTGCCTGCATGTCTGTCTGCCTGTCTGCCTGCATGTCTATCTGTCTGTCTGCCTGTCTGCCTGCCTGTCTGCCTGCCTACCTGCCTGTCTGTCTGTCTGTCTGCCTGCCTGTCTGCCTGTCTGTCTGCCTGTCTGTCTGTCTGTCTGTCTGTCTGTCTGCCTGTGCCTGCCTGCCTGCATGCCTGTCTGCCTGCCTGCCTGCCTGCCTGCATGTCTGTCTGTGTGTCTGTCTGTCTGCCTGCATGTCTGTCTGTCTGCCTGTCTGCCTGCCTGCCTGCATGTCTGTCTGTCTGTCTGCATGTCTGCCTGCCTGTCTGCCTGCATGTCTGTCTGTCTGTCTGCCTGTCTGCCTGCCTGCCTGTCTGTCTGTCTGTCTGCCTGTCTGCCTGTCTGCCTGTCTGCCTGTCTGCCTGCCTGTCTGTCTGTCTGTCTGTCTGTCTGTCTGTCTGTCTACCTGCCTGTCTGTCTGTCTGTCTGTCTGTCTGTCTGCCTGCCTGCATGCCTGCCTGCCTGCCTGCCTGTCTGTCTACCTGCCTGTCTGTCTGTCTGTCTGTCTGCCTGCCTGCATGCCTGCCTGCCTGCCTGCCTGTCTGTCTGCCTGCCTGCCTGCCTGCCTGCATGTCTGTCTGCCTGCCTGCCTGATTGTCTGTCTGTCTGTCTGTCTGTCTGCCTGCCTGCCTGCATGTCTGTCTGCCTGCCTGTCTGCCTGTCTGCCTGCCTGCCTGTCTGCATGTCTGTCTGTCTGTCTGCCTGCCTGCCTGCATGTCTGTCTGTCTGTCTGCCTGTCTGCCTGTCTGCCTACCTGCTTGCCTGCATGTCTGTCTGTCTGTCT